>NC_090924.1:665452482-665779143 GCF_040938575.1 Ambystoma mexicanum
TTAATAGATTATAACGTACAGTATTTAATGACAAGTTCCTGGAAGTGATGAGTGCATGTATCTGGTTTAGTTCTATTTTCGATATTGTTGATGGCTTACAGTTAAAACAATTGTGATGCGTGAAACTGGACGGCAAGTGAAGTCAGTCTGCAGCTGTACACTGCGTGTGAGGACTCTGTTGGCTGTGCTGTGGATAAAGGTGACTCCGCCCCTAATGTTTTCAATAGTGGGGTTTCTTCGCGAAAGCGGGCGCGAAAGTGGACAGCAAGTGAAGGCAGTCTGCAGTCCGTGGTCTGCGACTGAGACGAAGGGCCTCATTACACGGATGGCGCTAAGGATTTACCGGTACTGGTAAAATACCGGTACCGGTAAATCCTTACCGCCTTACTATGAGGTCCCTTTACGGGGTGGGGGATTTAACGCCTGCTTTTTGCAGGCATTAAAAACCAACCCGCAAAGGGACCCAGGGAGCTAATTACGGTACCGCAATTTGCGGTACCGCAATTAGCGCCTTCCCCATTTCCATTATGCCCTATGGGGCAAAAATGGGAATGGGGAAGGGCAATGGGGGAAGGGGGAATTACCGCCCGCCAACCTTGGAATGGGCCGGTAATTCCCCTTTCCGCCAAGGCGGTGCCGGTATTTTACCGGCATGAACCATGACGCTAATAGCGCCATGGTTCTCCGCCATCCGTGTAATGAGGCCCAAAGACTCGTTACTGTGACTGTAGAGTCGAGGTAAGTCTTGCTTGCTACTTTTAGGGGACTTTAAATTACTAATGTTGATCTATGTACCACATTGAAGTTGAAATCCATGTAAACAAGCTTGTTGATCAGCCGCCCTTTCAATAACTAAAATGAAGGGTAAAAATAAGTGGTAGCCTCTCAGAAGTGAAGGAAACAGATTTCAAGCAGAGATGATCGTAACTCGTGAAGACGTGGTGTTAGCTGGGAACTATGTGTCTGAAAAAGACTTAATTATGAACTTCTTTCAGCAATGCCAATCCAGAAATAGAGCAAAGCTTTGTCTCTTGGCAACACTGTTGTTGATCTATTAACACCAATGACAGTAACATTGGAAGAAACTTCATGAGAGTTCTCTAGCCCTGTACTGACTTAAATTGAGTGTAGATTGAACCTCCCACAGCACGTTCATTTGGTGAGTCTTGAAAAGAAATTACTGACCAAAATACCACAGTCTAAAGGCTGAGTATGTCACCAGGACTCTTTAACACTGAAGCCTCCAGTTTCTCCACAGATTCAACAGTTGACGAATCTGAACTAAGAATGGAGGGATCTGTGAGGATCGATCAGTCCTCCCTTCCATTTAAAGGAGAGCAATCTATTGGCAAAGAACACACCAAGTGCAGTCTGTGTTCATTGACGTCCCTAAATATTGTTTTATAGTCTTTCATTTGTCTTTATGACACTGTGGTCTCTGGAGTAAGAGCCAATTCGGTAGTGCTTGCTGAACTAAAGGCTCTATTGGCCGTCTCGTCAACTAACTACAGAGGTCTTTCTCAGGTGCAGCCGAAGAAGGCAAACGAGTCAGGGTTTAAGGGTCTGTTAGGCTCGCCTGTTACTCCAGTAACTTCACCTCAGTCTTCTGTCAGGCTGTCTACACACGTTATAAGATCGAATCCGGTGTTAAAACTACTGCTAAAAATGATCTAAGCCAGAATTCTGTGAAAAGAAAGCCAAAAATATAAAAGGTGTTAAAAAACAGAACAACAAAGGCTCCATGAATGTTCATTGTAACATCATACTTTCAATGAGGAATGAACAAATGAGAGGTGTTGAAAGATCGAGAATCAAGGGCTTCCAGTGCTAATATGGAATAAATCTCTTTGAGTATGTCCAAGGGTCTTGCTACTCATCCTACAAACTCATCCACACTGTAAGTAAAACAATATCTCTACCAAAATCTAACAGGCATAATCAGTGTGGTGAACTTAGTAACTCTGGGCAGGAATACAGTGGTCCCACCTGTCAAAGACACTCAACGTCAACAGGGAGGGGATGGTCAAATCAAAAGGCCCCCACATCGCTGGATGGTCGGGATAACCACCCTAAGGGACAAGTCTCTCCGAAAAGACGATGGTTTATTAATTGAGCAAGCTGGAAATCTTGGTTTAGGGCATAGTGGGTCTTCTCATCCTATAACTGGACACTCTTTACTCCGGCCATAATCTTTGAATCTGTTTTGATGAAGAACAGGATCTCCTGTTAAATTAGTCATGGATCCTGAGGTTGCTTTCACAGTGCCAGAACTATGTTCCATATCTTCAGAAAACCTGAAGTTTGTTCATCTATTTGATAAGGTATGCATGGGAAAATGTGTTGTTCGTTTTGTCCCCAAGCTAGTTGAAAATCTTGTCTTTAACCATCAAGAAGACATCCTTTTAAAGGGATTTGAGAGTTATTATATGGGCATGGCTGATATGTTATGGGAGACAGAAAGAAGAAGGAATCTGACAGTAACTTACCACTTTGAAAATGACCAACACAGGCATTTCTACAGAAATCAATCATCCGATGGCTGGGAATGACTTGCAACTACCTTGCTGTGAATCCTAGTCTCGCGGCCGGGTTTCTTGAATAGGGGTACTAAGCTGGAACTCTAGAGGATTTCATTCTTTTTGATAAAATATTCAACTTTCTTTTTTTTATTAAACAATTGTGATAAACACAATACTAAAACATTACTGTTATTTGCATTGTAATTATTTTTATAAGTATGTAGCCCATCTGTTTGCTGTGGATATTTCTGCATTAATCGGAGCTTCAGGTGGTCGATTGCTTGATCGAAGAAATCTTCCTCTGCAGTCTGACTCCCCTTGACAACCAATAACAACCAATTACATTTTCCCTCTGCAAACAGTAGAACACGTTTTAATTACTACACAACATGGTGCTTTGCTGAAATGTGTGCTACATTTTGCACTGAAGTTCTGCATGCCTTTTGTTTGAATACATGAGGACGATTATAAATGTGGCAGAGTTCAAAATAATTCCTCTCGTTCCTGGACATTCAGTAGTGATGTTCCATACTGGGCTTAAGCTTCCTGAGGCACATTATGCGTGTATATGCTACATAGGAATGACTTGTGTTGTGTTGAGTTTTGAATAGTCGACTTTGGAATCCTTATTTGATCCTCTTTTCCGTTGCCCCCCAATGCTATTGTATTGGTAACAGGGGCATTGCACTGATGAGGAATCATGGGTAAAACTCCTGAAATGTGCCCATTACTACGGCTGCATTCCTGCAAAGCCTTTGCATGATTTCTTACGGGCGATCTATATCTACCTGGCTGAAAATGGCAATAAGCCACCATTGAGGCTACAAACACTGATGGTTTTATTAAACGCAGTGTTATATGAAACAATGCATCTCCATACTGTTGGGTGCCGTGTCCCCTTCCGACTAACACTTTAAAGACTCCATTGTGAACACTTAATGCATTCTTCATGCACTATAAATTGTGAGCTACTGCACCCACTGTACACTCCACTTTTATAGCAGTGGACAATGCCTACAATTATGAGCCCAGAGATGGGCATAAACCTGAGAAAAACTTGTACTGCTGGGTATAGCATTCATGAAATTCAGCAATGGGTTGTAACCGGACTCTACTACCAGACTGGGTGTAAACATAATTATTTTCAGAATATGTAAGCACTGCTTGTTGTGAGAGTGTGGCACAGCGTTTTGTATGAAAAGGAGGTGCTGCACTTTGCAGTAAATACATACTGCATGGTAAGTCCAGGACCATGCACACATACACATGCTATTGAAGGTTTGGGTCTACTTGGTCGAAAATATTGGACCTCTTCCAATTTGACCTAATTTATTTTGGTCATTTATTTGGTTAAAAATGTGGTTGAGACCAACACAACAAAACCCCCTAACCCTCCCACCTTTACCTATCCCTTACTCCTCCACTTATATTTATTCTATATAATTTGACAACCAAATGATTAAAAAAATTCTGTCAAATCAAAAAGGTCAAATGTCTTTTGATCAAGTATGCTAATAAAGTATTGAAATCTTCAGTAACACTACTGTTAGCTTTCAATGATTTTGGATACCAGTGTGAGATCAATTGCTCCCTACTTAAGGAAGATCATGAAACATCTATGTCCCATCTTAAATCTATATTGTTCTGGCTTGACTAGATTTAAGTTACAAATAGAGTAATTTGACATGTTTGTGATCGTTGGCTTGTAAATATTTTGCTGAAACATGAATTAGACTTTAGAGGTGTCTTGGTGGAGTGGACATGTATCGTTTGTTCTATGCTGTGTTTATGTGATTTGTGTATGTACAGAAAAATAAGTCCTCAGTGCACAGAGGGAGGTGGTGCGCTAATTGTAATGCAACCTAAGGGTTGTCACAAAGGATACATGGATAGGATATGAGTTAGACGTGGAGTAAGCTTCCAAATATGTCTTCATTAGAGTTATAGGAACAAATGAAAGCTCTTCTCTTGGGGTCAAAATGTGTGCAAAAAGTAACTCCATAATGAATGGGAATGTCATTTGGCAAATGAAGCATGCAGATCTCTTCTGGGGGTTTTACAAGGTCCAAAGTACAAAGGAAAAGTTCTATCAGTTATTGTCAGGACTGCGTCCTATTCCTTCCGAGTGGCTTAACATAATAAAACCAAATGTCTTGGTATGTGCCCAGTGTTTTTAAAAATAGCAAAGCGTTTCCCAGAAACATGTCTCACATGATCTTGTTGTTTCAGTCTATCTCAAAGTCTTAGGGGCTGATTCATGGAACAAATGTGCACCGAAAATCGTGGTGCAAGCTGGCGCAAGCGTGAAAAAGCAAGCGCACGATTCATGGAAGGGCCTGCGCGTCTTTTCCCCCGGATGTGCGCCAAATCCGTGGGTGGTGCACATGGGCGCACACATCATTGCAACATCCAGAACGCCATGCGCGACGCGCACAGCGAAAGCGCACAACGTTAGCGCACACACCAAAAAGGGGGCGGAACACGGGGTGGAACGTGCGGAATGGGGAACAACGCGTACAAATAAGGGGCGTAACTGGGGATGAACTGCTGGGAAATACACGGAACACCCACACACACGTGAACCACATGTATTCATGGAATCGAATAGGGGAAACCTGCGCACGGCCAAAGACACGCAAAGGCCTAAACACGTCCGCCACACGAAGGCAGGCAGTAGCGTCCCTGCGCATTACAAAAGTGTGTGCAAACAACAAACTCGTATATACAGCTACGATGAATGTCCCATTCTTTGGCCCCCTAGGGGAAATGACATGTCAAGCAACGCTCAGGCATCCCAAAAAAGCAAGAAAAAGAGATAAGCGACCCCTGTAGCCACGTGCATGTAAAAAAACACACACAGTATGCTGTGGCAGCCAGGATCACAGAAATATGTACGTGATCAACACGCAGGCTAGTATGCCTGGAAAAAAAGGGGTATGTGACTAATAGGGACACCGGCATTATGAAAAATAGCATGTGCGACTCCCCATCTGCCTTGCGTGTAGAAGAAGAACGCGTAGCCAACACCCATGCCAAAAGAAGAAGTACGCACTGTAGCCGCTGTGAAGTAATCGCGTGTGAACCCCAACGCCTGGAAAACACACGCACCACTTTCCACCAAAAGCACGTACAGAGCGATGGAAACCCACGTGGGACCTTCAATCCGTGCAAGGGAAACACCCGTGCACACGTTACGTCACCTATGTGCCTACATGCCAAGGGCCTTTCCTCGGAATTCACCCAAACATGCTGTTTTTCACATGACAAATCACTCTGTATCAAGATGGCCATGCGACAACACACGGAAACCATGCTTCTGCCCAGAAAGCCGAATTACTGCCCCCCAGAACCCCAAGCAGCCTCCCACGAGCCAACTGCTGCTGCCTGACTACCTGCTGCCACCATGCCCTGCCATTTAGTGCCTGCACATCTGCACATCTGCCATCTGCAGGGGTCCATTTGCTGTGACCACCCCTGCTGGAACTGAAGACTCCCGATTGGTGTTCCATCACTCCAGAGCCCAGCCCCAGGGCTACCAGCTTCAGTGAAAAGGAAGTTGGTATCCTGGTGGAGCAAGTTCTGGGGCATTATGATGCCCTCTTCACACCAGTGCGAGCCGACAATGAAGGACGGAAGAGGATCTGGAAGGACATAGTGGTTGCCATCAACGTGGAGGGGATGGCACCCCGTGACATGAAACACGTCCAAAAGCACTGGTAGGACTACAAGTCCAGGACCCTCAAGAAGGCGCGGCGCCTCTTGGAGGCAGTGGATGGAGTGGGGTGCTGGGCCACGCTTACCACCCAGCAGATGAGGGTCCTGGAGCGCATTCGCCCAGTGCTTTACCACCAAATCCTCAGGATGCAGGCCTGTCTGGAATCGAGCGGTAAGTGGCCATGCATTCACGTTTAAAACAGTGCATGTTGCAGTGTGCTGATAGTTAGCTACTTGGCTGCATGTGTGACATGGGTCATGTATGGATGTGTGTGTGCAGGGACATGATGGTGCTGCATGTGAGTCCAGTCAGGCGTAACCCACATGGATGGTGCATGTATTACAATGCATCATGCGGAGCAGCATGCGGAATGCACACATGTATGCATGCCTGTGTCTGTACTTTGACATGTTTGGGGTGTGAGAGATGTGTGCTGCTGTCATGAACATGAATGATGTACATGTCCGTGTGTCTGAGTAGTGTGTGTATAGTACGCAATGAACCAAGATTATTCTTGGATAATGCAGACTTCAAAGTAAAATGGAGCTATATAGCTAATAAATGTGGAAGGGACTGGTTAGTATTAATCATTGAAACAGCCCAAGAAACCACAAAAAAGATCATGGTGGACCTAAACACATTAGAAGAAGAAATGAAAAAGAACTTCGACATTGAAAGCTTCAAAACCAAATTAGAAGCTCACACGAAGGAAATGCAGAATTTCAAAATAGAATCCAGTGCAGACAGAATTAAAAGGCTCAAAAAAGATCTAGCCAGTTTTGGACATGAAAAAGCTTTTCGATATGTAATGAAGGATTATAACTTCGGAGCACCTGTCGAAGGACAGAAAACTAGTCGAAGAGTGAGGTTTAGGAACACCTCCTATAGCTCCAGCGAGGAAGGTGGTACATCCAATGACAATGAAGATACTAATGGGGGTGGACAGAGAGGAAGAAATACAAATGCCCCCCCACAAAGAGGCCGTAATACTAGAGGGAACCAGGGTACAAGAAATGGATCGAGAGGCCCACCTTTTTTAGGCAGAGGGAACAGCCGGCAAGATTGGTCAACGGACCGAATGCAAACACGCAGTTACCGGGGCTGGTAGTGAACTTATCTAGTAAGATTCTTACTAAAGAAGAGGAACGGTGCCTTAATAAAGGTTTACATTTTGTGGTGTCGAAATATCACAATCCTTTTGAGTTTAGATTGGAATTTAATGCTTTTATGTGGAAGGTACATTTGAAAGAGTTTTTTGAAGACAAACCAGCTAGTATTTATACCAACTATAGTGGTTTGAGAAATCCATCTAATTTTTGCCCTCCCCAGCACACTCATTCCCCGGAATCATTGGTTTTTTAAAAAAAGGTACTTCGGGAGATACAGAAATTAGAAAAGAAAGGGACGCCTACAAATTCCAACCTAAGTCAATTAGAAATGACTATGTTACGCAATCTGGGTAACGATGAGAAAATAGTGATTAGACAGGTGGACAAGGGCGGCGCCATTGTTATTCTAAACAAAACAGATTATGTAGATGAATGCGATAGGTTACTGGCAGACAATAACAGCTACCGTAAAATTGAACAAGATCCTAGTCCCGGTATTATCAAACAGATAAGGGAAAAGGTTGATAAAGCTGTTGACCAACAGCTTATCAGTAAACAGGAAGGTGACTACCTCACCCGAGAAACAGCGAGGACCCCGATATTTTACATTTTGCCCAAAATCCATAAAAACAAGGATAAACCTCCGGGTAGGCCGATTGTTTCAGGCGTAAACTCTATTTTGGAACCTTTGTCCAAATACGTAGATTGTTATCTACGTCCTTTTGTCAACAAAATGAAGAGCTATGTGCAGGACACAAGAGACGCTATTGTCAAAATTGAATGACTTATTTTTGATCCAACTACTGATGTATTAATCTGTCTAGACATACAATCGTTATACATTAACATTCCCCAAAGAGCCACGTTAGAAGTAGTGGAGGAAACCCTGCTTAAACGTGAGGATAACCATCCGGTTAGTAATGCTTTCATCATATGGTGTGCCGAAATGGCCCTTACTAAAAAGTTTTTTCAATTCATGGGCCAATTTTATATGCAGGTGGAAGGCACCACCATGGGTGCAGCAATGGCCCCTAATTTAGCAAACCTATATGTAGATATGGTGGAACAAACCGTCATTTACTCTGGGGTCAATCCTTTTAGACAACAAATATCTCAGTGGTTGCGATATATTGATGATGTCTTTATCGTGTGGCATGGATCAGTAGAAGAAGCTAACAATTTTGTGGTGTGGCTGAACAACCAAAACAGGTACCTGAAATTCACAGCATCTATGGGTTCAAATGAAGTTAATTATTTAGATTTGACTATTTATCAAAGAGGCAATCAATTGTGGGTCAAACCATTTGTAAAAAGTACTGATAAGAATGCATTACTGCATTATGGAAGTCACCATGCCAAACATGTGCGTGACAATTTGCCCTTCGGGCAATTTTTACCCCTTAAACGCAATAGTAGCACTAGGTCAGACTATGAAGAAGGGGCCAACATTTTGATTAACAAACTTACAGAGAGAGGGTACCCAGCCAAGATTGTTAAACAATCCGCGAAACGAGCTTTTAATAATCATCGAGAAGCTTTGTTTGAAAAGAAAAATATAGACAATGTAGAGAGCCCATTAGTATTCGTAAACACCTTCAGCAATATTTCTTATCAAGTCAAGAATATCATCCATAAGAATTGGAAAAAGATAATGACCATTCCACCTCCTCTAGTGGCTTTTAAGAAAAGCACCAACATTCGCAATTTAGTAATGAGGAATGATGTGCAGAAAACTCGTAGCACTGAAGTGAGACAGAGCACATTATGGGGATTACCCAGGATTGTAGGAGATCATCCTTGCGGTAATTGCATTATGCGCCCCCTTACACGAAAAATGACCTCCGTGAATCTGGGTTTAAAATCAGAATGGCAAATGAGGGAACATACTAATTTCAGACTGATAATGTGATCTATATGATTAGATGCCTGTGTGCCTTATTGTACATAGAAAAGACCAACAGAAGATGCAAGACATGCATGATAGAACACAAGAGCTGCCTTAAAAACCATGTTGAGAAAGCCCCTCTGGTGAAACATTTTGAGGAGAAGGGCCATTCTTTTATGGATTTTGAATGGTGTATCCTTAAGAAAGTAAAAGGGAAAACACAGGAAGATATCAATAGAAAATTTTTGAATTTGGAACAGAAATTGATTTTTCTAACTAATAGCCATGTAATAGGACTTAATGAAAATATTGAATGGCACAACATCAAATGAATTATTTTTTTGTATCAAATATTGTCGGTCGTGTCATGCATGGTCTGGTGGCATTTCCTATCAAGACATATTTATTGTTAAATAAGGATTTATATCTTGGAATCCATGTCAGGAAACAACGTAGTCAGGGAACTAGTTAGTATAAATGATCTTCCCCGGAGTGTGACACAGGATAGCGAGATGTGGACCTGGCTATATTGAATAATTAATATCATCAAGTGTAGGGTATTTGTCTGCATGGTCCTGTTTTTCCTTAAACCCTACCCATACAGATAGCTGAGATATCTTTATATAGTAGATAGGCTCTGTGTGCTTTTTTACCGGTGGATGCAATATTTGCATTACGGTATTAATGGAGAGAATTATTTTTACCTTTTTTTCCTCCTTTTTTTCAAATAAATGTAGCAACCTAGAAGAGCTTTGTTTACTAGTGGCATTGTTGCGGGTTGCTAAGGCAACGTCGCATTTTCCAGCGGCGGCGTCATGCGACGCGATGATGTCATCGCGTTACGTCCGACGCGATGACGTCATCTATGCGCGCAAGATCGCTATGCGCGATATGAATAGAACGGCTCGCGTTGTGAACGTGCCAGCAGGAAAATAACGACTGCTCATGGGATTCCGGTTCAGCATTAAAAGAGGTAAGCTAGAGTGCCTACAAGGGGCATATGTGAGGTCCAGTATGTACAATTTTGCCCCTGTGTAAATTGAGTATTTAAGGGTGTACTTTTTTTGTTACATTCCCATTATAGGGAAGCCGTTTTTCCCAAAGAGGGCTACAATGTGGAGTAGAAATTAGTTGCTGTGAGCCCTTTTTACAAGACTGCAGACCCCAGGAAGTAACTACACTTTACAACTGAGGGATATGAAGGTAGGATCGTTTTTTCTCTCTTGGTTTTCCCTTTTTGAGGCTTTAACCTTAAAATTAAGAACCTACAGAGTGTCCTATGTGTTTTTTTAACAGAGCGCATACTGCATGGTGAATGCATAACCCTGATTTGGGTTGGAAAATATCCTATATACTGTGCCTACAAGAGAGAACAATCAGTATTGAAACTGAGGTGAGGGTATGCCCTGTAAGACTGGTTTTGGTCTATTTATTTAGGCTTTCAGAATAGAGATGTGTGCTCAATGATTACAATATACGTTAGCAAGCACAATGTTTTTGATGATGACAGTAGAGAATGTGGTAAGATGTGAGCTGTCTCTCTCCAAACCACTGTTAATGGTGAAGGACAAGAATTGTGATTGTCATATAAACCTGTATAACATTAATTGGCTATAAGTTTGAAGCACTAGTATTTTATAAAGTATATACTTGATGCATCCTAATGGTGATTAGGTTTGGCTAGGTTAAGTAAAATAACCAATTATGCCAATGTAGTAATTTGTATGTTTTGTATGTACCCCCAACTATAGAAACCGGAACCATAGAAAGTAGTCTACGGGAAGCACAAGACAATTTTCTGCCCCTGAAGAATGTCCAGTTAATAGTAACATCCAGGACAGAAACTTATATAAGTCGTGCCAAGTTGTTGTACACAGTAGGAAATAAGAAAAATTGAGTTTGCTACTGTTGTGTGTTTTCAAGTATTTGCTTAACTTGAATATGTGTGGTGAAATCACCATTTTTAAACATTGTATATCTTTTATGTGGTGTAAATGCATTTTTTAGTAAAATGTTTTTGATACTTGTGCTGTTTAGCAAATTAATTAAAATATGATATTTTAAATGTTGGATAGATGTCACTTATTAGACTTTACACAGCCTATATTTGTTTGAATGGCTGCGTGATCAGGTTTCAGATTACTGAGGGTAACATGTTGTGTTAAAGAAATATGTATATGTCCCTTCTTTTGATTAAATAAATAGTATATCCCCACTTGGTAGGAGGGGTATCACCGTAGTGTGAGGCAACCCACATATGAAATAATGCTTCTGTGAGGCAACATCTTGTCTCAGAGGTTTTTTCCACTAGTTTGTGGTTAGGAGAGTACTGCTGATAGCCATATTCTTGCCCATGTTCGCGTACTGTGTTAAATAGATCCCTTGAATTGAGATTGACCTAAGTGACATTATGGCCACTGCTGCTGATCAGAGTTTGGCCTATACTGAAGATTATATCTTACAACTTTTGAACTTGATACCTGAGTTGGGTTTAGATAGTGAATTAAGTGACATCAGTAAAGATGATAAATGGAATGAACTCAGACAAACCCGTAAGAGGCTCGTACGGACCGAGTTACATGCGATCATTATGTTGGAGTACCTTAAGAACCAGGCCCTACCTCAGGGCCTTATAGTACGCATTGAACCAAGATTATTCTTGGATAATGCAGACTTCAAAGTAAAATGGAGCTATATAGCTAATAAATGTGGAAGGGACTGGTTAGTATTAATCATTGAAACAGCCCAAGAAACCACAAAAAAGATCATGGTGGACCTAAACACATTAGAAGAAGAAATGAAAAAGAACTTTGACATTGAAAGCTTCGAAACCAAATTAGAAGCTCACATGAAGGAAATGCAGAATTTCAAAATAGAATCCAGTGCAGACAGAATTAAAAGGCTCAAAAAAGATCTAGCCAGTTTTGGACATGAAAAAGCTTTTCGATATGTAATGAAGGATTATAACTTCGGAGCACCTGTCGAAGGACAGAAAACTAATCGAAGAGTGAGGTTTAGGAACACTTCCTCTAGCTCCAGCGAGGAAGGTGGTACATCAATGACAATGAAGATACTAATGGGGGTGGACAGAGAAGAAGAAATACAAATGCCCCCCCACAAAGAGGCCGTAATACTATAGGGAACCAGGGTACAAGAAATGGATCGAGACGCCCACCTTTTTTAGGCAGAGGGAACAGGCGGCAAGATTGGTCAATGGACCGAATGCAAAAACGCAGTTACCGGGGCTGGTAGTGAACTTATCTAGTAAGATTCTTACTAAAGAAGAGGAACAGTGCCTTAATAAAGGTTTAAATTTTGTGGTGTCGAAATATCACAATCCTTTTGAGTTTAGATTGGAATTTAATGCTTTTATGCGGAAGGTACATTTGAAAGAGTTTTTTGAAGACAAACCAGCTAGTATTTATACCAACTATAGTGGTTTGAGAAATCCATCTACTTTTTGCCCTCCCCAGCACACTCATTCCCCAGAATCATTGGTTTATGAAAAAAAGGTACTCCGGGAGATACAGAAATTAGAAAAGAAAGGGACGCCTAAAAATTCCAACCTAAGTCAATTAGAAATTACTATGTTACACAATCTGGGTAACGATGAGAAAATAGTGATTAGACAGGCGGACAAGGGCGGTGCCATTGTTATTCTAAACAAAAAAGATTATGTAGATGAATGCGATAGGTTACTGGCAGACAATAACAGCTACCGTAAAATTGAACAAGATCCTAGTCCCGGTATTATCAAACAGATAAGGGAAAAGGTTGATAAAGCTGTCGACCAACAGCTTATCAGTAAACAGGAAGGTGACTACCTCACCCGAGAAACAGCGAGGACCCCGATATTTTACATTTTGCCCAAAATCCATAAAAACAAGGATAAACCTCCGGGTAGGCCGATTGTTTCAGGCGTGAACTCTATTTTGGAACCTTTGTCCAAATACGTAGATTGTTATCTACGTCCTTTTGTCAACAAAATGAAGAGCTATGTGCAGGACACAAGAGATGCTATTGTAAAAATTGAAGGACTTATTTTTGATCCAACTACTGATGTATTAATCTGTCTAGACATACAATCGTTATACACTAACATTCCCCAAAGAGCCACGTTAGAAGTAGTGGAGGAAACCCTGCTTAAACGTGAGGATAACCATCCGGTTAGTAATGCTTTCATCATATGGTGTGCCGAAATGGCCGTTACTAAAAAGTTTTTTCAATTCATGGGCCAATTTTATATGCAGGTGGAAGGCACCGCCATGGGTGCAGCAATGGCCCCTAATTTAGCAAACCTATATGTAGATATGGTGGAACAAACCGTCATTTACTCTGGGGTCAATCTTTTTAGACAACAAATATCTCAGTGGTTGCGATATATTGATGATGTCTTTATGGTGTGGCATGGATCAGTAGAAGAAGCTAACAATGTTGTGGTGTGGCTGAACAACCAAAACAGGTACCTGAAATTCACAGCATCTATGAGTTCCAATGAAGTTAATTATTTAGATTTGACTATTTATCAAAGAGACAATCAATTGTGGGTCAAACCATTTGTAAAAAGTACCGATAAGAATGCATTACTGCATTATGGCAGTCACCATGCCAAACATGTGCGTGACAATTTGCCCTTCGGGCAATTTTTACGCCTTAAACGCAATAGTAGCACTAGGTCAGACTATGAAGAAGGGGCCAACATTTTGATTAACAAACTTACAGAGAGAGGGTACCCAGCCAAGATTGTTAAACAATCCGCGAAACGAGCTTTTAATAATCATCAAGAAGCTTTGTTTGAAAAGAAAAATAGAGACAATGTAGAGAGCCCAATAGTATTCGTAAACACCTTCAGCAATATTTCTTATAAAGTCAAGAATATCATCCATAAGAATTGGAAAAAGATAATGACCATTCCACCTCCTCTAGTGGCTTTTAAGAAAAGCACCAACATTCGCAATTTAGTAATGAGGAATGATGTGCAGAAAACTCGTAGCACTGAAGTGAGACAGAGCACATTATGGGGATTACCCAGGATTGTAGGAGATCATCCTTGCGGTGATTGCATTATGTGCCCCCTTACACGAAAAATGACCTCCGTGAATCTGGGTTTAAAATCAGAATGGCAAATGAGGGAACATACTAATTGTCAGACTGATAATGTGATCTGTATGATTAGATGCCCGTGTGCCTTATTGTACATAGAAAAGACCAACAGAAGATGCAAGACAGACACGCATGATAGAACACAAAAGCTGCCTTAAAAGCCATGTTGAGAAAGCCCCTCTGGTGAAACATTTTGAGGAGAAGGGCCATTCTTTTATGGATTTTGCATGGTGTATCCTTAAGAAAGTAAAAGGGAAAACACAGGAAGATATCAATAGAAAATTGTTGAATTTGGAAGAGAAATTGATTTTTCTAACTAATAGCCATGTAATAGGACTTAATGAAAATATTGAATGGCACAACATCAAATGAATTATGTTTGTGTATCAAATATTGTCGGTCGTGTCATGCATGGTCTGGTGGCATTTCCTATCAAGACATATTTATTGTTAAATAAGGATTTATATCTTCGAATCCATGTCAGGAAATGACGTGGTCAGGGAACTAGTTAAATGATCTTCCCCGGAGTGTGACACAGGATAGGGAGATGTGGACCTGGCTATATTGAATGATTAATATCATCAAGTGTAGGGTATTTGTCTGCATGGTCCTGTTTTTCCTTAAACCCTACCCATACAGATAGCTGAGATATCTTTATATAGTAGATAGGCTCTGTGTGCTCATTTACCGGTGGATGCATTATTTGCATCACAGTATTAATGGAGAGAATAATTTTTACCTTTTTTTCCTCTTTTTTTTCAAATAAATGTAGCAACCTAGAAGAGCTTTGTTTACTAGTGGCATTGTTGCGGGTTGCTAAGGCAACGTCGCATTTTCCAGCGACGGCGTTGTGCGACGCGATGACGTCATCGCGTTACGTCCGACGCGATGACGTCATCTATGTGTGCAAGATCGCTATGCGCGATATGAATAGAACGACTCGCGTTGTGAACGTGCCAGCAGGAAAATAACGAACTGCGCACGAGATTCAGGTTCAGCATTAAAAGATGTAAGCTAGAGTGCCTACAAGGGGCATATGTGAGGTCCAGTATTTACAATTTTGCCCCTGTGTAAATTGAGTATTTAAGGGTGTACTTTTTTCGTTACATTCCCATTATAGGGAAGCCGTTTTTCCCACAGAGGGCTACAATGTGGAGTAGAAATTAGTTTCTGTGAGCCCTTTTACAAGACTGCAGACCCCAGGAAGTAACTACACTTTACAACTGAGGGATACGAAGGTAGGATCGTTTTTTCTCCCTTGGTTTTCCCTTTTTGAGGCTTTAACTTAAAATTAAGAACCTACAGAGTGTCCTGTGTGTTTTTTTAACAGAGCGCATACCGCATGGTGAATGCATAACCCTGATTTGGGTTGGAAAAGATCATATATACTGTGCCTACAAGAGAGAACAATCAGTATTGAAACTGAGGTGAGGGTATGCCCTGTAAGACTGGTTTTGGTCTATTTATGTAGGCTTTCAGAATAGAGATGTGTGCTCAATGATTAGAATATACATTAGCAAGCACAATGTTTTTGATGATGACAGTAGAGAATGTGGTAAGATGTGGGCTGTCTCTCTCCAGACCACTGTTAATGGTGAAGGACAATAATTGTGATTGTCATATAAACCTGTATAACATTTATTGGCTATAAGTTTGAAGCACAAGTATTTTATAAGGTATATACTTGATGCATCCTAATGGTGATTAGGTTTGGCTAGGTTAAGTAAAATAACCAATTATGCCAATGTAGTAATTTGTGTGTTTTGTATGTACCCCCAACTATAGAAACCGGAAACATAGAAAGTAGTCTACGGGAAGCACAAGACAATTTCTGCCCCTGAAGAATGTCCAGTTAATAGTAACATCCAGGACAGAAACTTATAAGTCGGGCCAAGTTGTTGTACACAGTAGGAAATAAGAAAAATTGAGTTTGCTACTGTTGTGTGTTTTCAAGTATTTGCTTAACTTGAATATGTGTGGTGAAATCACCATTTTTAAACATTGTATATCTTTTATGTGGTGTAAATGCATTTTTTATTAAAATGTTTTTTGATACTTGTGCTGTTTAGCAAATTAATTAAAATATGATATTTTAAATGTTGGATAAATGTCACTTATTAGACTTTACACAGCATATATTTCTTTGAATGGCTGCGTGATCAGGTTTCAGATTACTGAGGGTAACATGTTGTGTTAAAGAAATATGTATATGTCCCTTCTTTTGATTAAATAAATAGTATATCCCCACTTGGTAGGAGGGGTATCACCGTAGTGTGGGGCAACCCACATATGAAATAATGCTTCTGTGAAGCAACATTTTGTCTCAGAGGTTTTTTCCACTAGTTTGTGGTTAGGAGAGTACTACTGATAGTCATATTCTTGCCCATGTTCTCGTACTGTGTTAAATAGATCCCTTGAATTGAGATTGACCTAAGTGACATTATGGCCACTGCTGCTGATAAGAGTTTGGCCTATACTGAAGATTATATCTTACAACTTTTGAACTCGATACCTGAGTTGGGTTTAGATAGTGAATTAAGTGACATCAGTAAAGATGATAAATGGAATGAACTCACACAAACCCGTAAGAGGCTCGTACGGACCGAGTTACATGCAATCATTATGTTGGAGTACCTTAAGAACCAGGCCTTACCTCAGGGCCTTATAGTACGCAATGAACCAAGATTATTCTTGGATAATGCAGACTTCAAAGTAAAATGGAGCTATATAGCTAATAAATGTGGAAGGGACTGGTTAGTATTAATCATTGAAACAGCCCAAGAAACCACAAAAAAGATCATGGTGGACCTAAACACATTAGAAGAAGAAATGAAAAAGAACTTTGACATTGAAAGCTTCGAAACCAAATTAGAAGCTCACATGAAGGAAATGCAGAATTTCAAAATAGAATCCAGTGCAGACAGAATTAAAAGGCTCAAAAAAGATCTAGCCAGTTTTGGACATGAAAAAGCTTTTCGTTATGTAATGAAGGATTATAACTTCGGAGCACCTGTCGAAGGACAGAAAACTAATCGAAGAGTGAGGTTTAGGAACACTTCCTATAGCTCCAGCGAGGAAGGTGGTACATCCAATGACAATGAAGATACTAATGGAGGTGGACAGAGAGGAAGAAATACAAATGCCCCCCCACAAAGAGGCCGTAATACTAGAGGGAACCAGGGTACAAGAAATGGATCGAGACGCCCACCTTTTTTAGGCAGAGGGAACAGCCGGCAAGATTGGTTTAGCAAATGAATTAAAATATGATATTTTAAATGCTGGATAGGTGTCACTTATTAGATTTTACACATCCTATATTTGTTTGAATGGCTGTGTGATCAGGTTTCAGATTACTGAGGGTAACTTGTCGTGTTAAAGAAATATGTAGACTTGGTTATGGAGACACCGTGTCAGAAACTAATTTGAGATTTAAGAAGCATCACACTTTGACTTACAGACTGTACATGTAAGTCCATTTTCCCTTTTTTCGCTCAATTGTTTTGTTTTATTATTTCCAAAAATAGCCGTGAAGTTTACATCATGACTACATTTGAAAACATTGACAGCCTCTTATTTATTTGTTTTCCATTTCTTTTTTGCTCCATTAGGATTGTAATGGCCAATTATCAACCGTTATGCATGAGAATAATGAATATGATTTAGTGAGAGCCTTCAGCCATTAAAACCCCTGAGGAACCGCCATATAATAGGCGGGGAAACACGTGTCGGGACAAGGGACAAGGCTGGTTAACAGTAACTTTAATATTATTTTTCTCAAGTTTGAATGAGCCTTTGAATTCAAATTGAAGTGACTTTCTTTCAACTTACAATAAATCAAGGCCGGGAAGGCTAAGAAAATCAAAACAGTTGTCGTATTCAAGAGTTCTTTGTGTCTATCTGGACATATACAACGAGTAAACTTTGAAAATTTGTAATTCCCGTTTTGAGCGCAGGCTAGAATGAGGTCTAATTTGAAGTAGTATGAATTTTGCTCTCTCTGCAGTCTGAGAGATTTAGACCTATGCCTTGCTGCCTCTACACGCACATTAAGTTTAACTCAAAAGTAGCGCCGGAATCAGCTGAAGACTGTGTTCTGCTTGTTTTAAATATGTATATGTCCCTTCTTTTGATTAAATAAATAGTATAACCCCACTTGGTAGGAGGGTTATCACTGTAGTGTGGGGCAATGTAATGAGTAGTGTGTGTGCCAGGGATGCATGACACATGACTTTGACGATGTGTTGAATCACTGATACAGCCTACTCATCCTTGTAACCACTGTGTCTGTGGGCATACAGGGCCAGATGCATGACCCTCCGGTGATGCGTGTGCATGTGATTAGCATGTCCCATGATGCATGTAAGTTTCAGCCCACCATTGGATGTTTCTACGGTGCGGTGCACATGGATGCATGTGTGTTGCCTGCACTGACCCATGTGTTTTTGGGAGACATGATGGAAGTGACATTTGACAGTGCCACTCATGTGCTATTGCTTTCTGTCTAGGGGACTGTTGTACAGTACCCTGATGCTTGTGTTCAATGTCTCCCTTTACAGAGCGACGAGTGAAGAAGAGGGCGGAGACGGCGTTGTGGAGGAAAGCGGCAGGGATGCCTCCACCGGCCGGCGCCGCAAGGCCCGGCACCCTCCCATGAAATTCCATCATCCGGGAGCGAGGGAACTGGTGCCACGTCTGCCACTACGGCTGCAGCGGAAGTGGTGGATGAGCCCCCACAGGGGCTTGCAACAGCGGAAGACGGTGCAGAGCCATCCAGGTTGGTGGTGTCTATAGAGAAGGAGGAGGCCGCTACACAGCCGCACATGGAGCCTGGTGGGGTGGTACCATTGGTGCAAGTGGTGCAGTCCAGGGGCAGGGGCAGGTGGCAGCACAGGTCACCGCAGAGGTGCCTGTGCATGTCTCTGTCCCTGACACTGTGACTGCATCACCATGCACCAGCAGCGATGCCCCGTCCCAGGCCCATCCGCAGGTAGGGGGGAGGTCCACGTCATCTGGCACTCCTCTACCTGTGGATGAAGGGACCCATGACCGGATGGAGACCGTCCTTATTGGTGTTGTGTTGCGCACACGTGACATTTGTGATGACATGCATGCTTCCAGGGGGGACCACGCACGTCATCACGAAGAGCTGTGTGCCAACATGGCCCAGTTGAGAGGGTCCATGGTCGGGGGTTTCATCCATGTGTCGGCCAGTCTTGCGCCCTCTCCTCCTCTGTGCACACTATACGCCAGTCATTCTCCGTGCTGTCTTCCGGCCCAGATGCCAGCAGGGCCCCCTGTTGATCTGCCCCAACCAACGCAGCCAGCCAGGTGGAGATCCCATCCCTGCTGCCGTCGGGAGTCGGAGGTCCAGCAGGGGTGGCCATCCCACCAACTGGACCCCAGCGGATGGAGGATGTGCCGGCATCATCGGGCAGAGCACATGCACAACGGCGCCGGGGGATTCCATCAGCCCAGATGCCGTGGTGGTGGTAGGGGCAGTTGCGTCGGAGGCAGCAGCAGGCTCAGCGTTGGAGGCATCATGGCTCGGGACCATCAACACCCCGGGGGCAGGCATCGGCCGATGGGCATGAGGACCCCGGACTGGGAGTGTCTTCCATGTGGCACCGGTTGGGCCGGCAAATAGATACAGAGAGGCGACCGGTGGAGAGGGCATGGCTCAGGATGATCAGGGCGGAGAACTCCATGCACCGGGCTTTGAGGCGGGCGGAGCGCCTCGAGGAAACTCGCAGGGAGTTGAGGGATTCCATGGCTGCATCCCTGCGAGACCTCGAGTCCGGGGAACAGGCCCGCCTCCGGAACATCGACATGGATTTCAATGATGCCCTGGGCTGGAACGTCAAACAGTGAGCCGTGGGACTAGCCCGCCGCCTTTGTAAATAGTTATGTAGTTGTAGGTATCCTTTATTTATTTTTTCCTTTGGGGCGAATGGACTATGCCCCGCCTTTTTGTTAATAGTTATTTATTAGGTAGGTTTTTTCTTAGGTTTCCTTTGGACTGTTGGGCACATGGACCCTTGATTTTTACATTGTATATAGTTATGGCCCTGATTTTACCTATTTTTTTTTTTTACCATGCAGGAATAGTTTTGTTTTTATTTTGACATTGGATTTGGTGTTATGGATAGACACTTTGGAGGCATTTTTCTTAGAATTTTTGCATAGGCCTGGCGCGAGCCGGGTATGTGTATTCCAAGGGGTGCGTGTGAAGTTTCACACGCGATTAGCCTGGTGCGAGCGGGGTATGTGTATTCCGAGGGGTGCGTGGGGAGTTTTACACACGATTTTGCTGGTGCGAGTGGGGTACGTGTATTCCGAGGGGTGCGCGGGGAGTTTTAAACGTGTTTTCGCTGACGCGAGCGGGGTACGTGTATTCTGAGGAGTGTGCAGGAGTTTTACACGCAATTTCGCTGGTGTGAGCGGGGTACATGTATTCTGAGGGGTGCTCGGGGAGTTTTACATGCATTTCCACTGGCGCGGTTGGCGTACGTGTATTCCGAGGGGTGCACGGGGAGTTTTACATGTGTTTTCGTGGTTGGGGGTCTGTATGCTGGTCCACTGGCCTTTGCGCCATGTACTGGATTTGTGCGATGTTTTTGGCACACCGGGCGTGGTTGAGAGCGTAACTGGCACTGCTGCAGGGACGCTGCGCCACTCTGCACCACGGCTGCGTATGGATGTATAAATCCATGAATACGCTGTGCGCCTAAATGGGTTTTGGCGCACGCAGCTGGTGCAGACTGCCACACGCACACTCTGTACGGCGGCTGCGTGCACCACTTGTGCGCCAAATTCTATGAATTATCCCCTTAGTCTCTATTAATCTCTTTGTTAATCTTCTTGTGCAGCCAGGGTATGGTCGGAAGAACTCCTCCTATAGCTCATGTCTCTATAGAGATTAAACATTGATTATGTTGTGGGTGTAATTCTAGACTTGGCCTTTGGCTAATGCCCAAAGCCTACGTAAGACAAAAGGCTACTATAACGTCATTACAGATTCCTCTCCATCTCTTGAGGTTCAACTTCTATAAAGAATACATCATTTCTTGTCACATTCTGATTCCTTAATCTTCTAAACTGAAAACATTATCAACACACTAATTAAATGCCTCATTGAGTATAGCTAACACTCACTCATAATCTAATTAAAACATTGCATCAATGCAAAATACATTATTTATTATTTGAATTTCATAGCTCAATGTCACATACAAAAATACATTTAAAGAAAAATGCTCTACAAACATTTATACTCATAATAACAACTTTAAATAAAAATAATAACAACTTAAAATAAAATAATGTATATCTATACATTTGATTTCATCCAGTGAACATAGGAAATTGACAGTAATTGCTCACATATCTAATGTATTCTTGAATATGGCAAAGAACATTTTGCAAGTAACATAAAAAACAACCAACCATACAAGTGTTTTTGATAGAAGTTCACAATTCTAATATATTCCTGCAATTGGAAAGCTAATTTCCATATACCTAAAAACCCCTGACATGTGCATGCTTCTGTCCTTCTTAAAGTGCCAAATGCCTGGACTCTCATCATGGGTAACTTTGCACTTTTCAGAATACCTCATTCCTCAGTATATGCTGTAAAAATAACAGAAAAACAATTAATCATACATTTGGATATCTTTCATTAGGTATTTGAAAGAAATGGGTGATGGAGACCAATTCTCTTCCTATTTGGTGTAATTACCAAATATTCATGCTGATCAAATAAATCCCTCTCATTTGGATTTGTATTAAAAAGCTACAAACAGAATAACAGGCTAATTCAATATTAAATATCTTTTGCCTTCCATCATTATTATCAATGCTTGCACACCAATCATAGTCCTCTCACCTTGTACTGACTTGGAAATATAGCTTCTTGATTCTGGAGTTTCTTCTAGTGCAGACCTCGACTTATTACCTTCTAAGGAAACACTATTTTCAATGTCATTAACACCATTTCATACATTTAAAAATCCTGAAATAATGCTACATTTAAATAAACACTCATCACATTATTACTGATGCTGAGTTCAACGGCTATAAGTTCTGAGTAATTCAGTAAAGTTCAACCTCATTTCCCTAAAATGGGAAACATAGAATCTAAAATCACTTATATATTCTAATCATCAAGGACACTTAGTTTTACTGCTGGCTATGAAGAGAAAAGTGACCTGTAGTCTGTTACCTGTGCCATGGCCCGCAAGTCGCCCGTTTTCTTCTACTAGAAGGAAATCGTAAAAAAATAGTGTTCTCCATAAAAAGAGCAACCTACAAAGAACTTGAAGTTTACGGTACTAACTACACAAACCTTCAGAATGGTAGCTCAATACACCCTCCATGATTGCTTATCGAGCATTTGCTCTTCACTGCAAAAAGAGCAAACATTATATGTTAGGCAATTGTTTTGTTCTCCATATCTGGAGCAAACTGTAAAGAACTTGAAACTGTCAGAAAGAATTACTCAACCCTAGGGAGTTGTTGTTCAATCCACCCTCCATGGAGGACATTTGATTTTCACCAAAAAGTGTGATAATTGCATGTTAGATAACTGAATAAAAAATATACTATTTATGAAGTTTAATAACCAGACACAAATAGCGGGATAAGAACAATATATGTTCTCCTTCTTTCAAAGGCCAACATTTCATATTAAATTCCTTTCCTAGGAGATTACTGTTTGAAACTACAGGATTCTGCTAACTAATCTAAAAAATGCAAATTAACAATGAAAAACTAAATTCTGAATTAGCCAAACACCTAAGTAATTCTCTTGGTACCAAACTTTTCCATTCAATGTTCTCATTCAACCCTACTATATCACTCTCCGTTAGAAAATCATGTTTTGTTCTTTCCTTGTTAGCAGAAAGTTCTCTTTATACTTTGATAACCATTGGTTATGTTGTAGAACAATCTATTTGAAGTCTTCCAGGCTATGATTCATATCCACAAAAGGTTTCACAAGAGGAGCAGTTTGCACGTTTTTTTTTAGCAACCTTTATGTTTTATCATCCCAGTTTTAACAATCTTTTCTGTCTTTTCTACATATTTCAGCTCACATGGGCAGACTATCATGCAAAGTACCATCTTGGTATCGAAATGTGTTAGAATTCTTAAACACTTGTTGGTTTGTAAACTCGCATCTACTGTTTTCGTCTTGATAGTTTCAGCACACATCATACAACTGCCAAAGGGGTAATGTCCCATTACATCTCCAAGGCACCCTAACTGATTCAGAGTGGGTGTCTGTCTATCCCATTTCTTTACATCATTGTTGGTGAGTTTAGTCATTATGCTGGCTCTTTTTTAAAAGCAGAAATAGTTTCTTAAGATTTGAATTCCCACTGTTCAATTTTCCAATTTTTCTTAATACAATTTTTTATTTTGTATTACATGTTAGTGATGATTCTGATCCACATAATATTTTCTTCCTGTTGTCTCTCTAGACTCATATCATTAGTTTCTATTGTTATTCCATGCCCAAGTTGTTATCTTCCTAGGTTTGTTCTTTCAATACCCTCTTTTCTGTAACTTCTTCATTAACATGTTCGCCTCTGCCTCATAGATACCCTTCACACTTCTGTTCCTTCTCAACCTCCGCAATTGGCCAAAGGGTACACTGTCTTCAATATGTTTTGGATGATGACTAGTTATATAGTCTTTTGAAGAAGGGCATTTCTCTCAGTCGGTTTGTGAAATGGTCTTACCTTTAGGAACCCTTCATTTTCATAAATTGTATAAAAATATATACATCTATTACTCATATTTTAAGTGAACTGCAGATATGTCTATTCTGACTACTAATCTACTCAATACATCATTTAGCCTGTGATTCTTAATCTTCCTATACTCCAATTATATTTTCTAGGAATCTCTTCCATGTTTTTATATTGCCCCTGAACAGATTAGATAATTGTGTGTACAAAGCTGTGTTTACATACACCGGTGCCATACTAGACCCCATTTCACTGTTCTCTATTTGTTTATAGAGCTGTCTCTACAATTGGAAATAATGTTCAGTTAGTATTCACTCTGTGCACCAATAGACAGAATCTTTAGTTATATAGTCCAATATATTATCAAGCAGAGGCGTGGCTTTAATCACCACTAGGGTGGCTGTTTTGGTTATCCTTGTATATACAGGCACAATTTGAAGACCTATTAAAAGGTTCTTATTACTATGAAAATGTTCACCCTCAAATATGTTAATAATGTATGCAGTAGCTTTCTTATACAATATCATCAATAGGAAATATATTTTCAGGAAAACATCTGCAAATCTTGATAACGTTTCCAGTACTGAGGAAACCAGTGAAATAATAGGCCTGCTATGGGATTGACCAAACATTTATGTATATAAAAGACATGTGTCCTTGGATTAGTATGGATTAAAATATCAGCTACTTTTTGAGAAATCCATCAATAATCTTTTGCACAAATGACCAAATGTTGTTTGATCAATTGTGATTTCTGGATGGGGTCAGTATCTAATCAACAATAACCCTCGGAATCTGCCAAATGCCTGAGTCATTCACCAACTTAATCGTGTCTATTTAAGATCACTATCACTCCATCCGTGTCTGCCTCAAGCACAGTGATTGATTGATTGTTAGCTAAATTGTTGAGAGCTGTATCTTCAAGTGTACTAATATTTTGGAAATCTTCTGTTGTCCTAGTTTTAATAGACAGACTAAAATCGAATGGTTTTGTCAATCCTGTTAAATGTTCCACTTGTACGTATTCTCTATTTAAAAAAAAACAGTTGTAGATGAATCTTCGAGCTAAAACATTGAAATTATATTCTGAAAGTGAAAGGTTCATGTTCTTTAGTAAGTACACATCTCAATCATTTCTCAAGTACCCTGTACTAGACAAGTTAAAAGAATTACACAACCAATGAACGGATTAAGAGAAAACAGCAATTTAGTTAATTTCTTTAATTCCTAATCTCACAGAGAGAAGGGATGGTGACTACACTGAGCTTCCAGATGACTCAACTACACAAACAGTAATGATTAAGTTTTATGATAATTAAATTGTCAATTGAAATCTTATGTATAGAAATGGTACACAAGGAATGGGAGAGGCATGACTAGTTTGAAATAATATGTCAATAAATGGTAACCCCAGAAATCTCAACTAATCAGGAAAGATGCTAAAAAGGTGAGCGTTTGAAGGACAGATCCAATTAATTAATTTTAAATTGTATGAACAATGATAATCTGGCAGTGTGGCACAAAGGACTGCACCTGAAAAAGGAGACCAATGATTTTGTCGAGGATAATGCATGGACTCGGTTACCTGTATAATTACAGTTAAAATGCCAAGAGAGGCCCAAAAAATCAAACACTGGATTTACATATGCTGTTGTATGCCACTGGTGATGCACATTTTGATTACTTTAGTGACATTTTCTTGGCACATGATGGTATTAGTTTACTAGAAGTTGGGGCAATGGCTTCTATTGAAATAGTCATATATGTGTGCATTCAAGGATTAGCTACTAAATTGCATCATGGCAGACCAAAAGAAGTCTGTTAATGTGTTTAAAAATAACAATGAAAATATGAAAACATGTGTTATCTCAGTCAACTAAAATATCTCTGAGTGGGATTGGTTGATGTAAATATCCTGTTTATTAAATGTGTTATTTTATGATATACAAATATGTGAGAGCCCCTCCCTTGGCCCCTCCACCCGTCCCCTCTCTTCTCTCACCCCATCACACCTGATGAGGTTGCCAGACAAGTCCAGTCTATGAAGGCCTCATCCAGACCAGTGGACCCCTAACCCTCCAAAACCATTAAGAAAGACTTTGACTCTTTTGCTCCAGCCTTGGCTGATCTCTCAATCTCTCTTTTGCCATTTTAGCTTTCCCAACTTCTCTTAAGCACTCCGTTGTGACCCCCTCAACCTAAGAAGCCCTCTGCCCTCTGCCTACTCCTCCATTCTGGCACACTACTGCCACATCAATTCCTGGGCAAACTCCTGGAGAAGCTGGCTATCTCTCAGCTCACACTCCACACTGAATCTGCTGGTTGCCTCCATGACCATCAGTCCGGCTTTAGAGCATCCATAGGCCCGGAAACAGCTCTACTGTATACCCTTGAAGACCTGCTCTCAAATCTTGACAATAACACTCCCTATGTCCCCATTGTTTGTGGCCTCTCCTCTCTCTTGGACACAGTAAACCACAACATCCTGATTGCATGTCTCTGTGACACCCTGAGAATCACACTTCAGGCTCTGGCGTGGTTAACCTCCTTCCTTTCTGACCACCCATCCCAAGTGGAACTTGGGTCCTTTCTCTCTACTATCACCATTTCAATCTGTGGCATTCCTGAGGGTTCTAACCGAGCCCCCTGTTTTTTCAATGTCCTCATGGTTGCCCTGGCACGTGTGATTGCCACTTTCATCTCTAACGTCCAGTATTATGCGGAAGACACGCAACTCTCCTTCAGGCTACCCTCAGCCATCTCCTCTATGTGCTCATATCCGAGTGTCTGTCTACAATTCAGTCATGTTGTGCTGCAAATGACCTCTGCCACAATGCCAGTAAGACTGAGATTGTTTGCATTGGGACTCCTGCTCACTCTTTCCCACTCTCACTCTGGCCAGACTACATTGGCCCTGCGCCCACACCCACCTGCGAGGCAAAAAACCTTCGACTCCACTCTCTCCTTCTCCACTCACATTTCAGACATTTCTAAAAAGTCCAACTACCAGCTGCACCTCCTCAGAAGTGCTCTTCCTTTTCTCACCTTCCCCAAGTGCCTCACTGTCTCCAGAGCCCTGGTTCTCTCAAGGCTGGACTACTGCAACAGTCTCTTCCTTAACCTCCCTGCTTTGGCTCTGCACCCTCTGCAACTCATCCAAAACAGAACAGGAAGACTTGGCCTCAAACCCAAGGACTGCATATCTCTGGTGCTAAAATCCCTCCACTGGCTCCCCGCGGCTGCAAAGATAAAGTTTAAGACCCTCTGCATGGTCCACAAGGCTTTCTGGGGCCTGGGACCTACCTATCTGGAATGCTGCCTACTAAACCCCGCCCTTCCCAAGCCCTCCGCTCATCTACATCCAGCTTTCTGCAAGTGAGTCGGTTCTCCAAGCGGAGATTTGGAGGGAGATCTTTACCCTCAGCAGGGGCCTCCCTCTGGAATAGCCTCCCTCCTGCCCTCCGTCTTGAGCCTGATCTCCTTAAGTTCTGGAAACTCCTTAAGACATTCCTCTTCTAATCTTTCATCTCTCTCCCTCTACCCTGCTAAGCTCTCTCTCAGGTCTATCCCTCTCTGTCTCCTTTTCCACATAGCTTGCTGACTGGCTGCCGGGTGTACCTCAGAGACTCACAGGTCTCTGGCACCCTCGCCAGTCCTCTTGCACTTGCCTCCGGACCTACACTTGCCTCATCATTACTGCACTTGGTCAATAACACATGAGAGTGTGCATCCCTCATCACTTACCCCAGTTTCTGACTGACTGAATGCACTTAGACTCCCCCCCTGGACTTGTCCTTCCCCCTCCTCTCTCATGTACTGCCTGTGCACTTCCACGATCTGAACGTACCATGCCTTGAAGATCGTCTATCTATCTTCCCTTTCTCCCCTCCTTGCTAGATGGCGCATTAATGCACTTGGAAAAACTGCAGATTCATTGTCATACCTATCTGCTGTTATCTACACTGCTAATTGTATTATATGCACTTACTCTGCCTCTGCAGACTTGTATCATTCAGAAATTTGAGGGCTCTGAATGAATTGTTTTTTCCCCTTGTTCCTTCCCTCCTTGAGTGATATGAAACACTTGCCTTGTGTATAGGAGCTTTACAAATAAACATTACCATACCATAACATACCATACTGAGTTACCTTCAAGGTGTTTGTGTAGCCTTTTTTTCTATTCCCACCCTCCCTGTTGTATATTTCAGTGTGCTTAACTGTGTCCTGTCCTGATATGTCTCCTAGATTATATAGAAACGTTTGTATTTTTAAAGAAAATTCATTGCTGCACTGATATAACTCTTCATACGTTCTTTCTTAAATAAAATGTTTTTTTAGAAAAAAGGTTTGGATTCACACACAGACTACACATGTTTCAACAGCTACATCAGTAGCATTCCCTGCATATTTCCATCTTCTTCAGGACATCAGTTATTTGCCCGTGGATAGGTGAAACCCCTGCCCTATCAGTCAAATTCACTTTAGGTTTGGCCAGATGATCCTTACTGTTTTTGATGGAGACCCATGTTTTTCAATAGTGCAGGCTTCAGGGAATAAATGCCACATTGAAATAATCTACTGCCCTGAATGCGAAAGTGTAGAAGAATGATTTGTGATGGGCAGCCCCTTTTTGTCCTTAGATTTCAATATTAACAATAACAATGACAAAACAGTAAAATATAGTTATAGTCCTACTAGGCCATGTGACATTTGGATGTGCAAGTGCAGTGATGAAAGTGCAAGAAATGGTAGAGAAGAGGGGGGAGCAGAGGAGTGGATAAGTGCTGGTGAAGGGCCCGGGAGAGAAGTGCTAAGGAGAGCCAAGGAGGAGAACCTTAGGATAAGTGCTAGTTCAGGTGACTCTGAAGGGTGAGATGCAGAGCCGCCAAGCAGAGGCCATCCAGGACAATGCCGGGGGGGTGGTTCTGTTATGGACTGGGAAGATGGGCCTGGAATCCTGTGAGATTTATGAGGATCAGACCACCAGTCACAGCAGCAGTGAGGTGATCAACAGGGAAGGGAAAGAGGGAAAGAGTTAGAGAACAGCAGAGTTTTGAGCAATTTCCAGAACTTAATGAGGTCTGTTCCAAAGGGATGAGAATCTGGGAGAGAGACCTGCCCCTCATTCTCTACTTGGAGAAGCGTTTGACAGTCAAAGAGTTGGAGTTAGAAGAGCATACGGCTCTAGCAGGGGAATATTTGGTGAGTTAAAGTTGGAGAAAGCGTGGTCCCAAGCCCCACAAGGCCTTATGGATCATGCAGAGGGTCTTGAAATTGATCCTTGCAGCCACTGGGAGCCAGTGGGTGAGATTTATGGGCTGGAGAGATACGGTCCCTCGGCTTGAGGCCAAGAATACTTTTGCAGCTCTATTCTGGATTAGCTGGAGGGGACATAGGGAGGCAAGAACGAGATTGAGAAAGAGACGGTTGCAGTAGTCCAGCCTGGAGAGTACCAGAGGTTTGCAAACATTGAGCTTCTAGGGGAAGGTGAGGAAAGGAAGAATGCCTCTGAGGAGGTGGAGCTGCAAGTGGGATTTCTTAGTAGGATCCATGATGTGAGAGGTGAAGGAGAGAGCAGAATCGAAGATGACCACAAGGTTTTTGGCCTCACGGGATGGTGGGGTAGAGGGCCCAAAGAGGGTGGTGAAAGGGTAGGGGGAAAGAGGGCACATGTGTCACACTGAGAAGGATCTCCATCTTACTGGCATTAAGAGAGAGATCATTAGCTACACGCTATGCCTGAATGGCGGACAGGCAGTCAGGGATCAGAGAGGAGGAAGAGGAAGCAGTAGAGGGAAGTTTGAAAGAAATCTGTTCGTCATCAGCATAACACTGGTACTTAGGGGAGAAGAGGGACATAGGGAGAGCAAGAGGAGCAAGATAGACATTGAAGAACCATGGCAATAGGATAGAGCCCAGGGGGACGCCTTAGGTGGAGAGTGAGGTGGTGGAGGTGAAAGGGCCCAGTTGCTATTGGGAAGGGCAGTTACTGAGGAAAGAGGACAGCCAATCAAGTGCCTGTTCCATGATGCTGAGGGTGTCGCAGAGTCATTTTATGAGGATAGAATGGTAGACCGTGTCAAAGGCAGAGGAGAGATAAAAGAGAATGAGAACAAGGGGAGAGCCTGAGTTGACATTTGCAAGCATGGTTTCAAAGGTGTTCAGGAGAGCGGTTTCCAGCCAACAAGGGTAGTGTGGGGGGTCAGTTGGGGGAGGAGCAGCTTCTCCAATAGTTTACCCAGGAAGGGAGTTGTGGAAAAAGAGTGATAGTTAGCTGGGCAGAAGGAGTAAGCAGATGTGTTTTTAAGAGTGGCTGCACAAGGGAGTGCTTGAAGGATAGAGGGAAAGAGCCAGTGGTGAAGGAGTGGTTACAGAAGTCAGCAAGAGCAGGGGTGAGAGAGGAGATGTTGTCATTAATGGTTCTGGATGATTAGGGAAGCACCTGTTTGGAGGAGACCATCATACAGCGGATAACTTTAGAGATCTCATCCGGTGCTATTGGCCGGAGGGAGGAGAGTAAGGGATGTGGAAGGATGGGGACCAAGGGAGGCAGGGGAGCAGATGCAGGAGTGAAGATGGCGCTGGAGGGGTGTCCTGAGTTTTAGATGTGAAATGGGAGGCCAAGGCAGTGCAGAGGGCCTGGGAAGGAAGGAGGGAGGTAGAAACTGCTGCTGAATTATTGATGAGTTCCTTGAAGATTTTGAAACGTTTGGCTGTGTTGTTAGTGGCTCCATAGTTGCAGGCTTGAATGTGGGCCTGTTTCCTAGAGCAGAGAGAGAAGAAATATTGCCTTTGGAGCAGGTGGCAGGCCATTTTGTTAGAGGGTAAACCCAAGGTCTGCCACTTCCGTTCAGCAACTCTGCAATTTAGATTCTGAGATGCTAGATTGGAGTTGTACCAGTTGTTGTTCTTGGAGGAAGGTTTTAGGTGGAAACTCATAACAAGGGCAAGGATGTCAAGGGTGTTCTAAATGGAAAGGTGCAGGTTAGTAAGGATGGAGTCAGAGGGAGAGCCAGAAGTGGGAGTGAGGGGATGAAGGTGGAGGCTAACGAAGCGGCTGCCACTCGCTTCAGAGGTAGTATGATGGTGAAGGAGGCTGGCAGGGCTGGGGGTTCGCACGGATAGGGGGTCAAGGGGCCCAAGGTAGGAGGAAAGGAGAGAAGGGGGTGGTGACCAGATTAGAGATAGGGATGTCCCCAGAAAAGAGGGCATGCAGGGTGTGACCAGCAGGGTGGGCTGGGGCGGAAGGGAGAATGAAGAGAGATAGTGAGTCACAGAGGTCATGGAACTGAGAAGTGGGTGGTTCTATCGAGTCAAGGTGGAAGCTGAGTCACAAAGGAGGAGGAGTTTGGAAGAAGAGGTTGAGAGGAAGAAGGCGAGGTCAGCCCTTTCTGAGAGATAGGGCCAGAAGGCCAGTAGATAGTGGAGAGAGTGAGAGCGAGAGTAGGTGAGACCTCACGCCTACAGACAAGGCATTCAAAAAAGGAGTTGGATTGAGTAGGTATAATGGAAGCAGGGTGCCACTCAGGGAAGATCAGGGCCACTCTAACTCCAGGTCTGTTGTGTCTGGGTTTGGATAGACTTTTGTAGCCCTCAGGAAGGAGAGTGTCAAAAGCAGTGACAGAGGTGGCATTGAGCCACATCTCGGTAAGAGAGAGGACATCTAGGTCAGAGACTTCGAGGAGGAGGCAGATGTCAGAGGAGCGAGCATTCAGAGTGGCTAAGTGAAGCTGGTTACCACCTATGAAGGTTTTTCGAATGGGGGGGACAGGGGTGTGGTACTCCAATCAGAGGTGGAGAGGAGGAAGGAGTGGCAGGAGAAGGGAGGAGGTTTATGAGGAAGTTTATGAGAGGGGGCAGGCACTGGTTGAGAAGGAGGAGACTAGGTTGAGAACTTTGGGCCATGATAATGCCATTGTGATAGACATTAATGATCCATCTAGAGGATAAGAAGTATGCCAGGGCTACTTCCCACCTAGTGCCACCATTAATGGGTGAGGAGGAGAAAGGGGAGAGAGTGGAGACCAGATGGGGGGGCATGGATAAGGAGAGAAGACAGAAAAGAGGATGCCCACAATAGCCTGCCTGGGAGTGACATTGACATAGGTGACAGCAATAGGTAGCCCTTTGTTAGAGTGCAGGAGAGCTTTTTTTCAGCTTTTTACCTCCAGTCTTCCAGACTTTGTGAGAGAGGGAGGATATGTGAAAGAATAGCAATTGGAATACATAGGGTAGATAGAGTGTGCCATGGAAGTAGTGGAGGCGAGAGAGAGACAAACAAGGGAGCTGCACAGTACACAGAAAATTATCAAGTAGCCTAGCAGCCAGAGCACAGATTGAAAGCACACCTACATTCGAATTCCCACTAAAGCACTAAAATACATCACAAAATGGAGAGTGCACAGATCTAAAAGCACACATAAATTCGAATTCCCGCTAAAGCACTAAACACATCACAAAATGGAGAGTACACAGACATAAAAGCACAGCTGAATTCAAATTCCCAGTATAGCACTACCATGCAGCACCAAATGGAGAGTGCATGGATTTAGGGGCAATTCCTGAATTCGATGTTTGAGCAAGGCAATAAGCGATTCAGTGATCATGGGCCTCATTATGACATCGGCGGTAGCTGTGCCTGTAATACAGGCACGGCTGCCGGCGTTGTCATTTATTTTCCGGCGTCCGCAAATGGGAAATTACCAGGTCATTACAGCCCTTCTGGACCCGGGAACATTGCCCTTTTGTGGGTGCCAGAAAATAGATGCTCCCCATTCCCATTCCGCCCAATAGGGCTGAAGGGGAATGCAGAGGTCGGATGCACCGGCACCGTTTATAAAGGTGCCGGTGCATCCGACATGCTGTGCTCGCAGGTGCCGCTCTGCCCGCCAGTGCCGACCTGGTGGGCAGAAAGGCACCCGCGAGAAAAACTCGTAGTTTGCCGGTCTGGGAACTACAGTACCGGCAAGCTTACCGGTACCGCAGTTTCCACCGGCAAACTCACAATGATGCCCCATGTAAAATCATGTAATATCACAGATCACCTCCTGGTTCTTTGTGGTTTGTGGTTGTTAGAGGGTGGAATAGGTCTGATCTACACTACAGGGGAGAAGTTCATTGTGCTGTAGACATTCAGATATTTTTTTCTGTCTGTTTCACATATCGTTCCTTGTTTGCTAAATTCAATTTTTGAATGTGTAGTTTTGTGAAGTTACTTACATTTTAAATCATACTTTCAGAAACCTTTTCTGAAACCGTTTTATGATTGTTTGTTTTCTGAGTCTATTGCCATTAACTTTCCTTTGTGAACCCTTCGTCGGAAACACTTGCAACACCTTTCCCTAATCCTTCCTGCATCTTTTGAAAATAAAACAAATAAAAAAGAGAATCTCTTGGAAATAACTTTGCAACCAATGTTTTGTGGTGTGCTGTTAAACCATTTACCCTAACCTCCCACATTCATTTGATAAAAGGAAAAGAAACCCTTTTGTGACACTCTTTCTCTAATTCCACCCCATGTTACGATTGTATAACGTTCATTCATCACAGGTCCACGTTTTGATGTTTTTTCCAGATGATTTGTTTAAAAAAAAACTCATAGACAAATATATATATATATGGGGGGTAGGTAAGGGTGTATAAGTAGTGGGGCGGGGTAGCTAATAGTCTAAAATAAATAGGGGAAGAGGAGTTGGAGGGGGGAACCCCCGAAATAAAAAGTACAATTTTTCAATGAGTTTTTAAAATAAAATCTTCGTAAAAAGATACATTAAAAAAAAGACTACCAATGAATGTACATAGAACCATCACGATGTATGAACAAATAACCTGTTAGGTCTCATAAAGAGCATTTTATCTTCAGATGTGGGGAGATGATGGAAGTTATTGCAGCTATGGTTGGAATTTATGATCAGAATATTCTGGATGCAGCTGACACAATGGGCCTCATTAAAAGTGTGGAGGTCAGGAAAGAAGGGGGCTAGTAAGGTTTCCGGACCACCACACTACGAGTCTGCCTGCCATAGCCGCTGCGCCTGACAGGACTGACCCTGCCGGGCCCATCGGCACCAGGAGGCTGAATCATCATGGAAGCTAATGGTGCCAGTGCTTCTGTCTCGCCACTCCCATAGCGTCCTATGTGACTGTATGGGAATGGGGAGTTACAAAATCCGGCACCTGACTTCCCGTGCCGCTGGGACTTGTAATATCCAGGTGGCACTGGGAAGTCAGGCGCTGGATACGGTGTCACAGGGTTGGCGGCAACCCAGCAGTCACACCAGCGGGTTACCACCAACCTCGTAATGAAGCCCATTGTCTGAGGATGTAGATGTGACAGCCTAAGGGGAGTATGATGGTGGAGACCTGCCAAGCAAAGGACTCAGACTCATGTGTCCCTCATAATTTTTCTGATACTTTTCTGTGGGCGTGGCTGGTTGGGGAGACCAGGAACATTGCACATAATGCAAAGTGTGATTTTTTTACTGGTTCATACTCCAGTGCAATCTGCATATTTCCACCATCTGCCCCAGAAACAGTGGACTGAGCTACATCTGGCTGCAAATCCTGATCAAAACTTGATCTTGGATACCATCGAGCTGTGTGGCAGAAGATGCTGCTGCTGAATACGAGATTGTTTTTTTTTTTTATTTGCCATGCATAATCCGGACATCCCAGGTTTACACAGCAGGTTCTATGGCTAATATAGAATCCCCTCCAGCCCCAATCATACCCCTCTCCCTGGCACATTTGCGTGCTCTAGTGATGTTAACTCTCAAGGTGTTTATTTCTCCTTCCCATCCGGTGACAAGGGGTATGTTTTTTTTTTAATGCAAGTTGGTCACTGAGATGTACTTCTCAATAGTACTAGATGACACAAGAAAAAGGTATGTGTGTTGCACACTCTGTTCCATCACAATATGCACTGCTCTGCCTCCTAACAAGCCTATGATTTTCTCCATGGTACTATTCCCCCTCATCTAAAATAACTGTTCACTCAGTTACATCCACTGAATGTATTCGCCTTGCTGCCCCCCAACCCATTCTAGAATTATCCCTACAAACAACTGATAACATGTTTTACATGTGTTTGTAATGGTAAGAAGTCACTGGGGTCTGCTTATCCCTACTACACGAAGCAAAAAATAGATAGCACATGTACTGTACACTTAGTAATTGCAACTGAATGCAATCGTATGCTTCCAACAAATGAATAATGGCCTCTTCACTGGTATTTCTCTCGGTCATGACAAACACCCAGCAGACTCAGTTTCCTTCATTGAATGCCATTTTCTGCCTGTCTCCAATGAAGGTTGTGATTTGCTCAACCTTACTAATCACTGACAAAGAATGCCATCTATGTGTGCATCATGCAAGGGGATTCTCTCCTCCCTAGAAGTCACACAATGATGGCAAATACTATTTCAATGTTCTACTGCTCCTTCAACGAAATCCTTGTTCCAATGTCTAACTCCCGCTAAGCTACTGTTGCAACCTCCAACCACTGCCTACAAGATCAATCATGAACTTCAACAGGGCATGTTTTGTATAACCTTTGAGGATCCTCTAAACTAGATCCATCGCACTTAAACTTCAAAGAAGGTTTGGTTTGGCAAAATCTGATGAAATTCAGGTGCTTTGAAATTTGGCAGAATAGGTTCACCATAACTTAACCACAAGTTACACCTTCAATGCAGCTTTCCCTTAGAACAACTTGTGCGAATAGAATCAAGCTGTGTTTAGAATGCACTTAGACCAAAGAGCTAATTATAAATTCAGAAATATTCAAAGTGCTGTCTTCATGTGATACCCAATGGTTTACCTTGGCTTTTTTCATGGTTTGTCTACATATAAGTGGAGGTGCAAAGTTGATAAATCTGGGTCTATTTTACTATCAGCAACCACTTTTTGGATGCAGGGAGCCAATGCATATGTAAATATCTGGCAGAAAACCTGTGCACTTAAAGGGAGGGCTAGCTCGCTACATACGTTCACTATGCTAAAGGCCATCTTAGTAAATGAGGAGTGTCAAGCAATGTACATAGCTGTTTATGAATATGAGAGAATTGTATTGGGTTACCTGATCAAACATCTTTGCTGTTTCAAATGTGCAACTATGATTTTCAACCATGGATCTATGGATCTCTTTCATTATTTATAGTATTAGCAAACTAGCCACCTGGGGCCAAATTACAGAAACTTTGCACCAGTGCAAGTGCAAAGTTGCACGGTATTACCTATTTTTAAATACACTGGGACACATTAGAAAACTATTGTACCATGACAAGTGCAGTTTGACATTTTAAAAGCACCAGGGCAAAAATGTCCCTAGTGAAAAAAAGATACATTTTTGATGTATTTTTGCATCAGGGCAAAGTTTGCCCTAGTGCTAATCCCATTCTGTATTAGCATTAGGGCAAACTTTGCCCTGGTGCTAACATGCAGTAGAAATGCATCTTTTTTGCACTAGGGCAATTTTTGCACTGGTGCTTTTAATATGCCAACTGTATGTACGTCTTACAAATATTACAAAATATGCACCTCAATTTGAGTTTAAACCATCCAGCCGTAGACAAGCAAAAATCCTTTTAATACCCATTCTAACTATATTGATGACATTCATTTCGAAAAATGAAATACATTTATAATGGATAGGAAACAAGATGTATACTGTTATTAGCGTGGATAGGTTTTTTTTTTATTTGTTTTTATAGCAGCTCATATAATTACAGCCTTAGCAGCGGGTGTGGCTCTCATCTCTCACGGAGAGTGACTGGCTCCTGCATATCACACTTTGGGCCTAATTACACAGATGGCGGTAAGGGTTTACCGGTACCAGTATTTTACTGGTACCGGTAAATCCTTACCGCCTTACTACGAGGTCCCTTTGCGGGTTGGGGAATTTAACGCCTGCTTTTTGCAGGCGTTAAAAACCAACCCGCAAAGGGACCAGGGAGCTAATTACGGTACCGCAATTTGCGGTACCGTAATTAGCGCCTTCCCCATTCCCATAGAGCCCTATGGGGCAAAAATGGGAATGGGGAAGGGCAATGGTGGAAGGGGGAATTACCGCCCCGCCAACCTTGAAATAGGGCGGTAATTCCCCTTTCCACCAAGGCGGTGCCGGTATTTTACCGGCATGAACCATGGGGGTAATAGCGCCATGGTTCACCGCCATCCGACTTTTAACCTAGTTGTTCCTTGCTCACTGGCATGGCTCTGTCCTTGCTGGATTCCTTTCTCTAAACTTCCCTCTAGATTAGTGCTCACTCATTCCCTTCTTGGTGTCCACTGTTGCATACTACCTATGTCTTCCGCTCATCCCCTATTCCACCTCACTCTTCTAAAGGACCAGTCGCTACACACTGTGCATTGCTAGGGATACCAGCCGACTCCAGGGTGCCTCAGGATATCTCCTCACACGTACCTTACCCGGAAAGCAGCACTACCGAGACATGTCCATCACCACACATGATGGATGCTCCAAGGTGCCCGCCAGTCCCTTCATTAAACTCCCTAACTAACTCTGTCAACCTCCACACTCAAAGACACTGGACATTTCAAATACGCCACCCACATGCGCTTCCAATAGACATCCAACAACAGAATGCTGCACCTCTACAATCCACGCACACCTCTAAAAACTGGCTAATTCATCCTAGCACTACTGACACACAAGGCTCCCCTCTATATACAAAAGCCACTACTTTCAGGACACAGGACACCTGGAAACAGAACTGCATGCAGGGCTCGATGCGCTGCCAGTCTGCATACATCAACACAAAAGAAAAAGCTATCTTGCAAGTTCCCTCTCTGCCCACTGACCTAGCCACCTCGCCTCTCTTGCCAAAGCACCTGTGAAACATAGAAATGGCTGTGGTGCCCAGTATAAGTCCCAATAATATAAGATAATATGAAATGAGATCCTCTGACCCGCAGGTTGTTCTGAGATTACCTTCAAGGACAACATTAGAAGCAGGTGTGCTGTGATGAGCAGCAAGCTCAATACAAGTCACACTGCAGCAAATGTACAGGATTAAAAGAATGCACCCTACATGACATATGATCATTACAGGCATTGTGACCTACACTTAAAGAAGTGTAACTGGTCTGAGGAATGTCGAACACCTTTTGTATGCTGTTCGTTCTTTGAAACGGTTTGAATTTCTTCTTTCTGTGTGAGATAAAATTGGGTATTGAGAGAAAGCAGCGTATGCAATTCACATTACAGTCTTGGATTAATTACAAATCAATACACAGTGACAAGACTAAACCGGGCGAACAATGACTCCTTTTAATGGTGTTTACTGAAGTAAATGATCAGAAAGGAAGCCTTAAAATATCTCTTTATTTTTTCACTTCTCTCGCAAGCTCTAATCGTCTATTTTATAAATAGACACTTCTAGAACATTCTAGGACATTTCAGGAAGGTAAAGAATGTTGTAATAGAATCTTTACTGTTCACTTCTAAGGCTCTTTTTTTATCTCTGTGTCCTTCTTCCTCACCTGGTCCATTGCCTCGTTTTTCACACTTCCTCATGCCTCAAACCTAGGTGGAGTCCTATAAGATTGAGTGTGAGCCATTGGTTGCCTGGCCGACAGGCATGTCCGGAGAATTCCTGTTGGTTATCCTCAGCATCAACCTCTTTAATGAGGATACTATGAAATGTTTGCATTGCTGCACGTTGCATGCGCTATGACGATGTGAAAAAGAAAAAAAACCTCGACATTTGCTACATTGGGCCGGAGAACGCGTGCTGTGTTTGTTTCTTGAAAGTGGGGCGCATGGGTGGTGCGCTCTCTCACAGTGCACATGCGTGAGCAGTGCCATGGTAAGCATGCCGCAAGAGTGGGCAGAAGGAGGTGGCAGCTAGCCGAGAGTGGGTGCACTCTTAGGAACTCCCTTTGTGTGCGGCTCAGCAGGTAAAGGTGGTACCCCGTGACAGGTATTATATTGCTAAGGTTGCTATCGATTTCAGATGACCTTTGAGAGAGGGATATTTAAGATAAAAGCTAGAGGAGTCTAGTTTTCTGTGAGATGTCAGAACATCATTGTATGATTTATATTAACTACAGCATTCAGAGGAAATGGCAATTGCAATACTAAAATGGAACATCATTGGATAGGTTATTGAAGTTACAAGTGCTAGATTAATTTGATTGTACGCTGCTAGCTCATGTTATGTTTGTACACGTGCAAGACCCGCCCCCTAAGGGATACATGACTACATTACCTAGGTAGGTCAGCCCTTGCTGATTGATGCAGTCTAGCGGTAGACTAGGACACACCTCTAGACCCTAAAACAACTTTCCACAATGGAGAATATATGAAACTAGGTTGATTATTAATTCAAACATATATTAACATAAGACTGCCCCCCCATTTGACACTCCAAACTCATTTGTAATATATCGAGAGTTTTGGTTGCGTGAGTGAGAGACATGTTAGTTCCTGAAAGTGCAATATGGTATGCTGCAATGCAGTGCCATGTGTCATTAGATCAGTCTCTGCGCCTGGGGACAAGGTATTGATGAATCACAGAATTGGGGCATGTTCAGGTAGCTGCCAAAAATCCCTGTTCTAAAGGGGATGTGTGTTGCAGTAGCTGAGGCAAAGGCAAATAAGTACGCAATGCTACACTGATTCGCAATGCATATCGTTAGTCTTTATTTTTTTTTTATTTTTATTTTTTTATTTTTTATTGTGTGTAATCAACTTGTGATTTTTACAAAGAAGCTTTAGCTCCTTCGCATTCTGCCAAATTCTTGAAGTTCTTTAATTGGTAAAAGTACTGTTTCTGGCCTTCATTGTTATTTCCTGCTGATTACTTTATTCGCGTCTCTAAATTTCTGTCGCTTTTATTTTATCAAAAAAGGCTGTCAAAAGTTTTGTCGTTGCAATCATCCATTTTGGTTTTCCCCCAGACATCAGTCTATTCCACCAAACGTCCTCGTCGAGAACTGAGTCTGTCATCCCAAGAAATGTAAGGTAAACGCTTCTTTCTTTGCTGAGGGCTTTGCAGTGAAGTATCAGATGTTTTAGATTTTCAGGTTCCGCTGCCGATTGACATAGTCTGCATTCGTTGGCAGTCGACTGTAGTCTAATGCAGAGAATTTCTCGTGTCGGTAATAAATTGAAACAGGCTCTCAAAAAGGTTCTCATTAGTTTCTTATCCGGGAATAGTCGACAGTATGGTAGAGGAGTCTTAAGCCGGTTTGAGGTTGGTGGCAAATGTGTGGTTAGTTTGTTTGAATGGGCCTTGTCAACTGTAGTTATCCAATCCAAAAGCTCCATTTTAGTTTTTACTTTTTGGGGATTTTCTGCCAGGTCTGCTTCAGTGCAGGCTATTTCTTTTAATTTTGCCGTCTGTGATTGAGACCATTTTGTGAGACTGTTTAGACGGCCTGATGAGATTTCTGCAGCTATCAGTTTGAAAATTGGGAGCATATCAGGAATGGTAATTTTTTTGTATATTTGCATAGCATTTAGTTCCACTGATGCTAGCAAAGACTGCAGGCCCAGGTCACGCCTGATGTTCGCAATAGCTGCCGAATTTGGAAGACCCAAGACTGAGCGCCATAAAAGGCCTTCAATTTTTGGCCAGATTGAAATTGGCATAGACAGAGTCGCACCCATGCCGTAGGTTAGCGCCGGGACAGCCTTGCCTCTATAAAACTGGAGTACAGGCTCCAGCGAGAATTTGCCGTATTTTTTATCAATGGATCTCATCTGGGCGGCTAGGTTTCTTGCCTTGCCCCAAAGGGTAGTTTGCATGCAGGCTTCCCGGGGTGAGTTGTCTATCATTATGCCCAGGTATTTGTAGCAGTCCACAATTTCGATCTTGGTATTTTCAAGGAACCATCCTTTGTTGCGATTCTTAGTTAAATTATTGTTCGCCATAATCAAGATTTTTGTTTTTGATTTATTAATTTCAAGATTCTTTACTTTTATGTAGTTTGCTAAGTTGGTCAGTTGGCGTTGAAGGCCGATTTCCGTTTGGTCTAATAAGATTAGATTGTCCGCATAGAGAAGGCGTGATATGTTGGTGGCCCCTATTTTTGGTGGAAATGCTCGGACAGAGTTTTCAGAGTCCTTGAAGTCACCAAGGAAGCTTATGAAGAGTGCCGGGGCTAGCGGGCACCCTTGTTTGACCCCCCTCTCTGCTAGGATCTCTTCTGATAGCGTTCCTTGTTTGTCAAGTCTCACACGGAGTTTGTTGGCTGTGTGTAGTGCTATTATTGGATGTAAAATTTCTGTAGGACAGTTCCATTTATGTAGTTTGGTCCACAGGCGGTCCCGATCCACTCTATCGAAGGCCTGCGAGAGGTCAATGAAGGCCATGAACACTGGTGGAGAGCCCTGTTTCACCTTACTTTTGATTAAGTTTAGCAATAAGATGTTTGCTGAAGTTCCCCCGTTCTTGAGGAAGCCCATCTGAAATGGGTCGTAGGCAGCAGATGACTTTGCCCATGTTTGGAACTTTTTGAGAAGAAGCGTTGCGAATATTTTGCCGATTATATCTAGCAAGGCTATCGGCCTGTAGTTCTGTGGTTCCTCTCTGTTGCCCCGTTTGAATATCGGGACAATTATTGAGTGTGTCCAGGATACAGGGATGGCTCTGGCTGATTCGCAATGCTGAAATATGGTACTAATCAATTCGGCCCAGGCTTCCGGATTTTGCTTCAGTTCAATGTTACTAAGGCCATCAGGACCAGGCGCTCTCGAAGATTTTAGTTGTTTGATGGCTTTGATGATGTCTTCTTTGTCAGAGATAGTGGCCCATCTGTTACTGCCTGGTTCAAAGCTTCTTTCAGACTGCTCTTTCGGCGGGGCAAACATGGTTTTGAAAAAGTTCCATTTTTCCTCAGTAACCGCGTTTGCCAATTCATTTTCATATCTAGATGTTGTAGATTTCATCAGGGACCAAAGGTCGCTAGATTTCTTCGTGCTAAGGATTTTAAGCATTTGTTCTGCATCGTTCTGGTACATAGCTCTCCTGCGGTTCGAAAGCCAAGATTTGTAACTGCTGATTTCCGATGCACAGTCCATCCTGGCCGTGTCGGTTTGTTCTGTAGCTGCTCGTCTTTTGGCTTTTCTGAGTAATTTTCTTCTGTCCACCAGATCTTGATCAAATTTGTGGAGGTGATTTCGCCTAGGGCCTTTGCCCGTCTTTTGATCTGATCTGTATTGCAGTAGAAACGGCAGGTAATCTGGTCTTTTATTTTCATTGAGTTTATCTGCAGTTTTCCTGCCGTAATTTTCTGAGATGTTCCTGATGTTTGTGGCTGTCAGGCGGAGTCTAGTTCGTTGGGAAGTGGCTTCTAGAGCAGGGAGGACGAGCCTGTTATTATAATGGAGAGATACCCAAGTTGTTGCCAACAAATTGTGATCACTTTCTTTTGTCCGTATGATTTTGAATGAGTTGATCAGATGCAATAGATTTTCAGATGCGAAGATGTAATCAAGCGTGGCCCTAGAGTTGTCCCGTTCCCACGTAGGTAAAATGTTGTCCCAAGATTTTAGCCAGGCCAGATTGTGAAAGTTTCTTGCGGTCATAGCACTCAGCCAAGCTTTACCTCTTTCTTCTGACGATAGTTTGGGCCTGTTTTTGGGACCTGTAACATTATTTTGCTCGCAGATTGCATTTAGATCACCGCAGATAATGACATGGTCTGTGTTAGAGTCAATTCTGATGGTATCAATCACTTCTATTACTTTGTTGCAGAAGTTAGCGATTGAGGTTTGTTGCGGATTCCAATACAAATTTAGAATCGCCAAATCGGTGGTGGTTATTTGTTTGGAGTTCGGGTCAACACGTGTCCAAGATGTCAGGCCTGCTAGTGTTCCATAGCTCTCTGATAACTTTTCCCGGATTTTAATACCGGAACCTATTTTCACTGCGAGCAGTAGGCCGGAAGATGGACGTCCAAATAGACCACGTTTGGCAGGTGAAAGTTCAATTTCGTATCCATCTAAAAGCGGTTTCTCGGTCAGCCAGGTTTCTTGGAGACATATAATGTCAAAGCCCACTAATGTCTGGTTGTTATCATTTGTAAGATGAGCGTGACCTCTGGTGTTCCATGAAGCCATAGTGATTAATCTGGACTCCGATGTGTCTAGGGCTAACGGAGAAGTCGCCCTAGTTGGTTGCTATTTGCTGGACTTCCTATTTACTGTGGACTTTAGCCAGTCCCATGGGCCTTTTGGCTGGCGTGTTGGATCACGGATTGGGGACATATCTTTGGTGCCAGAATCTTTGTCCGACAGCAATTTCGTTGGGGTCTTGTCAAGTCTGGCTCGCTGTTTATTTTCTATTTGTCGAGGCCTGTTGGGTGAAGAGCTGCCATAGGTTTTCCTTGGAGAATCTGATTTTGTGTGAGCGGCATGCTGAATCTGATGGTCTCTATGTCGTCTGGATTTGGATCTTTCGCTACTTGGGTTTTGTAGTCGCACAAGCTCCCTCTTGCTGGTTTGTATTTCGTGCGACGGTAAGTTCAGTTCAGTTAGAAGAAGTGTCATTTTGCTTAGTTCTTTGTAAGCCTCTTCCATTCTTGTGTTTAATGCCCTTGCTTTTATGTGCAGAAATGATTTTGCCTTATGTGCTCTGTGGTAAGGTTCGATTAGCCGGAAATCGTTTGTTGTTAGAGCCCTTAGAGATTTCGTTTTGCTCACGATGTTTAAGACAGTTTTTCTATTCAGGATCATGTATCCTGATTTATGTGAGGTTTGCTCCAATTTAAAGACTCTGGTGCTTGGTTGAACAATATCTGGTTTGCTTTGTACATCATCGACTTGTTCTCTAGATTTGTTAGCTTCAGCTGATCGGGTATGTTTTTTGCTACTTAAGGAGCTATCCCATGTTCGATCTTGTAGAGTTTCATCGTTTGGGTGCCTTTTAGTTTCCGCTCTGTCGGCCACCGTTCTGGTTTTTCTCTTCGGACTTTGGCGACTACAGCTACGAGATTTTGTATTCTTGGACACAGGCGTCGGATCTAGGTGTCTTTCTTGACTTGGCCTTGGGATTGATTTTCGGATACTTTGGCTCGTCACAATCAAGGCACATTCATCTTCATCGACATGTTGGGATATGTCCATAAGACTACTGGATGCCTGGAATTCCGCTGGAGTCTTGGGGGAATTGCTCAGGTCAATAAGCACTTGAGGTTCCATTTGATCGGCATATGTTTGCGAGTTATCTCGATGGATTGCGTAGATTGGTTGATTCTTTTCGTTTGCCCGATTGCTCCGTCCTGGTGTCTGAGGCTTCTTAGTATTCCTTGAGTTCAAGCTTGATAGCTGGAAGGCCGGGTTTAGTTATCCTGAAGAACCAGAGCTTATTTTGGCCGATATAGCTCCGGTTGAAGTTTCGGATTTTGCTTGGTTCTCTTTGTCTGCTAGGGAGCTCAGACCTGACGTCTTTGAGTTTTTGCTAGATCTTGAGGTAGTATTTGATGGATGAAGTCCCACGTTCTGTTCTTTGGCCGCTCCGGTGGAGGCGATATGAGCGGCCTGCGTAGGCCTATTTTGGTGGGTGAGAAATATAGATGCTGTTTTGTCCTGTTCGTTACAGACTGGGGTTCGAGATGCTTCTGTCTGAGTCTGCTGTGTATTCTGCGGAACCGGTGTACCTTTGGTTAATTGGCTTTCAATCCTAGATAGTTTCCCTTCAAGGCTTGCTTGTTTTGTTGCCTCTTTAATTTCCAGAGCTGTGATGTAACCTTCTAGGAAAGTTAGTTTGGACTGGATTGATGCCAATATGGAGGTGTTATCTTTGGCCGAGTCGTTTAAGGCCTCGTAGAGTTTACAAAATGGAGAGAGTGAGATTGTAAGAGCTGACAAAACCGTGGTGAGGTCGGACTTTTTCTTGGGAGACCCTTTGCTCCACTCTCCCAAGGTCTCTGAGGGGATTCTTTTTCTTGAGGACTCATCTATTGTGTCTCTTGATTTCGGTTGAGTGTCCAGGGTATTTTCAAGTAAGGAATAATGACCGAATGAAGTTTTACAGGCTCTTGATGGCATCGGCAAGTCTTCTCGACTGGGGGTGAAAGAACTAAAGTGAGAGTTTGCTGGAAGGGACTGTCTGCCCAATCGATGGTTATCTAGATGAGTATTTGCCCACAATTGTGAGCTCATTTGAGGCCTTATGCTGTCCTTTGCGTGTTTTGTCAGAGATGGCGTGTGTTCAGGGATAACCAGCCTTTCTTTTTCCAAGCCCGTGGCAGGGCTGATTGTACTTGGGATGTTTTGATTAGTTTCAGAAATACTGGACATCAACGGAGCTGGTTTCGTTAGATGTTGCTTAAGATTTGCTGCGACAAGAGAATTTCTTTCGGCCTGTTCAGCGATCGAGTCCTTCAGAGCCGGAGTTGGTTTGGGCAGAGCAGCTGAGTTTAGAGGGTTCGCTAGGGAGCCCCCGAACCCGGGTTTCCTGATGTGCCGGGCTGAGTGGATTGAGGCATGGTATTTGTTGGAGTTTGGTCTGAGAAGGCTGTAGCTAGAAGGGTCGAGCCAGTCAGTGGTGTTTCCCTGGGCGTTAGGTTACTTTTCTCTCCAATCTCAGGTGGGATTTCAGATGATGGAGATGCCGACGGTGGTATTGCTGTTTCGTCTTTTTCAGTTTGGTTTGTCGTAAGATGTTCTAGGGGAGACATGTCCAAAACTTCGAGCATTTCAGCGTCTGACAATTCCATTATTGCGTTATGTTTGCGTTTACATTGCTGCATCTTGAATAGGTTAAAGAGAGCTTTTGGGCTAGAGCGCTTTGGACAGATTTGATTGCTCACATCTTTTTTCCCTGTAGAATTCTGATTTTGAAGATTAGTGTCTGCTGACCGTGTTTTTTTGAGTGTTTTTGTTTTCAGCTCTGCCTCTGCTTTGGATCTTTTACCTGTTGGGTTTTTTCTATAGATGATTTTTTTTAAAGCCCGGGTGGGGGCGAGACATGCTTCGAGGCTTTGATCAGCAGGTACACTGTTGGCGAGCCCGCCCAGATCTAAAATCACCCTTTCGGGAGAGTCGCCTTGCTCAGCTGAGGTGATCATAGGCACGCCGCATCGTTGGGGCGGCTGTTCTGTTGTAGAAGGGTCCGGTCTGCAAGATTGTGCTTCGTTCATTTCAACGGCGGCATGTATTAAAACAACAGTTTGTGGGTAGAGATTATGCTGGACAGGCTGCTCTTCGTGTGGGGCTGCAATTTCAGCAGGAAATTCGGCTTCAGCGCCTCTCATGGTCCCTGGCGGATCAGGAGGCGGGGTCGGAAAAAGGGCCCTCCCAGGTCGTCCTCCGACGGCCTTGGAGGGAAACCCTCTCGCCGAAGCGGTACTCCGGCCCAAGCTCCAATCCGCGTCCCGCGCCGGCTTCGAACAGCGGGGAGAGGCGAAGGGAGAGCACGGGCTGTTGATGGCCTCAAAGGAGTCCTTGGTACAGGGCTCCTTGCCGCCCTGTTCTCCTCCTGCTGGAGTGTCGTCCCGCGAGACATAGGGCAGGCTCCGCTGAATAGTAGGAAAGGAGCCACCCTTTTCGCTCGCAAGTATAGTAAGTGCGGCATGCTTGATGGCTTTGTTTTTCGCCCTTTTAGATGACGGGGCTGTGTAAGAACTTTGATTTTCTTGTCGGCTGTTCGTTGACAAGTTGTTGTTACGAAGAATCCGCTTTGATCCGAGGTCTTCAAGCGCAGGTGGGGAAGAGCGGGCAGGGGAGAGGTGAACGGCGGGGTCCATGTTGCTCACGCCGAGCAGCCACTGCAGCCCTGCGGACTGCAGACTGCTTTACTCTGCGCCCTACTCCGCGTTCCACTCCGCGGAAAGACGTGAGGCTATGTAGAACCGCCTCCAGTAGCTCCAGTGACTGTCAAAAAAAGAAATAGCAAAAGAAGCGCAGTGTTCGTCTTTCTTTGATATGTCTTCACATTGGACTGTCTAACATTCATTGGTACAAATTTCCTGCGGCATCTCTGCCACTTTATTGTTTGTTACAGAGAGAACAAGTTCAGCACACATGATAATAGATCACAGACATGAGAACTGTATGCTACTACATGGAGTTGTCGGCCTCCCTGATGTGGGTGGGATGTTTTAGCGAGTGGGGAGATGGTCAGAATGCCACTTTGGCCTTGAACTACCATAGGAAAAACGAATGCTTTTCCCTAACGGGGAGATCCCTGGTTACCCATGCATATATTAAGGATCTGTTGTTAAGAACACCCTGGAAAGAGGGAAAATCTTCTACTTGTTCCAAAGGCCAACATAAAGGAAATATAGGTAAGACCACCTTGCCTGTACGCATAGGGATAGGGCAACCCAAGCTATGAAGATGAAACGTGGAGTACCTAATTAGCTTCATTCTGCTCCTGTGAGGTCTGAGGTTTGTAGCAGGAAGTCTCCTCACTTCCCTTCACTAGGAAAAGTGACTCTTTCTAGGCTCACTAATGCTACACATTCAAAAGTCTTGCAGGTCAGACAGATACTGCTTTACCTCACCAGACAATGCCTAACTGCCCGTAAGTGTACGCTTTCTCTCGGGGATTGACTATTTTGCAATTATGGCATGGTTTCTCAAACCCAACCTCATCATTCTCTGATGTCAGCTGTTGCAAATTTACATAGAGTTTATGTCAGACATGATATCTCTGATGTCACGTTTAGCAAGGCTTGACTTATATTCAACCTTGCACTCCCATTAACAAAGTCTGTGAACAATCTTTCTTTAAAACCCTATCAGCATACATGTGTACTGTGTTCGCCACTTGACTATGCTCATGTTTACCTCTTAGTAAATTGAAATGGCTCTTGGGCAGTCATTAACTCCACAACCACCCTGAGTGATGCTGCTTACTTTCTTTGCTCCCAGTCATCCCCACCCCTTCCTTCCATCTCTCTCTTCACCCGCACCGATTGCGAGTAACAGACTGGTGTTATTGCTTCCTGTGTTTTTTTATCTGCCACTCTATTTTGTTATGTTATACTTTTATTTGATATATATTTAAACAAAAACACATTCATATATATGAGACATTCCTTGGATTAAAATACACACTAATGTATACATTGGGCCTCATTACGACCCAGGCGGACTTCGCGGTGCTAAATGCACCGCGAAGCATGGCGGAAAGCCGCCGATAGCGCCATGGGGGTTGGCGGATTTACCGCCCCATTCCGACCTCGGCGGAGCGGTAAATCCCCAATCCCCATTCTGCCCTTCCCCATTCCCATTTTCGCCCCATAGGGTATAATGGGAGTGGGGAAGGAGTTAATTACGCCACCGTAAAATACGGTGGCGTAATTAACAACGAGGTCCCGTAGCGCCATGGTTTTCTCCGCCTGGTAAAACCAGGCGGAGAAAACCTCCATGGCGCTACGGGAACTCGTAGTATGGCGGAGAGGTACGCCATGCACTACGCTGGCGTAATACCCTCTCCGCCAGGGTCCTAATGAGGCCCATTGTAACAAAAAACAACACTTTTGCATGTTGCAAATTGTTTTGGTAAATTCTTTGGTTGTGAAGAAATGTAAACTTTGAACAATACATGTATTACAACCAACACATAATCCACAGCTAATATGTGTATCACATCACCTGAATCACTCAAAACAATTGCACAGATGCAAAAAGAAACGTGTGTAACACTTGGTACACTGCAATGAACAAGTCTACTTCTTATCGCCTCTGTATACATTTACTTGCCAACTTTAGGGATACAAGTTCCAACTCTTTATAAGCTTGAAATAGAGCCCAGTCACTTGGATGGTCTTCAAGGCCCACTTAGTATCTAAAATGTACAGGGGGATTGATCATACATCAGCTGTATCAATTAGCCTAACATGTTTAGTTCCTTAGCAGACAGTAATGAAACGTTGTCAAAGGCAGTCAAATAATGGGTGGCCAACAGTGGAGTAACTTTGCTGAAAATGTTGAGGGGGACATGACACCTGAAGAAAAGGTGCCCCAGCCAAATGAATGGGGACAAAATGGTGTGTCATGAAAGTTGAGTTGGACAAACACCCCTTCCCCCACCTAAAATTACGCCCATGGTGGCCAAGTAGCTACAAATAAAACATACATCAAATGTATAGGCACTCTATTTAAAGGGAATGTCCCATAGTTCATATTGTACTAAACAGGTAGGGGTCAGTCAATGGGTCCTACCTGGTGAGGTATTACTAAACCACAAATAAGGGGTAATCCCCAGAGCAGAGACAAGAGGTCGAGAGGCACCTTTGGGTTGTTTAATTTCCCACACTTTGTGGTGGATCACACATTCCAACTTGCATTCTTCTCAGGGCCCGAGCGCAATCCTTTGATTGGACCTTGCACCATAAAAAGAGCACTCCTTTTCTCCACAATACCACCCACTGTACTTCCAGAAATCTCTCCATGGCCATAGGCGCTGGGGTACTCCCGAGCCATTTTTCAACAGTCTAAGACAGCTGTCATGTTGCTCATCTTCTCTGATAGACACCAGTTGCGTGTTCAAGTAATCTTGTACCTCCTTGCATGCCATATCTCATTCAAGATTTCTGCCTGCTTCCAACACACTGCTCATCAATCCTTGAAGGGCCTCTTTGGTCAGCTGGCTGAGGTTGCCAATGACATGCATGCAACTCACCAATGTGTGCCTTACTGCTGGAAAGTTCTGCCCCTGATATGAGCCCGGTAGCCTTTTCGAGTCGGTCTATCTGACCTTCTAAATTTGATCCTTTGTATATTCACCACATTGCAAGTGCAGTAATACCCATTCCAAATGTGATCTATTACTTCCCTTTTATGTTGTCTTCCAAAGAACTCCTCTTGCTGTTGTTCCAATTGTATATCAGCCCCCCTTGTGCAGTTTTGGTAATGGGTAGTCACCTGAAAGAAAGAGAAACAAGAGAAAAGTAAATAACACAGGTGGCTACCATTGCATGTAATACTAAGTGTTTATATCCAGTCTTATCTAACTTTGACACAGTGGGCCTCATTACGACCCAGGCGGTAAGGGGTTTACGGCAGCGTAAACAGCGCCGACCCTTACCGCCTGATTCCGAGGTCCCTTAGCGCCATGGAGGTTTTAACACCTGCTTTTAGCAGGTGTTAAAATCCATGGCGCTAAGGGACCTTGATGTTAATTACGCCACCGTAATTTACGGTGGCGTAATTAACGCCTTCCCCACTCCCATTATGCCCTATGGGGCAAAAATGGGAATGGGGAAGGGTAAATGGGGATTGGGGACTTACCGCCCCGCCAAGGTCGGAATGGGGCGGTAAGTCCGCCATCCACCATGGCGGAGTTGGGAACTTAGCGCCATGGACCATGGTGCCAATAGCGCCATGGTCCTCCGCCAAGGTCGTAATGAGGCCCAGTGTCCCAACTCATGGAAAACATCTATTATAGTTCCTATTCACAAAAAGGGCGACCGCACTTTACTGTGCAATTATAGACCCATTGCCCTTCTTGATGCCCCCGGAAAGCTTTTCTCCAAACTTATTTTGAGGGACTTTAACATCTGGACCAAAGTAGCTCATGCAAGAGACCCGTTTCAAACGGGTTTTCTTGCGGGTCTAGGCACAAATATTAACTTGTTCTGTCTTAACGCTCTTAAATCTCAAGCGCAAAATACCAAACAAGCACTTTATTTTGCCTTTGTGGATCTCCACACGGAATTTGATGCCATCTCTCGTCTGATTCTTTTTGCAAAACTTACCAGAGATAAGTGTCCCTCCGCTCTACAACAAATTATTCACTTGTTGCATGGGGAAACCTCAGTGCGCATTAGACTGAACCTAGAAGGTCTTCTATCCAGAGCCATTCCTACTGCTCGTGGCCTTAAACAAGGCTGCCTTCTTGCATCAGCAATTTTCAATTACTTTATGTATGACGTGCGAAAGGTCTTTGAGGAAATAACATCGGACTCCCCCAAGATAAACAATTGCCAGATTCAAACTTTAATATTGGCCAATGATTTACGTGTGAATACAACCAAAACCCAGGTTGTTGTCTATATACCACGTAACACAATGAGATCTCTTTCATCTTGGTCCATCAATCACATAAATCTGGAGATAGTATCAAGCTATGTTTATCTTGGTATGGTCTTTGATGTTAGTGTCTCGACTAATGCTCACTTCGAGGCTATTCAGTGTAAGCTTAATTCGGCTATCTCCCAAACAAAAATTATAATGCATCGATATGGTGCTTTTTCGATGCAACCAGCTGTCCTCTTTTGGAAACAAAAAGCCACCCCATGTATTCTATATGGTTTGGAGTCTCAATCACCATGGCTACCAAAAGTCTTTGATAAGCTCGAAGGCAAATTCTGGAAAGCCATTCTTCATCTACCTCAATGTATCCCGATAGCCTGGATACGGTATGAATTAGGTCTCGCTTCTCTTTATGCTCAGTATCAGTGGAGAACATGTGCCTTATTGCGGAAAACTCTTCTACCTCACTGTGAGCACAATATTCTACAGTTTTTGTCGAATTACATTTTCCATACTGAACACTCTTTTGTCAAACAGTGGTTGCGGGCAATTTATCGCACTTTGGTAGAGGCAGATGCGTCGCTTAAATTGCTTTTGACCAATCCAAACAAAGTAAAACAATTAATTTACCGCCATGATTGGATCAATACTCGTAATAAATGCTTGCAATATAAGTCCGCAATCCCTGAAAAATTTCGACATAAGAGGTTGGGATGTATTGAACCTTATCTCTTAAAATTTCCCTGTAAGAGAATACGCTCAGCCATCCTCAGAATGCGCCTGAACTTATGGGGCACACTCGTGAACTTTTGACCATACGGAAGGGCTGTGAGGAGGTGGCCTCTTTCTGTAGATTTTGTGGTGATACTAAAGCCATAGAAACCTTAGAGCATATACTCTCGCTATGCCCCGCGCTAGTTCAAGAGCGCTTGAAATTTTTCTCATGGCACTGTAGCTACTTAGGGAAATTAGAATCAGTGGAAAGATGGTCCACATTACTGCTGACGACCAATGTTTCCCTTCAAATTGCCATTGTCAATTTTCTTTATGGAGTGAACTTAACTTGTTAAACAATTGTTGCTGTTTACTTGAGTTCTCTGTCATTTATCTAGGAATGGCATGTTAAATCTTCTCGTTCTCAGTATTTCTGGTGAGACTTGTTTTATAAGAACTAAATTGAATAACTTTTCTTCTCCTTTATTGTTAATGAGAATTGTACATCATCCTTATGTATCAATTTTAATGCTTCAATCAATCATAATGAATTCTTTCGTAATCTTGTGCTATTAAATATATAGCTATTAAAGCCATCAAGAAGTAATGTATGCTGACGACTTGGTGTTAGTTTCCAAAACTCCAGTCGGACCACAATCTCTGATTATAGACCTGTATATGTTTCATGAACTCTTCTATATTCTCTATGGAGACTGCAAATGTTGAATCATAGTAGGTGTACGAATATCTAAATCCCCTGAAAAGTAACAATGATCCTTCAACGAATTGGAACACACCTTCACTGTTTGTGTACCATTCCTCCCATCTAATTAAGTTAGGAGATAGCATTCCAAATGTAAAAGTCTCTCTCTACTTCTCCATAGGATAGTACTGAGATACTCTAAATGTCATCCTGTGCATGGTCAGGGGTAAACTGACTATGTCTGACACCAAGCTGACATTGCCACCAAGTCCTCGCCGGGCTATCACCATCGTGGTTCTGGACCACTGCTTATACTAGTAGATGAGCTTGTCTATCATCGTATTCTTCCTCCAGGTAAAAAGAAAAGAATAGCAATAATAAATAAAATCAGAAATATGGAAAGGCTCAGGATACAGAATAGTTACTCTTCCAATGGTAGTAGGCATGTTCGTGGTAGTAGTAGACAAACTTCTATCTCTAAGGTTAGGTTGGGATGTAACTGTGGGTTCCTCCAATTCAGCATTTAAAGCTTTGAGGTAATACTCATCACTTATCAAAATCAGAAGAGCTTCACAGGGATAGGGAATAACCCTGAATAGACGTGCAGCTGGTTGTGGTATAAATCCCAACCAAATTTCAAACCCACAATTCCATGCCCCATTCAGGTTGCAGTCCCTGCCAGTGCACCACCCAATGTTTTAATGTTTTTGCGTTCTCCAATAATAGGCTGTCTGACAGCTTCAAGTTATCAGATACAGTATTCAATGGTGGAGATACAGGTAGTCTCATAGGTCATCCATGAAGGACCTCATAAGGAATGAGCCCAGTTCTTCTGTTTGGTGTGCTTCTGATGCTAAACAAAACCAGGGTTGCAGTGTTTCAGGCCACTTCAGCCCTGTTTCCAGAGACAATTTTGATAACTTAAGACACCATTTCATATCTCTGCCGCATCTGCTAATTGGAGGTGGTGAGGACAGAGAAAATGATCTTGACTTTTCAAATTAGAAACAATGGGCCTCTTATAAGTATGGCGGTAAGACAACAACAGTGCCAGTAGCACTATCAGCACTGTTGCTACCGTACCGCCATACTCCGAGCTGTGCTCAAGGATGTCTGTCAGCCTGCCATGTCTGACCTGGTGGGCAGAGCGGCACCCGCAAGCACAGCAAGTTGAATGCACCGGCACTGTTGTTAATACTTCTGGTGCATCCAATGTCCCCATTCCCATGGAGCCCTATGGGGATTGTTAGGCAGAATTATGTGCAGTACCCTTTGGGAACTCCACACACAATTAAGACTACAAGTGACAGTACAAATTCACCTTTGGTACAAGCATGTACTACACAGTAAAAGTGGTAGCGATGGCTGAGCAGCCAGATTTATCTCAAGAGCAAGTGAGCAGTATCAATAGTTACACAAAGGACAGCAATTACTATGATTCAAACAACACTGACTCAAGGTTTCTGAGTAAAAGAATATACATTTATTTACACATCAGTTGTATAACATTTCACTAAAGTGAAGCAGTTAAAAATCACACTCTTAATACACCACACCACTCCCAATAGGTTCCAGACAAGTTAAGCTCACACATGAAGTGGGAGCAAAATGGCACTACAGAAATAATTTAAAAGGGAGGGAAAGACAAAGTTAGGCAGAAATTGAACGGTACCAACAGGTAAGTAAGCAGGGCAATCTAGACAGAGGAACTACAGTGACGGAATCAATTCAAAACGGCTTAGGACCAAAGTCAATCGGACAAAAGTCTTTTGCTCAAGATCATACACCTCAGGGTAGTTCATGGTGGTTAAGTCTTTGCCAAGCGTTCCGGACGAAGTTGGTCGACAGAAAAGTTAGCTTAAAGAGTAGAGAAGGACAAGCCCTTGGATTGGAAAAAGATTTCAAACACTTTCACCGCGGCTGAACGAAACGAACAACCCGATTTGCACAGTACCTTTAAATGGAGAAGACGCTGTAGCTGAGGCAGACGTTCCTGGTAGTTCCTGCAGGCTCACAGTTCCTGAAGTGACTGTCGGACTGACATGAAGTAGGAAGACTGGCAGGTCCTGCACTACCCAGGGAAGAAACCAGCAACAGAGCAAAGCAATGAATAAATGGTGCACTCCTTAAAGCCCAAGCAGGGTCTGACCTTCTTGGCTATCCGGTAGCACTGTAGCTCCGTACAGCGATTTTGACCAGAGGAGGGACTCCTGGCTTGCAGTTTGGGTGAACTGGTTGGCCCCCACCAGCTCAAGGGGAGAAGATTCCTGGAGGATCTTCTCTGTCCCTGGAGTTCGAGGATTCGCACCTGCAGCAAGGCTTCACCGGGCGGTTCAGTCATGGTAGGGGTCCTCTTCCATTGGCTCCTCGTCGGTTCTTTCGTTCCAGTGGCAACTCTGCCTTTCCAGACCCATTGACCTGCTTTTCATGCAGTTTTCCCCCATTCACACAGCCTGGCTGTCAATCACACAGCAGGGTGGCTGTCCCGCCGGGACAGTCACTACAACTGATCAGTTCAGAGTGCAACATGGGTCTCCAAGGAGACCCTGTGCAGGGAATCCTAAACCCCTCCCTCACACTCTGTCCCTCCAAGACATACAGGCACCTAAGGAGGGCGTCTGTGTAGAAGCCTGCGAGAAGACGGTGAACAAATGAACCAAACCTGGTTTGGCGCGCAGAGTAAAACACGAGAAAGACATTTTCAACAAGAAATGACGAATAAACCCAGCCAGAGCCAAAATAAAACATATATGGTCTAGCGGGTTTAAGTTTCAGGCTACCAAGATAGCCTAAAACAATACCAAGGTTATTTAAGATAATCGCGGTAGGAGAAATAGGGTAGTTACCACTGCCACCAGCCAAGTCTTGAGGAAAAGGGAGCAAAACAATGCTCCAAGAGAAACAGACAAAAAGGGATAAGTATTAACCCTTTCCAGTACTCTATGTAAGATAGGGTGTACTGGGTCTGTGGTTTTACGGAGGCTAATAAAGTTAATGGTAACTTTATATTTTCTGGGAGACAGTAGTCAGTCCCAGAGTCTGAGTTGGGAAGTCTAAAAGACAACCCTGTGTCACTGCACTGAAGGTGCTGTGTAAAACACAATAAAAAGAAGATGCCTGTGGAGTAGGTGAGGCTCCACAGTCTATGAACACAAATATTTTAAACACACACATCAAAACACATGTAAGAGTCGGAAAAAAGGCTCACACTCTTACCAGGTGAAAAAAATAAATCCCAGAAATCCAGCAAAGCTGCTGAGGGACTCAGTAGGTAAGGGAAATTAGCCATTCTGGAGAATTCTCCCTAACAGGGATCAAACGGGAAAGGGGATGTACCGGGCCCGGCAGCCGCAAAAGGTCGATTACCGGGTCTGGCTGGGCGGGAATAGCCTGATAATTGCCCATTCGTGGGTGCCGGACCTGGATGCAAGTTTAGAGGTAGCCTTGCCGGATTAATAATATTATTGACAGAATGAGTGCCCTAACTGTTGTTAATTCAAACAGGTATCTCAAATCTAGGCACAAACTCACCAAAAAATATATTTGCTACTGTCACAGCATCTGCTTTCCTAAAAGGATAAGCCTCGACCCACCAGGAAAATACATCAATCACCACAAGTAACTACTGCCATTAATTCTACCATGGTATATGGAGACAGCGGGCCTCATTACGAGAATCAAGCTAAAAAAGGAGTCATTACCGGCATGGAGGTAATAGCGTGTCCGTGCACCCTTGATGCCGCTAATAGCGGCTGATTATGAGTGAGTGAGCACGCACGAACCCCATGCTGGTAATGGCTGCACCGCCATGCCGGTAAAGGCCCTCCAATCCCCCGATAGCGCCATCACAGGACCTGCCGATACCGCCTCAGCCAAGGAGCAACCCCTTAATACCAACCCGGTAATAACATCATGCTAATACCCGGCTCATAATACCGGACCCAGAAGTAACGTCATCGCGTCGGAACGAGAAATGTGCTGGTGGCCATCTTCAAAAACACAATCCATTGCAATCCTCTCATTCCAGCAGTGCTATAGAGTAGAGAGCAGGGCCATAGCATCCAGCACGTCGAAGGCTACATGCAAAACTACCCCCCGCCTGCGCAAGAAGCGCTTCTCGGATGAGGAGCTACACATGCTGGCTGACACTCTTGCAGCCCATGCAGATGAGGTTTTTGCCACCAACCTCAAAAGGGAAGCACAAATTAGAAAAAAAGAAATATGTGAGGAGGTTGCGCGCAACGTGTCAGTGGTTGGCACCACCCCCCGCACAGTCAAAGATTGTAAAAAAAGATGGGACGACCTACATCTCCGGGTCCGTAATATCCTGTCCAGCAATCGCAGGGAGGCCATGGCCACAGGCAGGGGTGCCCACTCACCAGTGAAACTGATGCGCTGGGAAGAGACCTGCATCACGACCATACAAATGGAGTCAATAGAGGGCTTTGGCAAAATGGAGACGGGTGCCACGACATCGGGAGATGGAGGTGAGTGACCCTGCAAACCCCAGTAGGCCAAACCATGACGTAGTACAAGTGATGTGAAAGTGAGCCAAGCCAATGCATGTCCCATCATACACACATATACAGATCCATGTCCAGATGAAGGCCCAAACCCTGGCACAATGAAATGCATGCTATGTGCCAATCCCATTACCAACAGACACTCAACACACAGGGACCATTTGCATGTCATACATCACACAAACCTCAATACAATGGCATGCCACCTGGTACGCATCAGTGCCAAATGGAGATGCCATGGCTTATGCTAATATGCCCCCCCCTTGAAAGTTCCCTGTGTGACACACCTATAAGATCTCAATGCTTGAGAAATTAAATAATTTTGCATGTAACACCATCACTGATGCCCTGCATCTCTTGTTCCCCCACATGAACTGATGCAGAAGGTGAAAGTCAGGACCCTGCCCCAAGGGCATCTACATCCAGGGCGAGATCACAGGGCACCGGGCATTCCACCTCCGGGGCAGCACCGTGGCCCAGATTGCTACCCAGGACACCTGTACAGGCCAGGCAGGCTGATGAGGAGACAACAGCAGCTGACGGAAGTGCAAATACAGAGCTGGCAACAACAGCTGAAGGGGAGGCTGATGGTACGAGTCCACTGCCACCAGTTCAGTGGCTGAGGCAGCAACCACAGCACAACTGCACAGTCCGCATCTTACAAGCACCCCAGAGGCCAGCCCTGCAATTTCACACCCAGCTGCAGCACCCTCTACCGCCACAGCCCCCACTGACATGGAGACACGCCTGTCAAGGGTAGAGGCCTGGCAGGACTTGATGCTCGAGCTGGTGCCGCAGTATGTGGCCGAGGGCGAGGAAACATGCCGTGAGATCCGGGAGGCCAATGCTGGGGCCATTGCGGCCATCAATTCAAGTGCCATTATGATCCGTGACAGTTTGGGGGCCGTCACACAGGTCCTAAACAGCATGCTCGCACACATGCAGCGCCAACAACCTGCACCAGTGGTGCAAATCCCATCCGCATCCACCCCATCATCCACACCTGCAAGCTCCGCTCCTTCAGGCCATGTGCGGATGACAAGGCACAGTGCAAGGCAGACAGAAATGCTGCCCCCGGACACAAAAAAAGTCTTGAAATAGTGTGGGATGACAATGGGTGAGTGGGGAGGTGGTGTTGGTGGTGTTGAGGGGATTAAGGGGTTGTTAATTGGGGGTATGGGGTGTTAATTAGGGGTATGGGGTGTTTATCAGGGGGTATGGGGTGTTTGGGGGGTATGGGGTGTTTGCATGTTTTGGGGGGAGTGGGGAGGGGGAGGGCGTGCGAGTGGTGGAGGGAGGAAGCACTCTGTTGTAATTTTCATTAATACACCCTTTGTGTTCAAAAACATTTAATGCCTGGACATTGTTCATTTTGTGTGTGTTCATTCTATTCATGACAGCGCACAGTGCTCAACTCCCCACACACCCTGTGTCCATGACCTCCAGCTCCATGATTGCAACAGCTAGTGGGATCATTTTGGTGTAGGAAGGGGTGTGGTGTGTGGGTGTACTCCTTTCGTACTGGGACAGGCTCCATTGACTCCACCTGTGGTTGTTGTGTGCACCTGTGGCAGTTGCCAGCACTGCAGGTTGCTATTTGCAGGTGGGCCGCGATGCCTGTATTGCCGCCGTTGTGCAGGCCCAAATTACTGCCTTCGGGATGCCAGTAAGAGCATGCCCGTGTAACTTGTGATGTCCTCCTATTAGCGGCATCCCAGTATTGGTGCCGTGACGGGACGCGTGTACGCGCGCATGCCAGTTGGAAGGGTCATGGTATGGGCGGTGGCGGTATTGGTGGGTTGTCGGCTCGTAATGCCCCGGACCCGTTAACGATGCTGGTAATGCCATTCCGCCTTCCTTTTTTCATTACCTCCATAACCATAAGAGGCCCTGTCTATTTTTAAACCTACAAAGGGCCCATGGGGGGGGCGGTGCATCACAGGTCTGATGGGCACACTGTTTCACATGTTTTTCTGTAAGCAGATGACACATCATTGTCAGTATTCCTCTGCCATGGTTGTGAAATTAGGTGCAAACAAAGAGTATCCCACCAGTATGGTCACCCCATATCTTCCTATATGTGCCTGTCTATGATACGCTCTAACAAAGTGTGACGCTAGTATTTTTGGAGCCACTAACCAACCGTAATCATCTCACCAAAGATAGTACTCATGTAACCGGCAGCCCTTTTTTTTCAATTATCCGTTTCACTTGATGGCACATTCTCCACTATATGAGCCAAATCTTCCATTGTTTTATACAGAGTTACCTCTGGTACTGTTTTTACTGGCAGAATGTATGCATCGCTTTCCTCTAATGGAGCTGCCAGCTTGGCTGTTCTTTTTACCACAGCTAATAGGGCCATCCAATGACTGATGTGCTGCACATTTAATGATTGCAATCTGTTCAGGCAGCATTATAGCATCTAATAATGCCATAACATATTTGTTAGTTTGTATGTACATTTCGGTTGAAGTCATAAAGGCTCTCTGTTTCCAGAGTTCTCCAAAGTAGTGCACTACATCAAACGCGTATGGCAAATCTGTATAAAGGTTAATCGATTGCTGAGGTGCCAACTGGCATACCCTTGCAAGGCCCACCAGTTCAGCTATTTGTGCTGATGCCACTTGAGGAAATTGTCCACTCTCCACCACCGCCCCAGTACACAGACCTCATACCCTGCGGCCAGTGCACACGTTGATTTCCAAAACATGACCTGTCCACGAAATACTCAAGATCTGAATCGGGCAGTGGCATGTCGGACAGGTCTGTGCAAGGCATCACCAGACGATGAGTTACCTACACAGAATCATGAGGGGTGACTCATCTCTCTTTCCTCTGGAGTGGACAGCAGGGCTGCTGTATTCAAAACAGAGTACCTAGTGCGGCTAATATTTGATTAATTTATTTTAAGTATCTCATACTTGCTGGCGCTTGACACAGACATATGCTGTGGTTTTGTCTTCAAGAACAGTGATACCATGGATTGTAGAACAACCACCTGCAGGGGTGACCCTAGTACTATGTTTTCACTCCATTCCACCACCACCGTAGCAGCTGTCACTGAATATAAACAAGGTGGGATACCAGCTGAACCTGGATGTAACTTCTTGCTGTAATAGGCTATGAATACAAAACGGGATTGCTATTTGATAAAAATGTATCCCAATCATCAATGTGCTAATGAACAACACATATGGCACCGATGTCTGAGTGGATACAATACTTCTGAATCATTAGCCGTAGCTTCCCTTTTCAAATATTTGAACTTAAATGATGGTAATGATCATATGAACAAGCAGCTAGCTATGGTTGTACCCTAGTATGAAAGCATGATGCTTGTGCTTTTTTTCTTGTATTTGATGTATAAGTAATGGAATATTTTGTTTACACACATTTTACTGATCTAAAATTGTGCAGTAAGATTTGTTGTAAAGGTTATTTAACCATAAACTTTTTTTAAAAAATAGGCTACGGTTTTATGGTGAATCCCATATTTCTGAGAAAGGGACAGCCAGGGCAAGTCCATTTCTCTCATGGTAAAGCAGAGTAAATCCCTTCTTACAGTTAGGAAGTCACAAAGCAGGCATTTCCACTACCTGTGACTTCATTTTGGTAAAAGCCTCTTCTGCCTCTGGTGTCCATTGAAACAGTTCTACAGTATACAGATATGTGTATGCCCTGAATGGTTTGACCATAACTGCATATTCCATGACACTTTGTTGGCAGTAACTGACTGCCCGCAAAAAGGCTTGCATCTGTTTAACTGTCTGGGGTTTGGGAATCTTATATAGAGTCGCTTTCCGGGTTGAGGATATTAGCCGATATCCATCCATGATATCATGACCCAAATTATGTAATCTATGACTACATAACTGCAGCTTTCTCTTTGCTAGATTGTGCCCTTTGTGTGCCAATGCTTTTAACAGAACTTTAGTGTCATCCTTACATGCCTCATAGGATAGTGAGGCAATCAGTAAGCCGTCAAATTTCTGTACCAGTACCGATTTGTAAAAAGAGGATAGGTGATTTTGAATACCCCTGGGGCAAACGGGTTGAAGTGAATTGGACCCGCCCCTATGAGAAAATGCAAATACATGCTGACCATCTTCATGTGTGGGGTCCGAGAAGAAGGCCAAAAGTAGATCAACTACCATGAAATGTGTGGCTTCTGGCGCAATGTAGGACAATAAGGTAGTTGGGTATGTCAACGATGGGAGAGAAGTTAACACCTTTGTATTGAAAGCCCTCAAGTCTTCAACAAAATTATAAACCTCCTTTCCCACTTTTTCACTGGAAAAATCAGAGTGTTACATGGGCTGCTGTTTGGAACTGTAATTACTTGACTCAACAATGACTCAATGACTGGAATGATACCTTCCTCAGCGTCCTGCTTCAAGTGGTATTGGGAAGTGAAGGCACCCTCTTAAAGGGGTTCACCTTTATTCCTACTGGCTCTGCAGTATGTATGTATCTCACTTCATTATCGTGTTGATGGGGGTAGCTCAGGGGCAATGTGTTTGTCTTGGAAGCCCCGATCCCTGCTTAGAAACTAATCTCTGGTATTCATCGAGTTGTAGAATAACAATTATAATTATAATCATGGGTGGCCCACAAATAATCAGGTATAGAAGTAATCAACTCCAGTACATCTTCTGAGCACTGCACTGTACATCTTCTGAGCACTGCATACTTCACTCCTTCATTTCCTTTCTGGTCTTCACTTATAGCTGCCATTACTACTACAGCATTATCAGGGGGGTACATTCTAAAACACCCCAAAAACACCCCATCCCGGGTGCAGGATTTGATGCACCTCATTTTACATAACTAATCTTTCCCTAACAAATGTACAGGTAATGTAGGATTTAGGAGGAAAGCATGCTGGTCCTTAACGAGTCCCAGAGTAACCGTGATAAGCTTAGTCACTGGGTGAACAATGGTAGTGTTAGATAGGCCTACTGCCATGACTACCTCCCTAGAAATGAGGATATGTGGAAAAGTATTCATTTGCAAAGCAGATCTATTTGCCCCATGTAACGGTTTATTAAGAAGCCACCCTCAACATGGGGAGTTCCTTCCCTGCCCACTCAAGTGGTTATGCAACAAACTATTTAACAGATTCTGCAGCACCCTCAACCCATTCTGCTTTAAGAAATAATTTAGTTAGGAGATGCTCCCTGGCTTCCCCAATTTGTAGAGTAATCATTTTCACAATTGGCTTTTTGCACTTTAATAAAACTTTCTTTATCCAGGGACAAACTCACCCTGTTCCTGCTTGATTTCCTCACTCAAATAAATTCTTACACACTCTTAATTTTCTACCTATACACCTGCCTGGAACTCAGGAGTCAAGTCCTAGTCGTACTTTAACAAAACAAAGATGACTTTCCCTCCACCTTAATGCAATTGCATCAAAATTAATAGACTGCCACAATGTACTTGTCAGGGGTCAGGAAAAGGTAGCTAAATCCCGAACCGAGCCCCCAATTTGTAACATTTATTAAGAAGCAACCCTCAACACGGGTTATGCAACATCTATTTAACAGATTCTTTTTTTTTGCACTATCTCAGACACATATCATGCCATATGAAATATATTGGTATTTAGTTAAATTAACACTAATAGAAATTAACACAAAAATGTCAAAACACCACTTTATTCGTGGCACAACACAATCAACTTCTCTCAGCATAAATAAATCACAAAAGTGAGTTAAAAAGAACACAATCACAGGTCTTCAATTTCTGCAAATTTCACTTCCTGAAATAATTACACTGATCAATAACAAAGGCGCTTATCGTGCAATGTTGTGCGGTTTTGATTTTCCAGCAGGATTAAAAGGGTAGCAGTAGGATTTCAAGATTGATAAAACTACTATAGCAAATATTATAATTTCAGCCACACTTTTGGGTTAAAATAAACACAGGGTGATTTATCCCTTTGTCAGTCCCCCCATCCCTTTGCTTTGGTCTAGGTTGGGGAGTCAGACAGAACAATGTGAATGTTTTGGGGGATTTTGGAATTCAGACCACCCCCCCCCTTACTGAAAGGCCTGTGTTGGGAAGTCAGACAGAAACATTTGAATGTTTTGGGGAATTCTGGATTTCAGACCCCCCCTTACTGAAAGGCATGGTTTGGGGAAGCTGGATAAAAAGGTTGGACAGATTTAAGAACAAATACAACCCTCTTCCTTAAATAAGTTGTGGTCAGCTGGACAACAAGGATTACCCAATTCATATATAGGCTATAGTTTTCAGCACACACTGGCAAGTGAGCTTTGTTAATTTCAGATTTTACCAAATTTCACCCAGTAGTGTTCTGCCAAATAGAGAATTAATTAAATTAATATTTTTGGTTAAATAGGCAAGCAGTCTCCCCCCACCTTTTGGTTTCCCAGGGCTCAGTTCTACGTACATAGCAAGCCCCTGTTTAAGGTCCGGAAAGCCAGCTGCATCTCAGGACACTCTGGAAAGATAGGGCAGGGGTCACTCCACTCTCAAAGATGGCCTCTCGCTCTCCACCATAGGACCCAGTCAGCTTTGAGGCCTTCCTAGAGATAGACAGCTCCACCCAGATGCACTCTCAGAAACCTCCTCTGGTGTCTCCTTACAGCTGTCAGATGGTGTCAGCAGTCTTCCTGATGATCTGTTTCTTCTCTCTGTCCTCTTGTCTTTCTCCTCTTTCTGTCCCTCTGCCCTAGTGCAGTTCCTCTTGTATAGCAGCGATGACACCACCAATTTTACAATCTCAGGGAAGTGCCCTGCAATGTTGCCTGCCACTAGAACTGGACACTTACCCTTCTCTCTCCTCCCAAACCCAGCCTCCAAGTCAGGGTTGGTTTAGGGGTCTGGAGCAACATATGGCAATTCCCATTTGTAATCGCCGATTGTTCTCCTTTCAACATTTTGGCAAAAACTAGTTATGTATCACAACTTCATAATTTTACTAGCAACTGCCATACTAAACATATTCAGCTAATCATGGGGAATTAGATAAGCCGACCACCAAATCCCTTTTTTTTAGCACTATCTCAGACACATATCATGCCCCTTGGATCCCTCTCCCTGAGCTAACAATGCGCCAAGAACCAGGCCAGTGTACGGGAAATATATTGGTATTTAGTTAAATTAACACTAATAGAAATTAACACAAAATGTCAAAAGACCACTTTATCCGTGGCACACCATAATCAACTTCTCTCAGCATGAATAAATCACAAAAGTGAGTTAAAAAACACTATCACAGGTCTTCACTTTCTGCAAATTTCACTTCCTGAAATAATTACACTGATCAATAACAAAGGCACTTATCATGCAATGTTGTGCGGTTTTCATTTTCCAGCAGGATTAAAAGGGTAGCAGTAGGATTTCAAGATTTATAAAAAATACATATAGCAAATGTAATTTCAGCCACACCTTTGGTTTAAAATAAACACAGGGTGATTCATCGCTTTGTTTTCAGCCCCCCCCGCCCTTTGCTGTGGTACAGGTTGGGAAGGCAGACAGAAAAATGTGAATGTTTTGGGGAATTCTGGATTTCAGACCCCCCCCCTTACTGAAAGGCCTGGTTTGGGGAAGCTGGATAAAAAGGTTGGACAGATTTAAGAACAAATACAACCCTCTTCCTTAGAGAAGTTGTGGTCAGCTGGACAACAAAGATTACCCAATTCATGTATAGGCTATAGTTGTCAGCACACACTGGCAAGTAAGCTTTGTTAATTTCAGATTTTACCAAATATCACCCAGTAGTGTTCTGCCAAATAGAGAATTAATTAAATTAATATTTTTGGTTAAATAGGCAAGCAGACTCCCCCACCTTTTGGTTTCCCAGGGCTCAGTTCTACTTACATAGCAAGCCCCTGTTAAGGTCATGAAAGCCAGCTGCATCTCAGGACACTCTGGAAAGATAGGGCAGGGGTCACTCCACTCTCAAAGATGGCCTCTCGCTCTCCACCATAGGACCCAGTCAGATTTGAGGCCTTCCTAGAGATAGACAGCTCCACCCAGATGCACTCTCAGAAACCTCCTCTGGTTTCTCCTTACAGCTGTCAGATGATAAGTGTCAGCAGTCTTCCTCATGATCTGTCTCTTCTCTCTGTCCTCTTGTCTTTCTCCTTTTTCTGTCCCTCTGCCCTAGTGCAGCTCCTCTTGTATAGCAGCGATGACACCACCAATTTTACTATCTCATGGAAGTGCCCTGCAATATTGCCTGCCAGTTGGATTGGACAGTTACCCTTCTCTCTCCTCCCAAACCCAGCCTCCAAGTCAGGATTGGTTTAGGGGTCTGGAGCAACATATGGTAATTCCCATTTGTAATCGCCCATTGTTCTCCTTTCAACATTTTGGCAAAAAATAGTTATGTATCACAACTTCATAATTTTACTAGCAAGTGCCATACTAAACATATTCAGCTAATCATGGGGAATTAGATAAACCGACCACCAAATCTGTATCATGTAGCACACACACGTGGCACCTTTCTGCCATTTCCATAAAAAAGAACAACAGCTATGAATATTTATGTTATTAAGGATATGCCTAATTTCATTTCCCACCTGCTCACCAACTCTCACATTTGGAACATGTTCAGATCAGCCAGAAACACATCTCAGATAGCCATTACAGTTCCATGAGATACACATGAGTGTATTTTATATCTCCAAAATCACCTGGAGATTACATAAAACATGTCACATAGATGAAATCCATCCGTTTTATGATGGCTGAGAAAAAGGCCTAAATGGTAATAGTCCTTTTCAATTAATTGTGAATCTTCATGTGGGACAAATGGCCCTGACTCCTGCCTTCCGGCCATTTGTTTTCAATGGGTCAGCCTGTTCCCAGAGTTTTCTTTTTTTTTTATGAGTCTCTTTTGTGTTGGAAGCTTGCTCTTTGAAGCGGGTGCCACCATTTTCACACATATTAGTCGTTTTCCAGCCAAGGGTCACTTTTTCTTGAAGTCAATGCTATCAGAGCCAGCAGGTCTGGAGAACACTTAATTTCGACACCTTTAGCAGAAAATGTTATTGTGGTTGGTCATTAGATGGGAGATGTGACATCCAGGCTGAGAGTTCTCCTTGTGAAGTTTTGCCTTGCCCACAGCTAGCAATAGGGTCTGCCTTGGGCTGACATTTTCCATGAAGACCAAGTGACTCTTCAAATGTCACTGGTGTTTTGTTAGGTGAAACATAAACATAATATCCATTGCTTTTGGTCAACCCACACATCATGTTTTGTTTTCCTGACATTTTTCTGTGAGAAATGATTTTTTTTTAACTATTACTTTTTAAAACCGTTTTTGCATGCACACAAGTGTGGATGCCGTTTTTGTTTTCAATGTTTAAAAAATCCTGTTTTCCATGTGACAGGGATCTTTGGTTCCTCTGTCCTTTGTAAATTAAAATGCTGTGTATCCATTGGTAATGACAGGTAGGCCCCTTTCCACGTGACTCTTTAATTTTACTTGCAAAACAAAAACAAAGGCCAGGCCATGTTTGTTTCAGTGTTTAAAATCCTGCCATTCTTGTGAAAGTGACTTATTTTTGGGGCCTTTAAATGTACCCCACAACCAGTATCCACTAAACATAGGCTAACCTTCACATTTCTTCTAAATGTAATACCTAGGCTAACCTTCACATTTCTTCCAAATGTATTGCCTAGGCTAAACTTCACAATTAATGCCAGTGCAATACATGGTCTAACCTTCACATTTCTTCTAAATGTAATACCTAGACTAACCTTCACAATTCATCAAAATACAATACATGGGTCAACCTTCACATTTCTTCTAAACTTAATACCTATGATAACGTTCACATTTCTTCTAAATCTAACACCTAGGCTAACTTTCACAATTCATCTAAGTGCAATACATGGGTTAACCTTCACATTTCCTCTAAATGTAATACCTAGATTAACCTTCACATTTTGTCTAAGTGCAATACATAGACAAACCTTCACATTTCTTCTAAGGGCAATACATAGGCTAACCTTCACATTTCTTCTAAATGGGATACCTAGGCTAACCTTCACAATTCATCTAATTGCAATACATTGGCTAACCTTCACATTTCTTCTGAATGTATTACCTAGCCTAACCTTCACAATTCATCAAAATGCAATACATGGGTTAACCTTCACTTTTCACTTAAACTTAATACAGAGGATAACCTTCACATTTCTTCTAAATCTCATACCTAGGATAACATTTACATGTCTTCTAAATCTAATACCTAGGCTAACCTTTACAATTCATAGAAGTGCAATACATGGGTTAACCTTCACATTTCCTCTAAATGTAATACCTAGAATAACCTTCATATTTTGTCTAAGTGCAATACATACGCAAACCTTCACAATTCTTCTAAGTGCAATACATAGGCAAACCTTCACATTTCTTCCAAGTGCAATACATATACCAACCTTCACATTTCCTCTAAATGGGAACCTAGGCTAATCTTCACAATTCATCTAAGTGTAATACATAGGCTCACCTTCACATTTCTTCGCAATGCAATACATAGTTAAACCTTCACAATACATCTAAGTGCAATACATAGGCTAACCTTCACATTTCTTCTAAATGTAATCGCTAGGCTAACCATCATAATTCAACAAAGTGCATTACTTTAAAGTGCAATCCTTCAAATTTGCTCTAAATGGGACACGTAAGCTAACCTTCACAAATCATATAAGTGCTATATAGGCTAACCTTCACACTACTTGTAATTGCAAGACATTGGCTAACCTTTACATTTCTTCTAAATGGAATAACTAGGCTAACCTTCACACTTCTTCTAAATGGAATAACTAGGCTAACCTTCACATTTCTTCCAAATGGAATAACTAGGCTAACCTTCACAATTATTCTGAGTGTAATACTAGGCTAACCGTCACATTACTTCCAAATGCAATACATAGGCAAACCTTCACATTTGTTCTAAATGCAATACCTAGGCTAACCATCACATTCATCTACGTGCAATGCACAGGCTAACCTTCACATTACTTATAAAAGAATTACATAGGCTGACCTTCATATTTTGCTTAATGTAATAACTAGGCTAACCTTCAAAATTCATCTAAGTGCAATACATAAGCAAACCTTCACATTTCTTCTAAATGTAATTCCTATGCTAAACTTCACAATTAATGTAAGTGCACTACAGGGGCTAACCTTCACATTTATTTTAAATGTAATATCTGGGCTAACCATTGCATCAAAAAAAAATGTAATACATAGGCTAACCTTCACAATTCAATTAAGTACAATACATGGGCTAACCTTCACATTTCTTCTAAATGGAATACCTAGGATAACTGTCACAATTCATTAACCCTTAAGTGCCTAGGACGAGGTAATTCATCCTTGGAAATCCCTGCAGGGTGCCAAGGACGAGATAGCTTGTCCTTTTTGGCACTCTGTTTTGAGCGATCCCTGGCCTGATCATCTGCCCCCAGGAAAGGGGGCAAAATGAGAAAAAAAAAGTTTTAAAAAAAAGTTTTTTAAATAAAGGGAGCTTTGGGTGGGAGTGGTGGGGCTACTAGCCACCAGGGATTTATTTTACAGAAAAGGGGGCGTGGCCCTCTTCCCCTCAGCCCAAGGGGAAATGGGGGCACTCCTTGTAGCCCTCCCTGGGCGCAGATATCTGCTCCTAGCAAGGGGCATCTGACCCCAGGGAGGGCTGCATGTGATGCCCCCCTCTTATCTGCCCCCAGGGAGGGCTGAATGAGATGCCCCCCTGCATTTGGTGTGGTGGGGAGAGGGTCAACCCCCATTACATTAGAACATTATCTGGCGGGTTAGGGTGCCCCTCAGCCCGCCCTAAAGTGTAGTATACCATTTTCCATTTTTGTCTTTGTTTACCAAACTTGCCTTTGCGCAAAGGGGCACATTGGTGTGCCAATCTGGCCCCAAGGTGCCCAAACCTTAGTGCCCCACCCACTGAGGGACCTGTCCCACACATTTTTGGTGGCCCTCTCCTCCCCACCCCAAATGGAGGGGGGTGTACCTCACGCAGCCATTTGTAGGTGGCCCAGGGAGGCCTGCATGAGGTGCCCCCGCCACACATTTGGGGTGAGGCGGGAGAGGGCCACCAAAAATTGTGGGACAGACCCCCCAGTGGGTGGGGAGGTAAGGTTTGGGCACCCTGGGGCCAAATTGGCACCCGAATTTAGCCCTCTGTACCATGGGAAGTTGGGCTACCAAAGGAAAAATGGTGGACTGCATTTTAGGGGGGGCTGTAGGGTACCCCAAACCGAAGGGGGATTTTCTAATGGGACGGGGTGGTGACTCTGTCCCCCCACCCACAATGGAGTGGGGGCCATGTCATGTAGCCCTCCCGGGGGCAGATATCTGCTCCTAGGAAGGGACACCTGATCAGAGGGAGGAGTGCAGGACAGCCCACCCATATCTGCCCCCAGGGAGGGATACATGAGATGTGCTGCCCCTCCAATTGGGGTGGGGGTGGAGAGGTGCAACCCCTTCACATTACAAAATTCCCCAGTGGTGTAGGGTGCTCCTCAGCCCCACTAAAGTGCAGCCTGCCATTTTCAAATTTTGTCTTTGTTTACCAAATTTGCCTTGGTGCAGAGGGGAACATTGGTGTGCCAATCTGGCCCCGCAGTGCCCAAACCTTACTGCCCCACCCACTGGGGGGCCTCTCCCACAATATTTTGTGGCCTCTTCCCACCCCAAATAGAGGGGGGTGTATCTCACACAGCCGTTTGTAGGAGGCCCAAGAAGGCCTGCATGAGGTGCCCCTGCCACCCATTTGGGGTCAGAGGGGAGAGGGCCATCAAAAATTGTGGGGGAGGCCCCCCAATGGGTGGGGCAGTAAGGTTTGGGCACCCCGGGGCCAAATTGGCACACCAATGTGCCCCTCTGTGCCAAGGGGAGTTGGGTTACCAAAGGGAACAAGTAAAAATGGTAGACTGCATTTTAGGGGGGCTGTGGGGCACCCCAAACTGACGGGGAATTTTCTAATGGGACGGGGTGGTGACCTCGTCCCCCTACCCACAATGAAGTGGAGGCCATGTCATGTAGCCCTCCCTGCGGGCAGATATCTGCTCCTAGGAAGGGACACCTGACCCTAGGGAGGAGTGCAGGACAGCCCCCCCCATATCTGCCCCCAGGGAGGGATACATGAGATGCGCTGCCCCTCCAATTGGGGTGGGGGTGGAGAGGTGCACCCCCCTTCACATTACAAAATTCCTCGGCAGTGTAGGGTGAACCTCAGCCCCGCCTAAAGTGCAGCCTGCCATTTTCTTATTTTTTCTTTGCTTACCAAACTTGCCTTGGCACAGAGGGGCACATTGGTGTGCCAATCTGCACCCAGGGTGCCCGAACCCTACTTCCCCATCCATTGGGTAGCCTGTCTGATGTTTTTGGGTGGGCTTCTCCCCCGCCCCAAATGGAGTGTGGGGGGGCGCCTCACGCAGCCCTCCCTGGGGGCAAATATCTGCCCATAGGAAGGGCCAAATGGGTTTTCACTGGGGTGGTGAGGTTCAGTAGACCACCTGGGATGGCTTGCAAGGGGGGGGGGGGCAGGCTTGAAAAGTATTGATTTGTTTTTGCTGGTGTGACCGTAGTGTAGGTAACACATGTTTTTTTGTTTTGTTTACAGCTTTTTCTATGTGAGCAGCTGCAGCTTTATATGAGTACAATTTTTATTATTCTATGGTTATGGCCCACTGCCAGTGGGGTGGGTGAGACTGGGGCTGGATTGTTGGTGGTGTGGGTGGGAATGGGCCTTCTAGACAGATATTTTGGTTGGCTGGGACACAATTGCAAGGGCAGGCCAACAATTGCCCTATGATAGCAGAACATTGGTGTTTCCCTGGGAGCAGATCCCTCCCATGTGGGTGGTCCATCTGAAAGCTAAGACTCCACCTCTTGCTGTGCTACATTACAGATGTCACCTGCAAGGAGGAATGGGGATCCTGCCGGGGCTCCCCGGAGCGGCCGCTGTGCTTAGGGGATGGTACACCCACATGGTACATGGATGTCCAAGGCCAGGGACATCACCTCTAACTGTCCTGGAGTTGCGGCTGGGCTGCATTACAGCTTTTCCCTTCGGGGGAGGTATTGGCACACTACCGGGACTCCCTGGTGGGGAGAGCTGTAAAGCAGGGCAGCCAGAGCTCCAGCAAAGTCGGCAGTAATATCCCTGGCCTTGGGCACCCTTCTCCCATGTGGGTCTTTGCTGGGGGTTCTGGGTAATACATTCTGGGCCACTTCGCACAAGTCAGACCTCTGTGCATTCCCACGGGTGTCCTCTTTTGGGAAATGCATGGGGTTCTCTGTTTTCCTTGCTGGCTTCGACACCCTAGGCCCAAATCTGTAGGTTGCCCACACAAACAAAATGTGCTGTGCCGAAAGGCTTGGGGTTAGCAGTGGGTTACCCTTTTCCTTTTGCACCCCAGTAGGTGCACCCACACATGTGAGGTACCGTTTTTGTCGGGACACCAGTGGGAACACAGGACGGTAGGCCATGTGTTGTTGGTGGCGTGTTCCGGTGGGTGAGCCAAGTGAAATCTGGAAAATTGGGTTTTTTGGCCACATTTTGGACTTTGATGGGGTTTCTGGGTAATACATTCTGGGCCGATTTGCGCAAGTCAGACCTCTGCGGATTCTCATGGGTGTCCTCTTTTTGGAAATGCATGGGGTTCCCTGTTTTCCTTGGTGGCTTGGACACCGGAGACCCATATCTGTATGGTATGCCCGTCTGGTAAAATCGTGAAATTCAGCTGTCTGAAAAGACTTGGGGTTGGGGGTGTTTTCGGCTATCCCCTTGGTGCTCGGGTAGGTGCACCCACACATGTGAGGTATCGTTTTCATTGGGACACCTGTGGAAATACAGGACGGTAGGCCATGTGTTGTTGGTGGTGTTTATTGGTGGGTGAGCCTAGTGAAATGTGCGGAAAAAGGTTTTTTTGGCCACATTTCGGACTTTGCAGAGGTTTCTGGGTAATAAGTTCTTGGACGATTTGCTCAAGTCAGACCTCTGCGGATTCCCAAGTGTGTCCTCTTTTCGGAAATGCATGGGATTCCCTATTTTCCTTGGTGGCTTGGACACCCTAAGCCCAAATCTGAAGGGTTTGCGCATAAGCAGAATTCCTGAAATGATGCTGTGCCGAAAGACAGGTTGCCTGTGTTTTAGGCTTTCCCCTTGGTGCCCAGGTAGGTGCCCCCACACATGTGAGGTGCCGTTTTTAATTGGGACAACTGTGGAAAGCAGGACGGTAGGCCATGTGTTGTTGTAATTATGTTGCGGTGGGTGAGCCGAGTGAAATGTACGGAAAATGTTATTTTTTGGCCACATTTCAGACTTTGCTGGGGTTTCTGGGTAATACATTCTGGGCCAATTTGCGCAAGTCAGACCTCTGCGGATTCCCAGGGGTGTCCTCTTTTTGGAAATGCATGGGGTTCACTGTTTTACTTGGTGGCGTGGACATCCGAGGCCCATATCTGTAAGGTGTGCCCGTCTGGAAAAATCGTGAAATTTAGCTGTCTATAAAGAGTTGGGGTTGGGGGTGTTTTCGGCTTTCTGCTTGGTGCCAGGTAGGTGCACTCACACATGTGAGGTACCATTTTCATCAAAACACCTGTGGGAATGCAGGACGGCAGGCGTGTGTTGTTGGCGGCGTGTTTCGGTGGGTGAGCCGAGTGAAATGTGCGTAAAATGGGATTTTTGGCCACATTTCAGACTTTGCCGGGGTTTCTGGGTAATACGTTTTGGGCCGATTTGCTCAAGTCAGACCTCTGAAGATTCCCATGTGTTTCCTCTTTTCGGAAATGCATGGGGTTCCCTGTTTCCTTGGTGGCTTGGACATCCCAGGCCCATATCTGTATGGTGTGCCCGTCTGGAAAAATCGTGAAATTCAGCTCTCTATAAAGACTTGGGGTTGGGGGTGTTTTCGGCTTTCCCCTTGGTGCCCAGGTAGGTGCACCCACACATGTGAGGTACTGTTTTCATTGGGACAACTGTGGGAATACAGGACGGTAGGCCATGTGTTGTTGGAGGTGTGTTTCGGTGGGTGCGCCAAGTGAAATGTGCGGAACATTTTTTTTTTTGGCCACATTTTGGAATTTGCAGGGGTTTCTGGGTAATAAGTTCTGGGCTGATTTGCTAAAGTCAGTCCTCTGCAAATTCCCACAGGTGTCCTCTTTTCAGAAATGCATGGGGTTCCCTGTTTTCCTCGGTGGCTTGGACACCCGAGGCCCTTATTTGTATGCTGTGCCTGTCTGGAAAAATCGTGAAATTCAGCTGTCTGAAAAGACTTGGGTTTGGGGGTGTTTTCGGCTTTCCCCTTGGCGCCAGGTAGGTCCACCCAAACATGTGCAGTACCATTTTCATCGGGACACCTGTGGGAACGCAGGATGGTAGGCCTTGTGTTGTTGGCGGCGTGTTTCGGTGGGTGAGCCGAGTGAAATATGCAGAAAATGGTTTCTTTTGGCCATATTTTGGACTTTTCCGGGGTTTCTGGGTAATGCATTCTGGGCCGATTTGCTCAAGTCAGACATCTGCGGATTCCCAGGGGTGTCCTCTTTTTGGAAATGCATGGGGTTCCCTGTTTTCCTTGGTGGCTTGGACACCCCAGGCCCATATCTGTATGGTGTACCCGTCTGGAAAAATCATGAAATTCAGCTGTATGAAAAGACTTGGGGTGTCACGCTCACCTGGTATCCACGGGGGTGCCACTCGATACTGGATGGAGGTCTAAGTGCTATCCCAGACCCCTCTCTGCTTGGTTATGTGCCAGACGTTGGGTAGCGCCTATAACAAGAAAATGGAGCATTAAGATACTGGTTCTGTGATGGGTGGACTCCCACCTCCCTCTGGTCCAAATCCCCTGCTTTGGGGTTATTGCTTACCTTAGGTTTTTGTGCGTTGAACCAGTCTTCATCCCTGACTTGGTAGTCTGGGGCTTTTCTCCTGTGTTGTTCAGAGAATCTTTTCTGTCTTTCTTTGGCTTCGATCAAGTGTTCTGCTGCTTTTTTGAAGGCTTGACTGATGGTCGTATGCAAAGTCTTCACCGCAGGCATTTTTAAGTCCATGGATGTATCTAATTCGGAAGTACGTTGGTGCCTTCCATATACTGTATAGAATGGACTTTGTCTGGCACTGGTGTGTAGCGAGCTGTTGTAGGCATATTTGGCTATCCACAGCACATCCTTCCAGCTTTCTTCCACTTGATGTAACATGCACCGTAGGTATTTCTCTGATGTCTGTCAGTTTGGGGATGGTGACTTTTGGACAGACGAATATCGATTTGGGAAATTACACAACTCTTCCTCCAGAGGTTAGACACAAACTGACTCCCTCGGTCAGAATTCAGGACAGATGGGAAACCATGTAATCGTACGATTTGCTCTAAAAACACCTTTGCCAGACTGGATGCGTTTGTTAGTCCCTTAAGCGGAATGATATGGGCCATTTTAGAGAATAAGTCAACAACCACTAGGATAGAGTTGAACCCTTGACAGGGAGGCAGATCTGTGATGAAATCGAGGGAGAGTGTGTGCCAAGGTGCAGGTGGAATTTCCAGGGGTTGAAAAAGGCCCGCAGGTCTTTGTTTCTGGAATTTATTCTGTGCACAAATGCCACATGACAGGATAAACTGCGTAATGTCCTTTTGCCAGGTCAGCCATCAATAATTTCTTTTCACCTTGGCTAGGGTCTTGGCAATTCCGGGATGTCCTTCTATCAGGGGGTCATGATATCCAGAAATGACTTGTTCTTGTAGTGCCTTATTCGGTAGATATAAACGCCACATGAAATACGGGAGTTGTTTTTTTATTGTGTAATATTCACCCTGAGTGGTCCAGTCTTGTAGAGCCTCGGTGATCATTAGGAGCTGAATTTCCTTTTGGAGTTCGTCCAGAGATAACGTTGTTGTAAGTCCTAGTAGTTTGTCACCTGGAATAATGGCTACCGGGTCTGGGGTTGAATATGCGTTCTCATCAATACCCATGTGGGATAGTGCGTTGGCTTTTCCGTTCTGGACTCCAGGTCGGTACGTGATTATGTAATCATATTCTGCAAAGAATAAAGCCCATCGGAGTTGACGGGATGATTGAGCCTTTGCCGTCTTGAGGTATTGTAGGTTGCGATGGTCGGTGATTACTGTGATGGTATGTCTGGCGCCTAGGAGGTAATGCTGCCAAGCCTTAAATGCTGCCTTGTTGTTCGCTAGGAGTTCCTTGTCTGTTATTGCATAGTTAAGTTCAGGTGTAGTACATTTTCATGACCAAAAGGCCACAGGATGTAACTGGCCTGTTTCGGGATCCCTTTCGGAAAGAACAGCCCCCATTGCCATGCTGGAGGCATCTGTTTCCACTACATATGGGAGATTTGGGTAGGGTGTCGTAGCACCGTGGCTGAGGTAAATCTTTTCTTGAGTTCCTGGAAGGCCTTTTCTCCCTCTTCTGTCCATTGGAACAGTTTGTTGTTTTTTTTGTAATAAAGAAGTGATCGGGTTCACACTCTGGTAGAAACCCGGGATGAATAGGTGATACAAGTTTGCAAAGCCAAGCATACTTTGGACACCTTTGACTGAAGACGGTGATAGCCAGTTCAGGATGGCGTCTACTTTGTGCATATCCATCTGGACGCCTCTGGGGGTGAAGACAAAACCAAGGAACTCGACTTAGGTGACATGGAGGAGCATTTTTCAAGTTTGGCGTATAGCTGGTGCTGTCAGAGTTTTGCAAAGAAGGGGGGAACGTGCTTGACATAGTCCTGTTTAGAAGAGGAGTACACCAAGATGTCGTTGATGTAAACTAGCGCACATACGTCACTCAATTCCGGTAGTATCATTCATGAAGTACTGGAACGCGGTGGGAGCGTTGCAAAGCCCAAAAGGCATCACTTGATATTCGTACAGCCCACACTTAGTACGAAAAGCGGTCTTCCATTTGTCTCCTTTCTATACATGCCCGAGATGGTATGCCCTCCTGAGGTCCAATTGGGTGTAAATTTGGGCATCTTTGACTTGGTCCAGCAGTTTTGGATAAGGGGTAGAGGATAACGGTTTTTAACTGTTACCTGGTTTAGTGCACGGTAGTCGATGCACGTTCTTAAGTCCCCCTCCTTCTTGGATACGAAAAATAGAGGCGAGGCTGCAGGGGTTTTGGATGGGCGGATAAAACCGTTTGCCAGGTATTGGTCCAGATATGATTTCAAGTGGAGATTTTCAGGTTCAGTGAGTGCATAAATTCGACTACACAGGATTTGTGCACCAGGTACGAGGTCGATCTGACAGTCATATGGCCTGTGAGGGGGTAAGGTATTAGCCTGTTCTTTTTGGAAAACGTCTTGGAAATCGTGGTATTCGCTTGGTAGTGTACTTGTTACACCTAGTACCAACGCCTCTTTATCTTGGACAGGTGTTTCTGGGTCAGACGATGGCATTTCCACTTGGTACCACGCATGAGCACACTCATTGGAGAAGGCACATTTTTTGGCTCGCCAGTCCATGTTAGGATAGTGAGCCACCAACCATGGCATCCCTAGAATCACCCGGAACTGAGGGGCCTTGATAAGGTCGAAGGCAATGGCTTCCCGATGTCCGTCTTGGCACAGAACGGTCAATTCTGCTGTGCATTGAGTTACAGGACCAGAAGCTATCTCTGTGCTGTCGACAGTGGTGACCTTCTCAGTTGTCGTTTTCTGACAGAGCGGAAGCCCCATCCTTGTTGCCAGGCCTTTGTCTATGTAGTTACCAACGGCTCCGCTGTCTATGTATGCTCCACAGCATGCATCCGAGGCAGTTGTTGGTGACTGATCAAAATCACAGGCAGGGCAAGGTGTGAGGTCTGTGCCTCTTTTCCTTCACTCGACAAACGAACCTCTATGCTTGCCAGGCCTGGAAGTTTTCCGACTCTTGTTCTCCTTCTTCTTTCTCTGTAGCTCCAACTGTTCTCCTAGGGGGTTTTACAGGAAATCCTCTGAGGAAGTGACCTGATTTCCCGCAGTATAGGCATAATTGCTGTTGTATCCTTTTGTCTCTTTCGGCCTTGGTTAATGGCCTCTGTTCCACCCCAATTTGCATGGGTTCTGAAGTGTTTCCTGATGAACGCGGAATGTTCTCCTTTGAGCGTACATACATAGTCCGATTCTCCATTCTGGCTCAATCTGTCCTTCGATCTTGCAGCCTGTGGTCTAGCTGCACCACTAGGTTGATGAACTCTACACAGTCTTTTGGCGGGTTTACCACCTGAGCTAGGACTTCTTTCAATTCCCCCCGTAATCCTCGATGGAATAACATTGTTCGCTTCTCCTCAGGCCACCCAGTTTCAATGACAAGTCTGTTGAAAGTGGTGACATATGTTAACAAATCTTGGCTGCCTTGGCAGAGGGACAGAAGTTTGTTATCCAGAGCTTGGCCCTGGGTATGTCGGGCAAACAGCTTCTCCATCTCCTGTTGGAACCCTGGGAAATGCCACAGGAATGGGTCATCCTGGCTTACTAACGGTATGGACCAATCCGCGGGACTGCCACTCAGACATGACTGAACAAAGGCAACCCGCGACTGATCATTAGGAAAGGCTCTGGGTCTACAAAGAAAATGGAGGCGTCACTGGTTCATGAATACTGCATATTTTCTTGGGTCCCCCGTAAAACGTTCCGGTGGGGCCAAAGGAACTGCCCCAGGGATGACCACCTGCACTGGATTGATGGATGTGGGTGGAACCGACGGAATACTTCCTGGCAACGCAGCCTGCCCAGCCTGTGTTTAGAGCAATTGCCTGGCTAATTCATCGGTGCGGTCCTTGGTGACAATCAACTCTCTCCTAAGGGCGTTGGTTTCTTGCCAGGCAGAGTGCACCTCGGCCCGTAATTCTCCCAGTAACTGGGCTAGTTGGTCAGTCTCTGATGTTTCCATGATGCCCAGGTGGATGTTTTTAATTGAGTCGTCGCGTTCTGTTGCACTCACTTGGTATCCACATGGGCGCCACACGATACTGGATGGAGGTTTAAGCGCTATCCCGGACCCCTCTCTGCTTGGTTTTGTGCCAGACATTGTGTAGCGCCTATAACAGGAGAATGGAGGGATAAGATACTGGTTCTGTGATGGGTGGACTCCCACTTCCCTCTGGTCCAAATCCCCTCCCTTTGGGTTATTGCTCACCTTAGGTTTTTGTGCGTTGAACTCTCCGTCCTGCGTCTGTGTTCATGGGCGCGTGATTGCTGCGGGTGTTCAGTGGACCTAGTTGCTTCACTGGTCCATGTGCCCTTATGTCGGGTCCAGAACGCTGTGACTCCGACTCTGCTTGCTGTCTTCCAGGTGAGTTATAATGTCTTTTCCGTCTTTATTCAGTCTCTTTCTTTCTTCCGTTTTCTCTGTCTTCTCTGTGTCTTGCTCCACTAGGCTGTTCCCTAACAATGTCTCTTTTTGTTTTCACAGGGATGGTTGCGATCACGGAGTTGCCGCGCCAATGGCGAAGACCACAGTGAGCTATTTATGAGCGGATCGCTGCGCTGTTTATTGGTGTTAATTGCTAACCTGTGTTCTCTTCCATTCTTTCTACAGGTTGCAGTGATGTCCCAGAGTGATGAGCGATCGAAGCGATGCTTGCCCAGGTAAGTGCTTTGTTAATGCTGATCTTGTTCCTTCTCCCTTGCAGGTTGCAGTGAAACCCGGAGATGGGCGAGGTAAGCGAAGCACAGGATGGATTCAAGACTGGTTATTTCACAGGTAAGTGTAATTGCTTGCTCATGCTGTTCTTGTTCTTCCAGGTTATTAATGGAATCCAGATCTAGGGCTTCAGGATCGGGCCGCCGGACAAGCAAATGAGCAGGAGCGGTGAGCGGTGCGCTGCAGGAGTGCAGAATAACGCAAAGCGTGTTCTGCTGTTTGGGTGTGGTGTAAATAGCCCAAGTAAAGTAGTTCCAGGCCAAGTAGTTCCAGACCCAGCCACACCCAAAAAGCATGGCTTAGATCTAAAGAACTGAGCTGTGTAATAGGCCTCCATGTTGGATTAAAGTCCAAAACTGGTATTGCTTATTCCTTATAATGAGCCTGGCGCCAAAGGTGCAAGGACTGGCTCCATGTATGTTTCTGATGGAGTTTTAAGGCCCTTGGGGCCAGTGTAAAGGGCTTTAGCCCCACTGCTGCCAGGGGGCTGTTATACCTGAGGGGGTCCGAGGCATGGGTCGTGACGGCAGTTGGGGGTCTTTTCGGCTTTCCCCTTGGCACCCAGGTAGGTGCACCCAGACATGTGAGGTACTGTTTTCATCGGGACAACTGTGGGGAGGCAGAACGGTAGGCCATGTGTTGTTGTAGGCGTGTTTCGGTGGGTGAGCCTAGTGAAATATGCGGAAAATGATTTTTTGGGCCACATTTCAGATTTTGCTGGGGTTTCTGGGTAATACATTCTGGGCCGATTCACTAAAGTCAGACCTCTGCGGATTCCCACGTCTGTCCTCTTTTCGGAAATGCAATGGGTTTCCTGTTTTCCTTGGGGCATTGGACAACTGACGCCCATATCTGTATGGTGTGCCCATCTGGAAAAATCGTGAAATTCAGCTGTCTGAAAAGACTTGGGGTTGTGGGTGTTTTCGGCTTTCCCCTTGGCGCCCAGGTAGGTGCACCCACACATGTGAGGTACCATTTTCTATGGGACACCTGTGGGAACGCAGGACAGTAGGCCAAGTGTTGTTGACCACGTGATTCAGTGGGTGACCGGAGTGAAATATGCGGAAAATTGATTTTTTGGCCACATTTCGTACTTTGCTGGGGTTTCTGGGTAATACATTCTGGGCCGATTTGCGCAAGTCAGACCTCTGCGGATTCCCACGGGTGTCCTCTTTTCGAAAATGCATGGGGTTCCCTGTTTTACTTGGTGGCTTGGACACCCGAGGCCCATATCTGTATGGTGTGCATGTCAGAAAAAATTGTGAAATTGAGCTGTCTGAAAAGACTTGGGGTTGGGGGTGTTTTCGGCTTTCCCATTGGCGCCCAGGTAGGGGCAACCACACATGTGAGGCACTGTTTTCATTGGGACACCTGTGGGAACACGGGAAGGTATGACATTTGTTGTGTTTGTGTGGTTTTCATAACCTTTCAACCCATTTGCTGGTGTCCTTTTTCACACAACCCTTTCATTTTCCAAATGTGCCCTATATTTAGTCGCTGCTTTAGTCACCATACACTTTTGTAACCTGCACAAGTCACCTACCCTTGAAAAGGTCTGCCTGTGTTCTTTCAAAAAATGTATGCTTGCCCTTCTTCACCACATTGGTTTTCCTGTTTTACACATGCTAAGTACATCTGTTCAGGCCATAAGCATAAAACTCTTGTGTACCATGGCTCAGTGTTTGGCTTGTGGTAATGCTTGTTTTGTGAAACACTACAAATAATGTGTGCTTTCCTAACTGCAAGAGTCGGGGGAATGTAGCGGAGCATTGTTTTTTTCAAAATTCATAGAAGACATTGCCGTACCAAGCCAACCATGTCCACCACATAACCTTTTTTTATCATTTTCCCGCTTTTTCCCTAAACTATGGCATTTTCCCCTACCTCGTTGTAGCCCGACCTGCACAAATCACCTCTTCCTAAACTTGGAATTCTGTCTACTTTTCAGAAATGTATGCCTTTCTGTCCTCCAATTCGGCTTTTCTACCCTTTTCTTCCATTCTGTCCACGCATGTTGAATTGGCAAAAATGGCCAAAGTCGCCTACCTCTCACAAAACGGTTGATAACCCTATCAAAATATTTGTTATTGTTTCCACTCAACCTGTTCTTGAAAGCCCGGAAATTGGGGAATTCAGCGCTGCAAACCATTTGTTCCTAGCTCTTACAAGGAAAAAAACACAGGCTTCTTTGTACATAATTGTATTGACATTTTTTGAAAAAAAAACAACATTTTCACACTTTTTGGTTATTTTCTCTCACTCCCCTACAGCAACCTAGAATTCCTGGATGACGTTACGACCGCCTTCATGTGGGAAAAGAACGGGCCAAATTTGACTGAGATATCTCATGTAACAAAAAAAGTTACAAGGCAGTGAATGGTGACATTCTGAAATCAACAAAAAAGGCCTTGGCACTGGGGGGAAAAACCCATGGCACTTAACTGGTTAAAGTGCAACACATAGGCTAACCTTCACATTTCATCTAAATACAATGCATAGGCTAACCTTCACATTTCTTCTGAATGCAATTCAAAGGCTAACATTCACATTTCTTCTAAATGTAATACCAAGGCTAACCATCACATCCATCTAAGTTCAATACATAAATAAAAAATTAGTCATGGGTGCCGATCTATGAGAACGAACAAGGCAAAATGGCCTGTTGTTTGGGATGATACCAACTCTAGAGTCTACTGCCACACTTTAGCTCACTGTATCTTTCACAGATGGGAACTAGCCATTTGCATATCAGTCTTTGTCCCACCCACATGGGCAGTCCAGCATTGAAATGCTACGGCAATTCCCTTCTGAACAAGAGTACCAACAACACCCCCATACACCTGTTTCAGCCTTGTTGGGCATCATCAGTGAGGTGGAGCTGTGCCTCTCTGAGCACAGTGAGCAAGCGATCCACATCTGGATGACCCTGGGAAACGTAGGGTGACTAGACCTAAGGACCTTCAAAAATCAAAATTAGTCAATGGCGCCCCTCTATGGAACGAACAAAGCAAAAATGGCCTGTTCTTGGGATGGTACCCACTCTAGAGTCCGCTTCCACACTTTAGCTCACTGTACCTTTCACAGATGGGAAATATTAATTTGCATATCAGTCTTTGTCCCACCCACATGGCCAGTTCAGCACCACAATGCTATGGCAATTCCCTTCTGAACAAGAGTACCACCAGCAACCCCATACACGTGTTTCAGCCTTGTTGGGAATCCTCAGTGAGGTTTATCTGTGCGTCTCTGAGCACAGTGAGCAAGAGGTCCACGTCTGGATGACCTTGGGAAACTAAGGGTGACTAGACCCAAGGCCCTTCAAAAATCAAAAATGAGTAATGGGTGCCCCTCTATGAGAACAAAAAAGGCAAAAATGTCCTGTTCTCTGGGATGGTACCCACTCTAGTGTCCGCTGCTACACTTTAGCTCACTGTACCTTTCACAGATGGGAAATATCCATTTGCATATCAGCCTTTGTCTCACCCACATGGGCAGGAATATTTCTCCTTTGTGAAAGGGACAGTGAGCTAAAGACTTGGTTGAGACTCTCCCAGGGGCCATCCACCCAAGAACAGGTCAATGGGCTGTGTTCGTGCTGGTAGAGAGACTCCCAGACCCCCTTTTGTGTTGCATATTAAGTAACTTTGGGTCTCACCCTATGTTACCAGGTGAATCCAGACGTGGACCCCTTGCTCACTGTTCTTAGATAGGCACAGCTCCTCCTCACTGATCAGGCCTGACTAGGCCGAAACACATGTCTGCGGTTGCTGTTGGTACTCTTGTTCAGAGAAGAATTGGCTAGTATTCGGGTGCTGGACTGCCCCTGGGCAGGAAAAAGACTGACATGCAGGGATATTTCTCCTCTGTGAAAGGGACAGTGAGCTACAGACTTTGTTGAGACTCTCCCAGGGGCCATCCACCCAAAAACAGGTCAATGGCTGTGTTTGCGCTGGTAGAGAGTTTCCCAGACACCCCTCTGTTTTGCATACCAAGTAACTTTTCTAGATTGCCCTGCCTACTTACTTGTTGGTGCTGCTTAATTTTGTATAACCTTGTCTTTCCCTCCCTTTTTAAATTGCTGCAGTGTCATTTTGCTCACACTTCGTTTTGAGCTTAACTTGTCCAGAATTGATTGGTTGTTGTGTAGTATATAAGGGTGTGATTTTTCTGATGCTTTACTTAGTGAATTGTTTTACAAATGAATGTGTAAATAAATGTATATTCTTTTACTCAGAAACCTTGAGTCAGTGTTTGTTTGAACCATAGTAATTACTGTCCTTTGTGTAACTTCTGATACTGCTCACTTTACTCTTGAGATAAGTCTGGCTGCTCAGCCATCGCTACCAATTTACTGTGTAGTACAGGCTTGTATCAAAGGTGAATTTGTACTGTCACTTGTAGTCTTAATTTTGTGTGGTGTTCCCAAAGGGTATTGCATATTATTCTGCCTAACACTAGACAAACATTCACAATACATCTAAGTGCAATACATATGCTGACCATCACATTTCCTCTGAATCTAATACCTAGGCTAACCTTCACAATTCATCTAAGTGCAATATATATATGGGCTACCTTCACATTTCTTCTAAAATGCAATACATAGCCTAACTTTCACATTACTTCTAATTGCAATACACATGCTAACCTTCACATTTCTCTACATGCAATAAATAGGCTAACCTTCACATTTCTTCCAAATGTAATAGCTAGTCTAACCTTCACAATTCATTAAAGTGCAATATATCGGCTAACCTTCAGATTTCTTCTAAAGTTAATACCTAGGTAACGTTCACATTTCTTCTAAATGTAATACCTAGGCTAACCTTCAAGTGCAAACATATGCTAACCATCACTTTTCTTCTAATTGCAATACACAGGCTAAACTTCACTTTTCTTCCAAGTGTAATACATAGGCTAACCTTCACTTTTTTTCTAAATTGAATGCCTAGGCTAACCTTCACAATTCATCTCAGTGCAATACATAGTCTAACATTCACCTTTCTTCTAAATGTAATACCTAGGCTAATCTTCATAATTCATCTAAGGCAATACAAAAGCTAACCTTCACATTTGTACTCAATGCAATACATAGTGTGAGACAGGCCTGGTATCAAGAGAGACACAGACTCAAATATGTTTGTTTCAAAACCTCTATTTACTAATGTTCCTGGGTTAGTGTAATGCCTAATTGGCCCTAGCACTAAAGGGATGGTTCCCTTAACAGAGGTTTCTAAGGGCCATCAACTTGTAGAAGTCCAAAATGAAAATCCATCTGTCTCTAAGCATACCTGACTCTTTAACAACAGTGTGTTAGAATGTCTTTCTGAAGCTAAAAGTGGTGGTTGAAAAGAATAAGAAACCAGGATTGGTTTCACAAGATCTTTTCACCAGCTTCAAAAAGAATCAGTTCAATCAAAAGGGGACTGTTCATAGGAACTTCTCCATACTTCAACCAATGTCAATGTTTGTAATGCCTTGGGGTTCTCTACCCCAAGCATAGGCCCCTCTTGAGCTTAAAATCACAAGTTCAGTTTGTCAGGATGTACCTTTCTTTCATATACAGTTACTTAAAGGGGTAGCATCAGAGACTTAAAAAAAATGCCAGGTTCTTTGCTCCTCCTAAACGTGACCACTCCAAGCTTTAACACCTCTCTTTTATGTCCTGCTCTTCATTCTCTTAACCTTTTGCCTTCAGGGGCTTTCTGCGCTCCTTTTTGTTCCCCTCTTTTCTCTTGACTTCTTTCTCGTGCCCACACGCACCTTTCCTTCCTTCTCCTGCAAACTTGTACCTTCCGCTCCTTCTTGTGCCAACTGGCTCCTTCTTGAACTTCCCCATGAATGCTTGCCCACTTTCCGTTCTGCCAGGTCACTTGCACCCATCTCTCTCATTTCGGGTCGTTCACACCCTCTTTATTACAGTTCTTTCATTTCCGCCCCTTGATTTTCTTGCTATTTCTTACTGTCGCTTGATCAGTGACTGTTCTCTCAATCTATATTAATTTACTAGTTAACTTTCATTTCTTTTATCTTTTCTGCTCTGTGCCAATTTCTGCATTCCTTTCACCCAGTCAGCTTCAGGCACCCGCAAGCTACCAACTGTTTCTCTCTCTTTCTTACTTTCATGAGACTCACCTGTGCAGCAACGTGTTGACCTGACCCTCTAACAAGGGAATGAGCATAGTTCCGACTGCAAATAGCGGTCTGCAGGGTGCTTCGCTCCGGCACCCTGGAGACACAGCACCCTAACCATGATGCAGGCCCTCACAAACACTTGGTCAGCATCTAGGCACACCATTCTCCTCTGTGCCGTAGATCCTGCTGCTCTCTGCTCCTTGGCTTCTCTGGTCCAGACAACATCCCAGCTCGCTCTTTCACTGGTGTAGAACCACACCTTTTATATTTGGAAAAACCGTCAAGTGGAGTCAAGTGTGAGTGATAATTAGTAAATGCCAGACTCAGCCTGACTCTATCAACGGGACAACTTAAATTCTTTCTACAGCTGGTTTCCCTTACACTCCCCATATTATTTCTATGCAAAATCTTCACTTCTCCCAGTTTCCCCTTCCTCATTCCAATATTTGATGGAAATGGATAGGGGGAGATGGAATGGGTTTGGAAATACCCCTTGAAATCTGAGGGAAAGGGTTTTGAGGTGGAATGGAAAAAGGGGAATACCATGGGGGTCATTACGACCCAGGCGCTAATTGCGCCAACTTTACCACCATGGTGTAAACTATGTTTACACCATGGTGGATGACGGATTTACCGCCCCATTCCAAGGTGAGTGGGGCGGTAAATCCCCATTTCCCATTTTCCCTTCCCCATTCCCATTTTTGCCCCATAGGGCATAATGTGAGTGGGGAAGGCGCTAATTACGCCACCGTAAATTATGGTGGCGTAATTAGCATCATGGCAGGTTAGCGCCATGGATTTTAACGGCTGCTAAGAGCAGCCGTTAAAATCAGAATAGGCGTTAAGGGTTAACGATGGCGTCAACCCTTAACGCCTGGGTCGTAATGAGGCCCCATGTCTTACCCTCAGATGTTCTAATCCCAAGACCCTCCACTCAGGTGATCCTCCCTCGCTTGTCCATAACCAGGGTCGGGATCCAAAAGTGATGGCCCTTCCCTGGCCACCTGACTAGAGGATCTGAGGGGAGTAGGTGGCAGAACACTGTCAGGTTTCTCACAATAGGCAAACCTTCAAAATTCATCTGAGTGCTATACATAGGCTAACCTTCATGCTTTTTCTAAATACAATACGTAAGCTAACCTTCACATTTCTTCTAAATGCAATAGCTAGGCTAACTTTCATGTTTCATTCAAGTGCAATACATAGGTTAACCTTCACATTTCTATAGGCAAATCTAACAGCTCAGCATAATGTTAAGATTAAGTGTTAGTAATGTAGGAGTGGTGGGTTTTATTAGAGCACCACAATGGCTGTACTGCTCACCCATTTCACATTACCTGGATGTACCTGTAGGGTGTCCCATCAGGCATCCATGTGCCAAGAGGGGATGTGAGATGCCCAAAGGGGAGCTGTCCTATGCCTGTGGCCCTTAGCTGGCTGTCCCGGCAAGGCTGCTCTGGTTCTCACTTCTAACAGTACTTCCTGCAGATCGATGGCCCTATCATGGATGGGATGGGCGGGATTGGGACAGGGGGATGGGCATGGGAAAGGCAATGGAGTGTGGAGGAGGCTGAGGGAGCCTCAGCCAGTTTCTATGAAGATGGGAGGAGGGGGGAAAGGATAGAAACAAACAAAGGACTACACCACAAAGGATATGCCTTCTACAAGCAATCCAGCACCACAAAAAGGATTGGAAATTACACTTCAACATAGGGAAAACCACTTCAAAAGAACCCCAAACCGCTATAAACTCCTAACCAGCTGATTGCTACACTGTATGGCTAAGGATTAGTTACCTAAGGCATGGAAAACCAGGAACAAATGACTCAAAAAACAGAGAAGAGGCACACCTGACTGCCTCGGCTAATTGCTATGAAGATGAGAGGATAGGGGGGGGAGGACAGAAACAAACAAAGGACTATACCACAAAGACAATGCCTTCTACAAGGCATCACAACATACGGATTGAAAATCAAACCAAAATGTAGGTAAAACCCTTCCAAAGGAACCCCAATCAGGCTGTAAGCTCCTTGCCAGTGGCTTGCTGCAATTGATGGCTAATGATTACTAACAGACGGCATGGAAAACCAGTAACAGAAGACTCCAAAAACAGATGACAGGCACGCCTGACTGCTCAGCCAATTTCTATGAAGATTGGAGGAGAGGGAGAAAATGACAGAAACAAACAAACGACTACACCACAAAGGCAGTGCCTTCTACAAGCAATCATACACAAAACAGGATTGGAAATCACACTGAAACACTGGGAAAACCCCTCGAAATCAACCGTGAACAGGCTTTTTAGATGCTTGCTGCACAGGATGGTGAAAGATTACTAGCAAAAGGCAGAGCAAACCAGTAAGAAAATACTCCAAAAAAGGAACACAGGCACACCTGACTGCCACAGCCAATTGCTATGAAGATGGAAGGTGAAAGGAAAAAAAAAGACAGAAACAAACAAAGGACTACACTTCAAAGGCAGTGGCTTCTACAAACAAACACACACAAAAACAGATAGTAAATCACACTAACACACAGGTAAAATCCCTCCAAAAGAACCCCAGACAGGTTGTAAACCCCTTGCCAGGTGTTTGTTGCACAGGATGGCTAAGGATTCCTAACAGAAGGCATGGCAAATCAGCAACAAAAGACTCCAAACAAAACCAGAGGACAGGCACACCTGACTGACTCAGCCAATTGCTATGAAGATGGGATGAGAGGTAAAAAAGGACAGAAACAAACAAAGGACTACACCGCAAAGGAAGCACCTGCTACAATCAATCCAGCACAGAAAATGGATTGGAAATCACACTAAAACACAGGTAAAACCCCCTCCAAAGGAAATTAAAAGAAAATTGTGCAAACGTTCTGAAAACTTTAATGTATCTCTAAACTGTATTGTTTAGCACTAAATCTTTAACTGCTATTTACCAAAGAGCGTTGAAGACCTAATGCTGATTCACACGTTTCTCCTCATCATCCTGCATTCAAATGTAAGTTTGAAAAGAGCTGTTTCCCATGAATTAAATAGTAATTTTTCCTTGTTTATATAATTTTATTTCTTCTCTCTCAATTGTCCATATTTTCATTAGCTAGCATCTTGAAAATAAATGTGTCAGATGTGAGACGAGACATTCTTTTTCTATTTGTAACAACCTGCAAATTGTAATAAGAGAACTTAAATTGTACAAATATTCTGTTGACATTTTAATCTTAGGCTCGACTCAATGATGTAGCAGTGCTTCCTTCAGATGTCTCATGTCATGCAATCATTGCCAAATCTTTCCATGAGCTGGATTCTTGCTTTGAAGTTTCTTTTGCTGAAATGTAACTATGTTTCTATTCGAAACAACCTGACATTTGAAAATCAACAATATGTTGTATAACTGCTCAGTATCATTTTGTAATTTTTAACCCAAAATGTGAATTAAAACCACAAACATGAGATCATGGGCCTGATTCACAGAAGAGTTTTATAATGGTGCAATCTGATTGGAAACGATTCTATGAATCATGCATCACAAGTTTCATGTTTCTGCCATGGAGCATGGATTTCCTAACCTCTATGCTTTGTCCAACCTGAGTTTTGTAGGAATTCAGAATTCCTTGTGTATTTCTTTTTTCTTGAGTGCCAACTTTCTCATGAGTTATGCTTTTGCTTTAAAGCACTTCTAACATTCTGACAAGTGAAACATTGTAGAGGAGGTCCCAAATGTGGCCTCAACTCCAGCCACCCATTTCGAGAAACCAGAAGCATACTCGCCAAGATACGTGACGTGTAAGGAGCAAATGAACCAACAGAGAGCCACAGTGGGGCTCTTTCCAGTACCCATCAGAAGGACTTGTATACCTATTGAAGCACCAATAACCAGACAACCATGGACTGCATGGAACCCATTAAGACAACCATACCAGCAGCTGACGCGAAATGAAGACCACTTACAAACTGTCCCTGAAGGGACCCAAAGGGCTCTTATTGGAGGCAAATGGTGACGCCACAATGGCCCGGACAGACGGTCAGATGAAAGACATGACAACCAAAAACGAGATAAAACAAAGCCAAAATGTTGTGAACCATGATGTAATGGACATAGAAGAAGAAACAATGCTGAACTTTAAAGAAACTTAACCATTGAGAGCAGGATGGAAATGTGTAACTGGCCAAATGCTTGTAAATAGGCTTGGAACGCAAGAAGCGAAGGAAACAGTACTGCTTGCAATGCTTAGTAGGAGGATAGAACAGCAAATGCCAACTATATGTCTACCTCAAGAAGCACATTATACAAGTGCGACTCCATTTTACAAAAGCAGAATTAACCCCAGGATGGTAGGGCCCTAACAGGCCAGGATTCATGTACCAGCACAAAGTCGGACGAAAGAGTGGAATCGAAACTTAGCAAGAAGCAGCTCATGGCTAGGAATTTGAGGTCAACCCAAGGAACGGAGGAGAGCAGCAACTCCGAAGAATTGAAACCTAAGAGCATAGAAGCCTGCCCCGTGAAGGTCGAGATAAGGAGGCCCAGGCAGGTGACGAGGCTGAAGAAAGAATCAAATACGCAAATAGATGGAAAATGAAGCAGCTTTGCAGTGTACTGACCCGTGACCAGCCAAGCGCGAAGAGGTACCAATGTCTGATGTCTCCCAAAACCAGAGGATGCCATAACTTTCCCCGATAAGAAGCTACAGTTTCGAGGCCATCCTCAGCCAACTAATTGACACATGGATCTGAGGGTAGTGATTGATGGAAGGGAGGCAGGGTGAATCTTGGGCCATCCCGCACCTGGGCGACCATTCTGCATGCTACTAATTAAAGTCAAGATTTATGCCTAGGGGTGTAACCCACCCAATCACAATGGAGCAAATAATCTAGGGTCCTATAGCTAGTAGAACCAATGAGACGTCAGACTTTTAGTGACGTCTATCACGAGTGATGTAGAGGGATGGGCATAGATGCCTACCCGATAAGAATTATCCAATCCCCACACTCTGTTACCATATACAGATATAGTACCTATACTTAAGTTACCTTTTACAAACAATACAATTGCATGTCAAACCTATGAGTTTTACACGTCAATGATGACTAGAATTTGCTATAAAAGTTACTGTTTGCATGAAGAATTTGGAAGTTGAAGCGAGATCGCAGCTCTGATGATTTCCATTTGTTTCCCCGTTTTTTGTACTTCTCATTAAACTGACTTCCCTTTGCCAAACCATTGACTTGTCCTTATTGATTGGTGTTGGAGTAAGAGAATCCTGCACCCCATCCTCCTCAAGGTGCAGCTATCTCGTTTTAGGTGCCGGTGGGCGAGCTCTGAATCTCATGGGCCCATTCTGAGGTTGCACCGCCCTCCAGTAAAACATGAAAGAATAAAATGGTGCCAACGTTTTGAAGACATTTGAAATGCTTTCAAACAGTTTGGTAAGTGAGGCCCCAGTCCAGAGATCTAGAGTCTCACATTGTTGGCAAAAGTAGACCTTGTTCCTACAGCATTGTGAGTGAGAATCTTCGGCTATTGTGTTTCGGCTGCTCACAGTCCTGTCAAGAGTACCCTGTTTGGTGAAATCCCATGATTAAGGGTAGGGGATAACACTGGTCAAGAGAGAAGGGATGAGAACCACCATCTGCTATGTAAAGTGCCCCTCGGAGGAAGTAAAACTGGGTTCCCCTGATTTCCCATGTTCACCATGGCTGCACACATGTCATTACAGACAAACACATACCTACAGTGCCTAGAAAAAGCAGCCAAGAAAAAAAGAGTAATATGCAAGACTGCTTAAGTTGTTTTCATTTTAAAGCCAATACAAAACAAAGACAAAATCGACCCTAAACATCAATTTTAACAGTCTATTTTTTTGCAGCCTCAATGCGTGATGCCGTGAGTAGTGTGTGGTGGTGATTAACGTATAGATGCTTTAGGATACATAACTTGTGCAAAACTTGCACAGAGACCTAGGAGTATAAGGATAGCTACCAAGACATGGGTGGACATTTACAAGTCGCCTCAGACAGAGACGCCAGCTGAATCTGTGCTTTTCCAGGTTAAACTTCACACTAGAGTTTTTTCAGTATGGATTGAAATGTGATGTTCCTTTAGTTTGGTGGTGGCAACTTTCACAAGTATATAGGAGTGCTGCTCTGGATGTGTACTTGTTGGCTTTGCCTGGGTCTAGTGATGCAATATTTAGGATCCAGATTCCACGAGAAAATGTGAGCAAGTTGGAAATGGTGGCTTCTTTCCTGGAGCTACTGACAAAAGCTGTCACAGGAAGTGAAGGGGTTTGAAAAGGGGCAGAGGCCTTCTTGAGGGAGAGGGTAATAGACCTATCGAAATAACCACCTAGAAGAATTTGAGTTAAATCTCTTGCTTCTGTCTGAGTGTGGCATTGATTCCAGCGGATTCAGAGTAACTCCAAACTCGTTCATGGAGTGGATAGTGCTATGGCCGTTAGTGCAGGATCTGAAGGCATTCTGAAGAAGGATGAACAGTTGTCGTAAAGTTTCTGGGTTTGAGGATTGATTAGAGACTGTATGTGGGGTTGATAAAGTACTGAGATAATCTGAATTGTTATCTGGGTCTCTGTGTTAATTTAGTCAAGCAATAAACCCCTCGCGACGGGGGCATTACTGAGTCAGGTAAAGCCCTAGGGCCCATAGTTACATGCCCCAGGGCTTTACCTGACTCAGTAATGCCCCTTTGGTGAGGGGCTTATTGCTATTAGTACCCCAGCCCATAAGACCATGGTACTAAAAGTATTTTGTTTCTGTTCTGAAATGCTCTGGCGTTTTGGAACAGAAAACAGAAAGAAACAGTGTTTAAAAAATGGCCGCCGGGCAAGGGAAAACAAAGTCTGTTTTCCCTTTCAATGGCGGCCATTGAAAAAAAAATAGAAAAAAAGTAAACTAAAAAATGGCTTCCATGGAAAGGAAAAAAGGGACTATGTGTAGTCCCCTCTTCCTTTCCATGACGGCCTGTCGTGTTTCGGGAGCGGACTTGCTAGGGACAGAAGTGTTCCCAGCGTGTCCGCTCCCGAAATGGACCAAAAAGTAGGTAAGTGGGGTTGGGAGGGCGCGGAGGTGATTGTTTAGATTGTGGATGGGCGGGGGGAGGAAAACACTTACCTCGATCCCCGGCGGGGGAAGATGGCAGCCTCCAGCCGTGTGGTGCCTCTGAGTGGGGATTACCCTGTTCCAAGCTTCCTCATTAGCTGATTGGCTGCAACTCCCCACCAGCCCCGCTCGACATGAAGGAACATAGTGGGGAGAGGGATTCTCGGTCGGTAAAGCCCCTGCGAGGGCCAATCAGATTGATTGTTACATTCTGATTGACCCTTGCCGGGTACTAATGGGAGCCATAGTTATTATAATTTTTTGTGAAGATAAGATATGATAACTTGTACAAATGAAACACAATGTGAGAAAGAAATAGATCAATGCAAACATGATTTCCTGTAAGAAATGATATTACAAATGTGGTTCACATTTTGACATTTGCTAATTTATTCGAATCCAGTGTTGCATCCTGTCCTGAAACCAGACTCCATTCAAACCAAATAAAGATTATTATTTTTTTGGGCAGGCAGTGTGTCAGCAAAACGCTCTCTTGCAATGCTGGTGAAGCCTCGGTTCCCTGCTGATACATGCTCAGGCGAGCTTTTAAACCTCTGAATGTTTGCTCCCGCCTGCCTCTGTAAATTGCAGTGGAATAAAACTGGTGGTTTCCATTTATCCCTCTGGACATAACCAATGCATCCTCGCAAACTGTGTTTAGCTGAGGTCAGTGACAAGCAAATGGCTCTTTATTATGGCATATTTTTATAGGCTCTTTGAGAGGGCTTGCAATTGATTTAAAGGGAGATATTCAGAGAGCAGGCGCAGTGTTTTCATTTCAATCAATGCATCCAAACTGCGGCAGATAATCTATTTTGCTTCCTGAGAAACAACGTTAAGCTAACAGCATACATATACAATGCCAGACAATTGGGCTAAGTTTAAGGTCAGCTTCGGGATAATACAGTTATGTTCTCGTGGCTGCTTGATTAATGCGCGCCAGCCTTGCTCAAGATGTCTCTCCCTTAGACAGGTCAAGCTGGATTAATATTAATGATGTTACCGTGTGATGCATGCGCCCTCGGTTGGGCTTTGTGGAGCATACCTCATAAATCATACTCCAGAGAGAGGGAGAAAAGTAGAGTGGCAAAGGAAGCAAGAACCTACAATATGTGGATATCTGTGGCGTGTGATACGGCAGGGCTCATTAAGGAAGACTATACAAACCATTGTCTCGGGAGGATAGCTCGGGGGAAACGTTCTGCCTTGGAAGCAAGACAGTAGCAACACAGGTTCGATCCTTGGGTCCGCACTTAGAAACTGGTCTGCGCTTAGGAACCTCTGGGTATTAAGCACGTCATAAATAAAATCAAACCATTAGCAGGCATCCTGATTTGTAAAACCCAGTTCTAAATCGACTAAACAGATGCATTCGTGCAGGTGCATTCTTGTTGATTGGACAGTGTGCAAAACAACATGACTCAACCTTTACTGCAGAAGCATGGTTTTGCCAGAAACGTTACTGATCTAACCCCTTTATGCTATGTTCCACCATGCAGTATGAAGTCAGCTTACACTGAGATTCTGAAGCCAATAATCACCATTGTAACAAAACTGCGACAACTATACCGGGTGTTTCCATTGTTAGCACATACGGCATGATTGTAACCCATTATGATTTCTCACTCTGATCGCAGGCATGCAGCCCAGAAATGAATCCTCAATTTGCATCAGTAATGATTCACAAAGCACAACATTAATTTGCATAAGATTAATTAGATAAAAAACCCCTTTATAAAAAAAAATGTACAAAATTTCTTTAGGCTAAATTAAAACAAAAGAGGTGATGGATGGAAGGTTAGGAATTATTCCTATCCGCTGGCATTGATTTGAGCAACCGTTTGGCATGTCAAGCTATTACAGGCAGGGGACGACATATGCTAATCAGGCTTGGTTCCAGCTCAAAGGGGCAGTCAATCCCAAGCTGCTTGATCTCATATGTATTTGTATACGCGTCCCACTTGGGTGACTAAAGTAAAATAAGAGAGATGATGGCTGAAAGGTTTCATATTAATCTTAACCACTGGCATTGCTGTGTACCGAAAGTAGAACTGTCTAGTGTTGAAGCATCTGAAGCAGATGAGTGGAAAGGCAAAGACTGTACTGAAGACGATAGAGAATGTGTGATAGCTGGACCACATTTGTGTTGTGCAACTTCGCTATAAAGCTATGCGGCAGCAGTGCTAAAAGAGGGAAGATGCAGGAATGAAAAGTGCAGGAACCACTGTGGCAACTATGTACAATTGAGGTCTCTGCTATAATTTACATGCAATGTACATGCATGCGGTAGAGACAAAGTGACTTCTAGACCGATACTGTCATGGGACTCGGCTGTCTACTATGGCGATCAGTGCTCCTTGCAGAGTATGTGCACAGTGAATGACATGCGGTCACATGCTATACATATTGAACAGACCTCTCACCTTGACTCTAGAGTGCTGTTGCTTCACAACCTACCTGAGAGGTCTATCCACTTTAAAGTCCCAAACTCGTCCCCCATCCATTGGCATGCCATACTCATAGACATGGAAGTTCTTCTGCCATAAGTTTCAGGTCAGTCCACTGCTCTTACAGAAGTGGACACCTGTGGCAAAATGTCGTAGGCACCGGAGCCCACCAGGTTGAGGCTGGTCTAGCACCCAGGCAGTTCCCACTCTGTCGTGTTGAGCTCCTGCCCATAGAAGCCTGCTTTCCCCAACGGCTGGAGCAGCAGCGGTGTTGCAGGGCTCCGCTGTACCGCACATAGATCTCAGGGATGGCCTCAGAGGTCAGCTCCTCCTCCGCCTCCATCCATAGGTAAGAGCTTAAGATCTGATAGACTACAGTATTTTGGAGGCCTTGTTAGATACTGATGTAGGAGAGTGTGATAGGGCAAAAGAGGAGAGATGAGTCGTAGCTCTAGCAATACGTTTTCCGTATTGAACAAATTATACAATTCACAATGCTTTCTTAAGATTTATTTATCCACAAATGATTCAAGATTCAATGTGCATATTTGCCAAATACCGTGAAACTTTAGTCTACATACTTGGCGGGCTGCATCGTCCCCCGCCCTCGCATTGGAACAGTAGTTTATTCATCTGTTGCCTGTAATGGTTAAGTAAGTCACAGTATTATTTTACAAAATCAGGACCTATTCATCCTCACAGAATTACTTTAGCTTGTAACTAAGGTAGTATGAAGTTTCAGAACTTTGCATTTGAACACTTTGTGACGTTTACTGGGACATTTCACAAATGTCACAAAAGTGTGTGACGTTGCAAAGTTCTGTAGAAAAGAGTTATTTTATGCATTTTATGTAATGGTTTAATGTAGAAAAATCTTGAAATCTAGACATGCGTTGGAAGCTTTGCCATCCTACTTCTGAGCCCCATGTTGTGCAGCCCCAGAGCACACCGATGACATCACAGATGACATTACTTGTTGCATCGTATATGATATCACTGAGAAGCATTCACATAGATTGTTTTTATTCTGACAGGGAGTTTCCTGTGGCATCCCATGTCATGTTGTCGGTGATGTGACCTGTAATGTCATCAGTGCACATGCTTTATTATTGCTTTATTTTTTATGAAATATGTGGATTTGTGTAGTATCCTGGATGTTGTGGTTGATTGTATGTGTGTGTGTGCAGAGCCTAGTGGAATGCTCAAGTGGAGCTTGGAGTGTTGGAGCACCGAGGTGTTCCAGGAACTGATGGTTGGGACTTGGAGCTGGGCAGGGAACCAGGGTGGAGGCTTGCAGATCTTCTCTCCTACTTTCTGATCTAATCTATGTAACTAAGAGGCAATACAGCATGTTCCTGTTTCTACTTACCCGGGTCAGCCTGGTTCCTGCTCCTTGTACATCAGTGGCCCAGGGCACATCTTGCAGGAGGCAAGATACATCAATTTGTTATAGTACTGTATTATATTTAATATACATGTGTATCAAATATAATGAATGCAAATGATACAGTAAATGCCTGCTTATGATAAACTAAGTTTTATACAAAATAGATTTTTATGTATTATTTATTCTTTTTGTAACTATACTTATTATATAATATATAGGGATTACTAAATGGACCCTGAAGATCAACAAACTCCATTATCTATGAGCGATCAGGAACAATGAGGCCAGCTACCCCATAGCTAAGTGCTATTGGCCCAGAATAGAGACACCAAAACAATGAGGTTCTTCACCAAAGAAGTCATATCTTTAAACACAAGAGGCAGAAACTGTGAAAAATATTGCAGTCAAAGGTAATCAAAACTGATCGTGGAACTCAGCATGAAGCACCCAAAAGAACACAACTAGGATAGGGAGCCCCATGTCTTCTGTAAAGTCATCTTGTACCAGATGAACGTGACTAAAGTCGTGCAAGTTACAGATGTAAATAATTAATTGTAGTATTGAGCATAAGACATCTACCAGCCCCTCTGGCAAGCTGGCTTCCAACTGACACCTTTCAAATGACTCTGATGCCACGTTCCTCAAACATTCCATTTGATGACATCACACAGCCAGAACAGTGATATCCCAACTAAGCAATTCACTGCAAGCTAATTAATCATAAAGATGGATTCTTACATATTCCTTAAACACTAATCAACACCCCTGTGACTTTCGCTTCCATTGCTCCTGATAACTTGTGACCCCTTGAGTCCCAATAGTGGGAAGATATCAAAATAGCATACAACAAAAGAGTGAGCTAGTTACCGCTCTCTTAGGTTTGAGCAATTGTAGTGAACCAGCATCTACCTACGGTGTGTATTTATTATTTTTCACACTGTACTTTGCCAAACACATTTATATTTCAGATACATTTTGTTCTAAGTCTGATTTTTTTTAAAAAAAACATTCATACATGGAAACAATTTGTGACATCAACACAACAAACAACACAGACATTATTCACTTTTGCTGTTATACCAAAAACATACAACAGATGTTTCTGTGATGGAGTTAGTAAGTGACTTTTGATACTCTTGTATAATGCTCATTATTGTAGATGTACATGGAAAGAGGAGGAACAAAACGTCTCTCTTTCTTCAAAATACTTCTTGGTGGTAGATAGCAAAACAAGAACACAGTCAACAAAATAGCAAGTATTTTATATAGGAGGCTTCTCTTGATGGTATGGCCTCAGAACAAGTGAAGACACTTGAGTGTGGCCTTGCAGATAGTCAACATGTGTTTCGGCCCCTAATGATGTTTGGGCATTATCTCTACCACCAATCAACTGAGATTTTCTGGGCCTTCTTCAGGAACAGATATTGTTAACATCATGGTGAAATTTCACAACAACCTTGTGAGTGTATTCCGTTTCTTGACACTACAATATAAACAGATATGTACATCCATATTAAAATCGGATTTCATAAGTAAAAAGACTGTGCTGTGTTTGGTTATGGAGTCATTCTCCTAAACATGTTGATTACAACACTCTATCTCACCCCTCACCTTTCCTTCTTGTCTGTGTGCTCTCAGTCTCTGAAGCCACACATGGACATGCCCCATCTCCTCAAAGCTTTTCTCATTTCCTGAGACTGAAATGGTCAACACTCTGTCAATGTTGGTAAGCACTCACTACAGCACTTTCCACTTTGTCCTTAAATTGACCCTCTTCTGCCCCCAGACTCAGAGGCTCAGAGATGGTCTCTTCTCCCCCACCATTACCTCCGACAAAACCTGCTACTCTGCACATAAACCAGCTTTTCTGCATATCACCCTAAATTTCAATTTCCTCTATTCCATTCCAGGGTTTTCCAAATTACAATATGTTGAAAGCAGACATTTGCTAACTGGAGCATTGTCTGTCAATGTCCTCCGCAGAACCGTAGACCTTTATTTAGGTGATAAAAAGGGATCTACGTGATCACTGCGCCGCCCATAACATAGACTTTCAAAAAGCCGACTTCCATCACAGAGTGGTGCAGTGATCACATAGATGACGTTGCTACGCAGCTGCAACCCACCTCCTCATCCTACCTAATTCCATGTGCGCCACCAGCTCATTGCCAGTTAGATAGCTCCGCGGGTTGAGCGCTCGCTGCTGCGATCTGAGCAGGATCTGCAGGTTGCAGGTTTGAATCCCGGCAAGGCCAACTCAGTCTTTCATCCTTCCGAGGTCGATAAATGAGTACCAATTTCAGTTGGGTGATTGTTAGGGTTGGCTCTTATACTTGCATGTGTGCTGAGCCAGGATTGATGTCACCATCAGAATGTAGGCTGTGAGTCTGGAGTGTGAGATTAGAATGTTTGGGGTTGAATGGGTTCTAACCCAGGCAGTTAGATTATGTGAGCCTGGGTGGTGGGAGCCAGTGGGCTCCTGTCCCTTTTCTCTTTATCTCCTAATGACTTGTTGACATCTGATCCTGTAACCTAAGAAGCTAATAAAGTAACCACTATGCGTACCTGGCCTGTGTATCCTGAGTGTCCCTTGGAGTGAACCCTATGACCAAGAGCCGGTCATAACAATTGGCGACGAGGATGGTCCAAGGTATGGTGAAGGAGGACCTTGGAGTGGACACCAAGTGAAGCAAAAGGAGATACAGGTACCTGTGTGATGTCATGTGAGAGAGGAGAAGAGACTCTGCTGCGGGGGGTGCAGGCAAGAGGACAAGTGAATGAAAGGAGAGAGGGAGAGCCCACTGCCCCCCATAGACTGTTTGCGCCCACCACCCAGGGCTGTTTGAGCCAGTCCACCCAGGGCTGGAAGGGACAGCCTGTCAGAGGAGACCCCTGGGAAGAAGGTAGAGTGCCCTCTTTGAGGCCAGGAGTCATTAGAGGCTGTCCAAGAGTCTGGAGAAATGGAAATCACCCAGGGCTGGAAGGGACAGCCTGTCAGAGGAGACCCCTGGGAAGAAGGGAGAGTGCCCTGTTTGAGGCCAGGAGTCATTAGAGGCTGCCCAAGAGTCTGGAGAAATGGAAAGCATCCAGGTCTAGAAGAGACAGCCTGTCAGAGGAGACTCCTGGGAAGAAGGTAGAGTGCCCTGTTTGAGGCCAGGAGTCATTAGAGGCTGTCCAAGAGTCTGGAGAAATGGAAAGCACCCAGGGCTGGAAGGGACAGCCTGTCAGAGGAGACCCCTGGGAAGAATGGAGAGTGCCCTGTTTGAGGCCAGGAGTCATTAGAGGCTGTTCAAGAGTCTGGAGAAATGGAAAGCACTCAGGGCTGTTTGAGTCAGCCACCAAGTACTTCTTTAGTCAGCCCCCAGGGCTGTTGCAGGCGGCCACCCAGGGGTGTCAGAAGCACCCTGCCCCATGGAGCCTGGGGCAAGGATGGCCTGTTGGAGTCTGCCAGGAGCAGGCCCCCTGGTACATGAGGAGACAGTGGCAGGGTTGCATGAGGCTGCCCAAGTGTGCCACCATGTCCTTAGTGATTATGCCAGCATTATTTAAAAAGGGGAAGTGTAATTTCCATGCCAAGTAAGCGTAATTGTGCCTTTTATGCACCTGGAGGCTAAAGGTTTTAATGAGAATAGACGCTATGCTGATTTGGTCTGAGGTGGGGACCATGCAATGAGAAAATGGTTACTGTTTGGGTTTGGGTATGATAGTAGTTTTTGGGGATGATTAGTTTATGCTTGCAGAAGAAATTTTGGAGTTTCATTTAAAAGTAAAATGTTATAATGGATTGAGCAACGATGTGGCAAGCAGTGACTGAAGAGTACTGTTGTGCATTAGTAGTGAATTACCATGAGAAGTATTAGTGAGAATGATGTTGCACTTAGAATAGGAGATGCATTTTATTTTAGATGTAACCATTTTGAGGCATTGCAGGTTGGTTTTAGAGTTGGCCCCGTTGGCAACATGGACGTTTAAGTCTCATTTAAAGTTGGTTTCCACATTTGTGTTGTGACAGGGGTTGTGTGTGAGTGGCACATATGAGGTTGATTGAGGTGGACAATCAAAGGGTGTTGATCCTATTATGCTTAGTATAACATTTTGAGGCATTTTAGCATATTAGGTTACCTGTTTAATGGTGACATGGACTTTTAGAAAATGTGACTTGGATGTACTATGTTTCAATGTTCTGATCATCCTAAGACTATGTTTTGCTTGTGTGTGTGTGGTGTGAGATTTGTGATCTTAAAGCACAATAAGAGTGATGTTGGTCATTAATGGTTACCACAATCTTTGAGTCATTTCAGCATTTAGAGTTGCCCATGCTTTGGCAACATGGACTTTTAGGAAATGAGATCTGCAATTTATAATGTGATTATTGATATGTCATTGCAATGCTTACTATAACCATTTTTGAGGCATTGTAGGCGTGATGTTCTGTTTGTGCGTGTATGGATGTGCAACCCATGATGACTGCCAGAGTGACTGCAGCGCTCCTTAGCAGCTAACATTCTATGCCGGGGTTGTCTGTATTTTGAACATCCTGTGTTTGTGTGTGTGTTGTAGCAGTATGTGAATGTTTTAGTGTTGGTGCATGACCAGTGTTGGGTTTTGAAATCTTTTTTATTGTTTTTTGGAATATGTTTTAATTGATGTACATGACCAGGGTTGGTCAGGGGACTCTGCGGAGTTGGAGGTGTTTGGTGTTGAGGCCCTGCGGGCTCAGTGATGTTACTAGTGGTAGGCTAGCATAGAAGCTAGTTGGAACTTTGATGAATAGGTTAGTGACTCTGAGGGGTCCAGAGGTACCTAGTAGGAGACTAGTACCATAAGCTTTGCAAAGCTGTGTTTTTGTGATGATTGGTGGCTCTGAGGAGTTCACATGAAACCTAGTGAAGCTTTTATGTTGTTTTGGATTGTGGCTCTGCGGAGCAGTCCAGAGGCATCTAGCAGCGGACTAGTGCCTGAAGCTGTGTGAAGCTTCTATGTTGTTTTTGAAGGTGTCTAGCTCTGCGGAGTTTACTTGAAGCTGTGTGAAGCTTTGATGTTTTTGGTGACCCTGGAGTTGTTAAGGTCCAGGGATTGCTTGGAATTCTGGAGATGCAAGTTACATTGCATTTAGTGTTTTCTTTTAACTTTAGGTGACTTTTGGAATTGTTCTTGAGTCCGCTCTTGATTAATTTCAGAAGCCTGGCAACGTTTCATCTGCAGCTGTGTTCACTTTGGGGTGTTTATTTGGTTTTGAAGGGCTCATTTGTCTGGCCAACATTTGTAGCGTTATGCTGGTGGTGGTTGTTTAGTGACAGCTGGTTGCGTTTCTTTATTGGTGTGATGAGGTAAGTGACTGGTGATTAGGTGTGTCTGTGTTGCTTGAATTTTGGAATGGATTTGACAGCGGCATGAGTTGTGACTGTGGTTTCTTGGTGACCCAGGTAGATTGTTGGGTTGTTAGTAAGTATCTTGCGCAGTTATGACAGTACCTGGTTTTTCCCGGTTTTGGGAGTTAGTACTCGGAAGTGGCAGTCCGAGGTTCCTTTGTGGCAGAGAGGAACGGAAGGCGCTTTGTGTTTGGTTGGTCTTGGTAGTGTTGTGGTTTGTTTGCCGAGGTGGGCGGTTAGTGCTCGAAAGTGGCAGTTCGAGGTTCATTTGTGGCAGACGGGAACGGAAGGCGATTTGTGATGTTTTGATTGGTTAGGAATGTTAGTTGTGGCGGCTGGGACTGTCATAGGATGTTAGTTACGCCTGTTTGTTCAATCTCTGGGGTTAGCGGAACTCTGCTGAGAGTGAGGTGTGTCTTGCTGTTGTGAAAGTGTGTGTTGTTCTTTATGCAAGAGGAGGAGGTGTTAGGGTTGCTTTCTCTAAGTGTGTGTTTGAGGTGTGTTTGTTTGTTGTAGGAAAGGAGGTGTTAGGGTTGGCTCTTATACTTGCATGTGTGCTGAGCCAGGATTGATGTCACCATCAGAATGTAGGCTGTGAGTCTGGAGTGTGAGATTAGAATGTTTGGGGTTGAATGGGTTCTAACCCAGGCAGTTAGATTATGTGAGCCTGGGTGGTGGGAGCCAGTGGGCTCCTGTCCCTTTTCTCTTTATCTCCTAATGACTTGTTGACATCTGATCCTGTAACCTAAGAAGCTAAGAAGTAACCACTATGCGTACCTGGCCTGTGTATCCTGAGTGTCCCTTGGAGTGAACCCTATGACCAAGAGCCGGTCATAACAGTGATATTGTATGTAAATATGTGCTCTGAAAAGTGCTTTGGATTAATGTGCTATACAAATAACACATCATTATCTCTGTGCCTGCTATGTCAGTTCCTCCCACTTACGTGGGTCGGAGCTGGAACGGCATGCTCCTTTTTCTTTTTTTAAACATGTTTAAAATAAAGGTTCTTGTCCCCCACTCTGCATCTAATAGAAGCGGGGGACCCCTGCAACCCCTCACTCCCATTACAGCATTCAAGGGGAGCAGGGGGAAACACCCTCAAACCCCGCTCCACTTGGTCGCTGTGATAATGGGAGTAGGAATTTTTGACGCATTTTGAATGCATTAAATACGCATTCAGCATTTTCTAGTCGGGATTTTGGACCAATACCATTAAAAGACAGATGAACAACCTACAGGTATTCACATTTGCATTGTTTGATCCTTCAGAAGATATGGCAACTGTGAAATGTTTTCTAAAAACTTTGTAACATTTTAGTCATGGTACTATATTGGTCTTTCACCTGCTGTCCATGCAGGGAAAAGACTATAGTGATAGTCTGACCTATCAGACCCATTAGACTCAATGTGGCGGGAGGATCCTATGGATTTTATCATCATTCTAGTGATACCATTGTGTGCTCACGTTTCTGACACATTTGTGAAAACAAACATGTATGGGTGAAACAATTACATGTGACAGTGACTAGGCCCTCCTGTGCTCTGAATCCTGTCAGAGTTAATTAGCCTTGATGCATATTATAGGAGTCTCACTCATTGTTGCATGATGTGTAGCACCTTGAGGGACTTGTCCCTTGCCTGTACAGATATTTACGTGGAGTATTCCAAATACTGGCCTGGCAACATAGTACATGAAAACAATTGTGCATGTCTCATGAGGTTTGCACATGCTTCTGTTTTAGGGGGATGGTTTCAGACAACCCTAATGGGCAACCTTTTATTCAAAGGTGGGGAGCATATGCCAATTATCTACAGTATAGTGAGCTTGTTTGAGGAATCAACAAACACTTATGGAATGCTGCCTGATTACTTGGCAAAACGTTTCAGATTGCTCCTACCTCATATCGAGTTTGCGGTTACCATGGTACTTACTGACTAGTACAGAAGGTCTTGCCCACCACTCCCATCACTCACTTAACTGACTTGACCACCCACATGTGTTTACACACAGACAAACAGTTATTTCTTCATAGAAGCCCAGACAATCTTGTCTGACTATGCTTATAAAAGGCGAAAATAAACACATACGTGTTGTCAATGCACTGTACTGATTGGTTTGGATAATCTTTTAATAATGTACATGAGCACTGAGATTTGAAGTAGTGCCACAAATAAATATATGTAAACTGCACTGTTTATAGATACCATTTCACTTAAGTAGCCCTCTCATAGCACGTGTACAATAGATCCTCCCTTCGCCTGGTCAATAGCACGTGTACAATAGATGCTTAAATAGAACATTATGTTTACTTTCATTTCATATTATATCATGGAGCCAAATGAATCCAGAGCAATCTCACTCTTCCTGAATAAGGAGCCAGCATGTCTACAACATGAAAGCAATAATCAAGGAAAGAGTTTCTTTTGTTAAGAAAGTGTTTCTTCGGTAAATTATAATTCTTCTACAGAATATGTTCTATTTAAAGACTCAACTAAAAACGGTTTCTTATTGCAGTAACTGAATTTCACTTGAGTAGCACACACAAAACAGTTACACGTTCTTTCTTCCAAAAATTATCTATTTTTTTTCCAATAAGTACATTTGACAAACTCTAAAATAGGAACCTATTCATACTGCATCACAGTTACACTTCTTAACATTGCTGGATGAACTATGATTGCAATTGTCAATTCTACGAAGGCTGAAATAGCATCCCAAAATTGTGTGACAAGAAACAGGCTGCACAGGGCTTGGTGTTCACGTTTTATTACAACAGTACATCAAAACTAAAGGTGGTTCCCTAACGTCATGCTGGAGAAATTACCAAAAATGCAATATGATTCTAAAAAACAATATGGATTTTGGTTTCAACATTGCCAGGGTCAGCTTAAGATATCCATAAACAATAAGTCTTGCCTGACGCAGGATATCAAGATGGTTCAGAATAGGATGACCTCACCAGCTTTGACCATGATTTGTATAAAGAAACTTAAATAAGACTATACAAACTGGACAAAAGCCCATAAATACGCAACGATTCAGCATGATGCCGAAGTTATGTTGGAGGCGGTTAATAACACAAATAGTACAAATTAGTGGTCAATTGTTAGGATATGATGTGGCATTTACACGCTCTTCTACACAAGTGCTTTTAGGCGTGACTAGACAAGGAGGGGGAAACAAAGGGAAGACAAAATAACGATCTTAATAGGCCTTGTGCCATTCAGATCACGCAAGTGCGGGGAAGAGGGAAGGGGAGAAGTGCCATGTGGGAGATGAAGGGGGAAGTGCAGTTAACTCACAAGTGCAGCCAACGTCTGGTTCATAAGTGCAGGGAGAAGGGACTGTAGGTTTGCAGATACAGACCCTTAAATGCTGGGGAGCCCAGAGCAGTTTATTTATTTATTTATTTATTTGTTTATTTATTTATTTGTATGGCGCTCCAAAACCCAGAGGTAGAAGGGCGCTTAAGAATTTGGTTACAGAGTTGAGAAGTATCTGTGTGTTGCATACTTCGTACAGGTTTATAATATATACATATATATACAGTGGTCAATAAACAGAACATATGCAGTACGTACAATGTACAATTTTCTGAATAAATACAGTGTCTAAGCCAGTATCCACACAGGTCTAGAGTTAGTGGTGTTATTCTTTGTTTAGCAGCCAGCTGATGACCTGCTTCCTAAAGATCTGGAAGGATTCAACAGTTTTGATGTTAAGCGGTAGGGAGTTCCAGAGTTGGGGGGCAAGCACTGTGAAGCTTACCACTCCAGCTCTTTTTAGGTGGAACCTGGGCACTAGTAGGCAAAGAGTGTTGGAGGATCTGGTGAATCTGGTGGCAGGTTTCAGGGTGAGTTTATTAGCTAGATAAGGTGGTGCTAGGTGTTTGAGGGCTTTGTACGTGAGGCAGATGGTTTTTAGATCAATTTTTTGGCGTATGGATAGCCATTTGCAGGCTTTCCTAGTGGCAGAGATATGCTCTTGTCTGGGAATGTTGAGGGCTGCGCGCAAGGCGTTATTTTGTATTACCTGCAATTTGTTGAGTGCGGATTGATTAGCGCCTAGGTACAGGCTGTTACAGTAATCCAGTTTGGATTGTATTAGGGCCCAGGCAAGGGTGAGGCAGCTGTTGGGTGATAGGAAGGGTCTGCTGGCCCTAATGAGCTTGCCGGTATAAGCAGCGGCTGAGGCGGTCATATTGGTGTGTTTGCTAAGGTTGGTGTTGGCATCTAGATAGAAGCCAAGGGTTTTTATGCTTTTGGCTATGGGAATGGAATGACCATCGATGGTGATGTTATTATAGCTAGGGTCAAGTTTAGTTAGAGTGTTGGGGGAGCCGACGATTAGGAGCTCTGTCTTCTCATCATTCAGGCAGAGACCATGGGAGGCCATCCATGCCTGAATGATGGAGAATATTTTGTTGATCCGGGTGGAGTCTTCTTGGTAATTACCAGAGGTAGTGAGGAGTATCTGGGTGTCATCTGCGTAGTTTGTGTAGGTGACACCCAGATGGTCCAGTTGGTCAAATAGAGGCTTTGTAAATATGTTGTACAAAGTGGGGGATACACAGGAACCTTGTGGGACCCCGCATGTGATGGGGATGGGGTCTGCTGCAGCTGTAGTGGAAAAGACTTGTATGGTTCTGTTTGCCAGGAAGGATTGTATCCATGTGATGGCAGGGGAGGAGAAGTGGGCTGCGGTGGCAAGATGATTACAGAGGACCTCATGGCTGACCAGGTCAAAGGCCGCTGAGAGGTCTAGGAGGAGTAGGATTGCTGCATTGCCTTTGTCTTTAATTTCATCAATCTGGCTTTTGAGATCAACAAGGGAGGTTTCAGTTCCGTGTTGAGGTCTGAAGCCAGATTGACGTATTCCTAGCAGTTGGTTGGATTCTAGGTATTCCTGAATTTGGATGTAGGCGACTCTGTCCAGGATTTTCAGTAGGAAGGGGACTGTGGTGATGGGCCTGTAGTTTGTGGGTGTAGCCGGGTCGAGGGATTGTTTTCCAGGAGAGGGAGAACCCATGATTGTTTTAAGTTGCTGGGGATAGAGCTATTGGTGAAGGATAGGTTGACGATTTTGGTGATGAAGGGGGAGAGCTCTCTGGCTGCATCTTTTATGATCTGAGCCGGGCAGCTGTCTCCTTTACAGTTAGAGGGTTTCAGGGAGGTGATGATTTTTTGAACTTCCGGGATGGTGACTTTTTTGAACGAAAAGCCTGCGCTAGTGTTGTTAGGTGTGGGTAGGCTAAGGTTGGTGACATTATTGTTGAAGTGTTGTTGCCGTTTGTTTTCGATTTTAGTTTGGAGTCCTAAAATTTTATTGTTGAGGGCGTTCTGGATGTTGGTGCACCAGGATTTGTCTTTCAGGCAGGTTTCCGGGGGCGAAATAGGATTTTCTAGTTCCTTCAGAATTTTGAATAATTCTTTAGTGGAGGATCCTGCCTGAGTGATCCTGGTGTTGTATGTATCTTTTTTGGTCCGGATTATCTCGCTTTTGTAAAGTGAGGATAAGTTAGTGAGGTTGGATTTGTTTTCCGCAGTGGGGTTAGTCTTCCAGGTGTGGTGAGCCTTAGCTTTCCCTTTCCTAAGTAGTTTGAGCTCAGGGGTGTACCACGAGTTCAGATGAGCTTTGGGTTTAGCTTTGCGTATTTTCAAGGGGGCAACGGTGTCCATTGCTCTGGCCATGGAATCATTGAAGGTGTCGATCAGCAGGTTTAAGTCAGCGTTAGCTGGGAGAGCATTGAGGGTAGGTAAGACCAGTGGTAGTAGGGCTTCAGCAGTGATGTTGCGTTTATTCCTGGTGGGGCATGCTGGTGCCAAGGGGTGCTTATTGGGCAGTACCTGATTGGTGTTAACCTCAAGGGGGATCATGTGGTGATCGGTCCATGCCAGAGGTTGGGGGTCTTTGCAGGTTGTGTTGCAATTGTGGGTTGCTAGAATTGGGCTTCTCATCCATGCATATGGACCTCAACTAGAAAGATATCTCCTTATATAGGAACATTCTATTGGGGAAAGTATGCCCTTTATACTGGCTGCTTTGTTTTGAAATGAACAAACCTAATTCAGGATGTCTTACTCTCTTTAAATCCAAGTGTGAGAACATACTTCAACTGTTGAATGTGCCAAACGAGTTACTTTTAACAAATCAAGTTGAGGTAAAAAAAGAAAACTTATGAGATTGGTTGGGCTAGAACATGTGATTTGAGAACCTCCTATTTATTGGGTTATAACTTGACCTTGGAGAATTAGCAATTAAGGGTTGTACATTCATATATTACTTAATCTTCTGATGGTTGTGTACTTGGGTCCATCCTTAGATTCAGGTTTAACCTTCAGCATACAAAAGAAATATTATTCACTAGACACCTTGCAACTGATAATAAATGCAGATTTTGTCAACTAGTTGCAGAAACGCTGAAACATCAATTTACATTGTAATCTGCTCTTCAATCTGGCAGAATGAATTTGTTCTCAAAATGTGTTCGTGATGAAGCACAATTGAATAATTTATCATTTTGGTCCAGAATGTTTAGTGGTTGTCCACTTTGCTTTTAATTGTGGTTGTTTCATTTTCATCACAGTTGAATTTAATGGATGATTTGTAACAGATATTATAACTATGAATTGTTTTCAATGTACTTATTGAATTGTGTTTGTTGTTGCTTATATCGATATGTACTGAAGCTCTTGCATGAACTGTGTAATATTGCTACGATAGTCTACTATTTTCCAGATTGCAAATTGAAAGCTTATTTTAATAATTATTGATGAAAGTATTTAATGTGTGTATTTGTATAAGGTTTTTATTAACCAAAACAATAACAAAACAGCAGTTCAATGTATCTTTGCTTTTCTTGAATAACAATTTAACACATTTGATATTCTCCAACATCAACGAAAAGCATTACTGTCAAAGAGAGATTGTTTAATAAGCATTCAAAGGAAGTTTCTCCTACATCACTAACACACATCTGATGCTGTTGGTTGCTAGTGTATTCAAGTATGTAAAATAGAAACCATGTGGGGTTGCATTATGTATCTAGAGGTTCGTGTTCAGGAGTGTAATGCTTTAATTTGGGTGAGAACAAAATATTGATTTATAACATGCCATAGGAACATTAAATTATTGAAAGGACGGGAGTTATCACCACAATTCCACTTCAGATTGCTAGTCCCATTAAGTCAGGGTTCTTTCCTTTCTGTGCAAATTGTCATTTTAAATTGCATTGTTGTCTAAGAAAGTATGTGTACAAGCTTATCTCCATCTTACCCCACTAAAATGATGTGGGTTTTCTCTGAATTTCTCTTTTTAAATGACTATGCCTTCCACGGGTCAAAATGTATTAATCCGCTGTAAAGCTATCATATGTTTATGTTGCAAACCACGCCAAAGCTCGTCTCATAATACACCTGTGAAAATGGAGAATTTGTTTGACTTTGCTACTGTCAAAAGTCAATGTGTATTTCACACAGAAAATGCTATCATTCTAGTTTATATTAGTTCTCCATTTACTTTAAATATGGTCAGAAAGCAAGTTGAATTTCACACTAAAATTGTTTCTGCATTCTACTTTAAATCAGTGCCCCAGTGACTTCCATTCCAGCTCCACCCCTTCAGTTGGCCGATTGATAAAGAATTATTGAATACACTTATCTAATTGCATTGTGGCTTGTATATCACTTCTGCATGTGTTTCTTAAGGCACAGAACTCGCATGGCACTTCACAGATCAAGGCAGCTTCCACAAACTAAGTCAGCTAGGAACCCAGTCTCTGCTTACAATCAGACTCACAGAATCAACTTCTATTTAAGCAAAGTTCTGATTGAGGCTTCCTCCATATAACGCGCTAAGGAGACACACATCACCTAAATACATGTTTCTACATCAGCACTCATCCACTCAAGCAGGTTACCCATCTCAAGAGTTTGAAGAATCTCACAGCTCTCTCTACTTCCAATGGGTTTGGACGTATATAGACCCTACAGTTTCTCACACAGTGTCATTGGTTAAGTGTTCTCATTGGTTCCCTTAAGAAGTTGACACTCCCAGAGATATCATCCCCTTTCTTGGATAGGTCCAAGATATTTTAAAATGTGCTAGGGGTGGTTACTTTTAATGTTGGACTCAAATCCCTATTTCTTTTATAACTTTTGTTCTGAATATTTCCCATCATTAAAGTACGCATTGAACCTGTATCTTTATATTGGTTGCACGCTTTGGCACTATTAAAGATAACAACATTCTAAAATGTATATACATTGTCAATAGTTGATAAATATTAGTATGTCAGGCTCAGTTGTGTATTGTGTGGCATGCTCTCCTGGTTCTAAATCTGTTATTGTTTATAGAAAAGGCCAAACATTGTGAAGATATAGCAAAGAAGGTGATCTGCATAACAGTGCAAATAGTAAATGTACATGTATTTTTTCTATTTATTTTGTTGATGCAGGAATCATTTCAGCCTATTCATTTGAACAGATCTGGCTGGATCTCTTTGTATTGAAGTCAACCATTATCCCTGCATAGATGTCTTTTGTAGCTGAGCTAGAAGTTAAAGTTCAAAATGTAGGTGAAACCAATTCCTTTGAAGCGTACTGCTGAGAAGAAAACAACTACAGGGATCCAAAAATTAGGAGAAGTTGAATGATGTTTGTGGCACAGCCCCTCACCATCAAACAGAGCATTTTGGAATGTGTAATTTAATGTATTTCTTGTTATTTTTTCCAAACTGAGCTTTTATTACAGCCAGTGTCGTTCTTTTAATGTGTCTCTTGGATGATGAATAATACGATAAGAGGTCTGGCTTTAACAAGTGACTCACTAAAAAAAAACATTGATTGGCCTCTCAAATAAACCTTCCAAAAACATGCATTCAGATTACAGATCTGTACTGCTTGGGTTCTTACAGGGACAATGTATTTGAGATAAATTTGTAAATGGTAATACACCCCTCCCAATTACTTCATATGTAATGCAAGTCAACTTAACACATACATTATTTACTGAACTCAGAAAGCAGTTTGACATCTGTTCATTTCTTTAGAAGTTTGCAGATTTGAATGTGAACCCTTTTTCTTTACAAGAACAATGAAGTAAGAAATGGTATAGTCATATAGGAAAACAATATTGCATTTGGTATATCTGTTCCTGTAATGGAAAGATGTATGATTCCAAGTTACTATAGATTGCCAAAAGACTTTTAAAAGATGCACATTTCCAAAACACAGGCTTGGCCTTCACTTAGGAGACATGATGTGAAGAAGTAGAATGCTAGGATCTTGTTGTATATTTCCTCATGTTTCTGAAGTGTGGACTCCATCAGTGTTAAGCAAATGTTCTTTGTATATTTCACACCATTTGTATGGAATGGCAGATTATCTAAAAAAAAATTCAATATGCGCTTTGTTGGGATGCACGTATTGCATCCCAGCGAAGCAAAAATGTCAATGCTGAGAAATTCCTATCAGTAAGTGATGCAGTGTAAGCAGTTTGAATTTTGAATGGCCGAAGGTGCATGTATCACTTGCAGTTTGTTTTGACACATATTAGATGTATCCTATAGCAACACATAAAGAGCAATACATGTATTAATGTTGCAGTTGCAGAGATTATATTTATGGCAGTGTATAATAGGCCCAGTGTTAAGAAGTAGTACATGATGTTATGTCTTGCATACAGTTGTGAGAATGATATAATATGATATGATATTTTATTTATATCGTGCTCATATACAGGTGTTTCAGAGCGCGACCAGGCAAAGGGAGGAGAACAGGGGTGAACAAAAACAGCTATCTTACTAGGCCCTGTGACACTGAGAATGCCCAAGTGCATGGGGAAGGGAAAATGGGGGATAGTGCATGGAATGGAATGTAGTTGAAGTAGGTGGAGATAGAGAAAATGGAGTCAGAAAGGTGATATGATATGATTTGATATGGCATTTATAACACGCCTGTACACAAGTGTTTCTAGGTCCAACAAGACAAATAGGGGGAAACGAGGAAGGACAAAACAACTATCTTACCAGGCCTTGTTTCATTCAGATCAGGCAATTGTGGGAAAGAGGGAAGGGGAGAAGTACTAAGGGGGGATGGGAAGGGAGAAGTGCAGGTAAATCAATAAGTGTAGCCAGCGGGTGGCACATAAGTGCAGAGAGAAGGGACTATAGGGTTGCAAGTACAAACCCTTAAGTGCTGGGGGAGGCCAGAGGCAGTGCAGGGGCAACTGGACATGCAGGAGCCTGGGCCTGAGTTCAGAGGGTATCCAGGTGACCAGTGCTCGGAGCAGCCAGGTATGTCAGCAGGGGAGAGGAAGAAAGAAAGCCGAAGTGAAAAGGAAGGTCTTGAATTGCTTTCGGAACTGGAGGTGGTTCTGCTCAAGATTGAGATAGGCATGGAGGCTGTTCCAGAGGGAGTCCCCAGCTGAGGAGAGAGAATTACACCCAACTCTCTGCTTGGAGAAGCGTCTTGCATGAAGATGAGCAGAGTGCTTTAAGAGAAAAAGGGAAAGTTGGAGGTAGAGCGAACCAGGCCCCAGAAAGCCTGTGGACAATGCATAGTGTCTTGAACTTGATCCTTGCCCTCACAGGGAGCCAGTGAAGAGATTTAATGGCTGGAGAGATACGATCCCTTTGCTTGAGGCCAAGGACATGTCTCCCGAGCTCAGGAGACAGTGAGCTTCTGGGGGAAAGTGAGAAAAGGAAGAATACAGCTGATCGTTTGACTCTTAGAGACATCAGAGATGTGAGGAGAGAAGGAGTGGGTGGAGTCAAAGATGACACGAAGGTTCTTAGCCTCACAGGAAGGAGCAGGAAGAGGGTACAGAGTGGGCAGCCAGAGAGCTAGAGGAAACACGGGCACACTTATCCATTGTACTAGGTTGTCGCTGACTTTGCCAATTCACTAATGTTGCACTACTACCTAATGCTGCTACATTATTGCATTATTGCTCCTAATGACTGCATAAATGCCTAAATTGCTTGCTATGTCCATATCCTGCACACTATGGCTTGCACACCTGTTAGTAACTAGCACTGTTGCAGATAGCCCTGCCAATGACTGCATAAATGCCTAATTCGCTTGCTATGCCCATATCTTGCACACCATGTCTTGCACACCTGTTAGTAACTAGCACTGTTGCAGATAGCCCTGTCCTGTTATCTCTCATCCATATACACGTAAGCAGCACCACCTTAGCAGAGTCTTCTAAATGCTGTAGATCACACATCCTGCCCTGTCATTGAACGATTTATTTTGTATCTTGCTATGAGATCTCCTATTGTTGTTGTACACATATTGCCACATTTGTTACACCAGCCTAATCCTTATTGCTCACTCATGTGCACCTATTCCGGCATGCACCCTACTTCTAGTATTATCATTACTGCACCACTCAACAGCCACCACTGACCTAATCACCAACCTGACCTAGCTACCCATAGCTACTCACCCACTTGTCCACAGACACTAGCCTTCACCAGCCATTAACAGCATTTAGCCTCCTATGATGGCTACTCTAAGAAGGGCAACCCTTGCCATGGCAACATTCCTCCCTTTACTCCACAACATCCCACCACGGAACAGCATTAACATGACTCTTCCATGCTATCCTGAACTCCTATTGCCAGTAGATTGGATAAATAGATTTGCTTGCCCGCCCACACCTCTCATTCCATGCCCCACACTTCTAAGGAACGCACGCTTAGGTTCACGCCTCCTCAACACACCCACCACTGTTAACTCTGATATAGCCTGCCCCACTCATCTGAGGAATGCCATACTTAGCTATCGGACCAGACTGAGGCACAAATCCTATAAATTGCTCACCAAACAATCCAAGACTCACACATTACAGACAACACTCAGTGAATCCCCAGCTAACCAGGACTGCACTACACCCCATAAACCACCACCCACAAAAGCTACCCCAATCTCCACTGCCATTAAGGGTGCACTCATCAATGCACGCTCTCTGGTAGCCCATGTCACCGATGTTGCAGTCCTGATCACTGCCAATCACTTAGACTTCAACGCAATTACCAAATCATGGCTCCACCAAGCAGCTGGGCCTACATTAGCCTTACCCATTCCAGAGAACTACACCATCTTCCGTGTGGACAGAAAAAACAGAGTTGGAAGGGGAGTGGCTCTTATTGCCAAATCCAACCTCAACATTAGAGAAGTAACCAATACTACCTTCCTCTGAGCTGAACTCTTATCCATCAAACTTCCTCTATCTTACACCCAAACTATTATCCTACACATTATATATAGACCTCCAGGCGCCTTGTCCACCTTCAAAGAGGATATCTCGCTTCTGCTTACCACTAACACTAAACCTAAATCACAAATTATCATCATAGGCAACTTCAATCTGGGTCTCAATGACCGGAATGACAGTCAAGCTACTTCTCTTAATGACACCATCACTCAGCTGGGCCTAACACAACACATCAACAAACCTACCCATACTAAAGGTGGATCCCTAGATTGGCTAGCAGATGCTAACTGCAACCTTTCACTGTCGGACATCACCCCCTGCGCGGGGACAGACCATCACCTCATCACCTTCGCGATACCCAAAACCACACCTAAAACAGCACCCCCTTCCAGGATACCTCAAATAATTTCCAGAAACAATTGTAACATCACCATAGAAAACCTCAGACCGCTCCTCATGCCCATCGCTAAGGTTAACCTCCCAATCCGGAGCGACAACCCATCTGCCGTAGTAGATCTTCACAACAATACTCTGGAACATGCCCTCAACCAGAAAGCTCCTCTCAAACAACGAAAGGCCAAACCTATCGCCCACACCAACAAATGGTTCTCAGCACAACTAAAAGATCTCCGCAATGTTAAAAGAGCGGCAGGAACTAACTGGAGAAAAGCCCCTTCTCCCTCTACTAAAGATACATTCTCATGGGCAGCCTCCACCTACAAATCTGCTATCTCAAATGCTAAAAAAGAGATCTATAATCTGAGAATTCACAACACCAAATCAGCCTCCACCTACAAATCTGCTATCTCAAATGCTAAAAAAGAGATCTATAATCTGAGAATTCACAACACCAAATCTGGCATGAAAGAACTATTCTCTATTCTAAGAGAGCTTGAATCACCATTGCCACCTTCTGAAGACTGCATCAAGGATAAAGCCTGGTGCAACAATATCCAACAAGACCTATAAAACAAAATTGCCCTTTTACAAGCCAAAATAGAGGCAAAAAAACCCATCCTCGCTGCTAAAGACAACCCCAGTAGCAATAAGACCCACACCACTCCCGACTGCTCCCTTTTCCACTTCTCCCCAGTCACAGAGGATGAAGTTGTAAAAATAATTGCCAGCCTCAAACCCTCTAACTACAAAGGTGACCAGTGCCCGGCCTCAGTCATCAAGGATGGAGCCAATGATCTAGCCCCTTTTATCACCTCTCTGATTAACGCATCTTTTAAGAACTCAGTTGTTCCCAACAACCTCAAAGAAGCCTGGGTCCTCCCCCTTCTTAAAAAACCTAACCTAGATCCCAACACTCCCACGAATTACAGACCTATCACAACAGTCTCTTTTCTACTCAAAATACTAGATAGAGTAGCATACCTCCAAATACAACAACATTTGGAAGACAATAACCTACTAGGCTTGTCACAATCTGGCTTCAGACCCAGACATGGGACCGAAACAGCCCTCCTGGATCTAAAAATCCAAATGGACCAAGCCAAAGACAAGGGCAATCTGGCCATTTTGTTCTTGTTGGATCTATCCTTTGCCTTCGACCTGGTTGACCACCAGATCCCCACACAACACCTCTCTTCGGCTGCCGCATTCTCCAAGAATGCCACCAAATGGATTCAGTCATTTTTGTCTGATAGGTCGACTAGGGTCTTCGCCCCATCAGCTGCTGCTGACCCTGTCCCAATCCATTGTGGAGTTTCCCAAGGTTCCTGCATCTCTCCTACACTTTACAACATCTTCACCAAGCTTCTCTTTGACCGTCTTGATGATCTGGGTGTCAGCTACACGAATTACGCAGACGACACCAAGGTCCTCATCACGCTCACTGGGTGCTATGACGAAGATGTTGCAAAACTCAATGAAATCTACCTAGAAATTCAAGCCTGGATGGCCACACACAGCCTCTGTCTCAACGATGACAAGACGGAGCTGCTCATCGTAGGTTCCCAGGCTCACCTCAATAAATTGGACACCAGATACCAATCCTTCACCATTGATGGCAACATTATAGAAGTCTCCAAAGAGGTCAAAACACTAGGTGTGTACCTCTATTCCACCCTATTGCTGAAAAAAGAAATAAATGCCACCATCTCATCTACCACCTACACCAGCAAACTCATTAATGCTTGCAGGCCATTTCTATCCACCACGAGCTGCCTCACCCTATCCAGAGCGTTGATATTATCCAAGTTAGACTATTGCAATACACTCTTCCTTGGCACCACCACCAAAAATCTGAACAGACTCCAGATTTTGCAAAATAACGCCCTTAGATGCGCTCTCAACCTCCCACGCAAGGCCCATATCTCCACAGCCAGCAAGGAAGTCCACTGGCTCCCCATCCGAGACAGAATCAAACTTAGAACCCTTTTAATCACACACAAATGCCTGTCACAGACTGCCCCGCATTACTTGTCTGACAAATTCTCTAGACACACCACGTCCAGACCCACCAGAATTCCGTACCTACACCTACTGAAGGTTCCTAAATTCAACTTAAAAACTGCAGGAGGTTCGAGCTTCCCAGTTCTCGCTGCTCAATCTTGGAACACACTCCCGCTATCAATAAGATCGGAAGCCTCCTTCTGGCCCTTCAGAGCCATGGTGAAATTATGGCTTTTTGCCAAATAAAATGTTACCCACCCATTCACAGATCGGATCCCGTTACATCCCTACTTTACATTTTAGCTTTAATTGAACTGGACCACTTTGTAATCTGGTCCTATACTATCTATTGCACCTGCTGCCTACAATATTTTATAGTTGTACTTCAGCATTTTGTCATCGACTGTTCTTCTCTATGTACCATGGCATGTATGCACTTTTTTTTGCCCGTGCAACGTTATGTAACTATGTTGTCCACAAGTTTAATGTGCCCAGCTACCTGAGGGTTTGGCCGTGCTTTACAAATAAACAAACTAAACTAAACTAAACTAAAGGAGGGAGCAGGTTTCCCAATGAGGAGGATCTCAGTCTTACTGGCATTAAGGCAGAGATTGTTGCTGGCAAACAATTCCTGAATTGAAGGCAGACAGTCTGATATGACAGAAGGAGCAGAGGTAGATGACGGGAGTTTGAAAGAGAGATGGGTGTCATCCACATAACACCGGAAATTGGAGCAGAATACAGCGATGCTCTGAGCAAGAGGTGCCAGGTAGTGCTTGAAAAGACAGGGAGAGAGGTCAAGCAGGCCAGAGACTGATCAGTGATACCCAGGTTGTCACATTGAGTGGGATTGCATGATTGACCGTGTCAAAAGCGGAGGATAGATCGTGGAGAATGAGCAGAGAAGCGAGATTAGAGTCAAGATTGGAGAGCGGGTCTTCGCAGCTGTTCAGGAGAATAGTTCAGGTGGTGTACTAAAAAATGTGACTTCAGCGGGTAGACATGGCAAGAGTGCTGCCGTACTGGATTTCTAGTCCTAGCACACAATGAGCAGAATGACGGCCATGATGTGGAGCTGCAGCTCTGTTTAGCTAAGTCCCAAGAGAAATGCCCTTTCGCACCCCCAAGAGAGAATCCAAGGCCAGAGGCACTTGTGCTGTGCAGATAAGTGCTAATTGTATCTAGCTCCAGAGCTTGAAGTCACTGGAAAAGAATGTTAGACCTGGGGTGGGCAGGAAAGGATGCAACCTTTGAAGAACACATTCACAAGAACAGGGCACTAGAGATTATGATGCCAACAGGCCAGGCAAAGATTTAGAGCGCACCTACCCTTACCCAAAGAGCAGTCATCCCATTTGAATTACAAGTAGATGCATAACCAAAGCAAACAAATCCCTGAAAATCAAACTCAAGAGTGGGGCCTGTTAACATCATTACTGGGCATCTGTGGTTTAAGGAAGATAAGGGAGAGCTTGTCTGGAATGTACTGTGAATTGGGATATGAGGAACAGTGGTGATGCCAACAAATTTAGTACAAGGTCAAGGGTGCAGCTTGTGTGTGCTACGACCTCTGGTATAATGAGGAGGCCCATTGTCTTATCAAAGACGAGTTGGCCTTGCCATCCTTACTATGAATGCATCTTGGTCCGAGGGCTGAACATCACGTGACGGTCCCAATCATGTATTAGGATTTAATAGTGATGATGTAGTAAATCACATATATAGGGGAATGGGATTATATAACGTGTGGCCAAACAGTCAAGGGACTATAGGGGGGTATTCCGGTACATAACCTGTAACTTCTTGCGGTGTGATGAGCTCTGTGTCAGTTCGGTTTCTACTGGACTGTTTAAGATCCCTTTGCATGCAATAAACCTTGTTTTCACTTGCAGAGCGGTGCAGTGGTTATTTGGTTTTGGATTATTTTTTAATGGGTTTTGAGTCACTTCTTTCTTTACAAATTTGGTGACCCTGATGTGATGCCAGACTGTCTGTGAGGTTGAGGGTGTCCCAGCTGCGCATCCTGGGTTGCACCGCCAATCTGCAGTGAGCAATCTCTCGTGCACATCTTGAAGAGGTTCACAGTCACTGTGTTGCCAAAAGGCTTGCCTGTTCTTTGGAGCGGGTCTCTGTGCCCAGTTGTGCAGGCAATTGATTGGGACCCCGCATTGGATGCACTCCGGAGAATGCACAGATGTTAGTGCACCTTTGAGGGAGAAAACAACCAGGGGAGGGTGTGTGTGGAGTAAGCTGATTGTCAGTGTGTATAATTTAAAAGACTGCATGGCAATATATATTGTTTTTTTATACTGAGGTGGCCAGAGGGATCTCCTCCATTGAGAGGAAAGGTGATGTCACAGTAGTATAGTGTGAGAAAAAGAGAAGAGAGAGAAAACAGAATCTCCTCCATTGCGGGGGGAAAGGCGGTGCTCCAAGTAGAGTAGATGTCTAGTATATGAAGGATTTGATATCCCTCCACTCGGCAAAAGGGAGTGGAGGAGGGGAAATTCCCTATTTCCGAGGATAGGGGAAAGCGAGAGTCTACACCATTTTGTAAATAGGTGTGATTTTATTGTGTAGGTCCATTATATGGAGAGCCTGGGATCCCTTCACCCGGCATATGGAACATAAGGAGGCACATTCCCTCATCTCAAATAGGAGGCTGAGGAAGAGTCTAAACCATTGTGTATATAAGTGTGTTGTATTGCATTGTAGTTTATGGTATTTATCAAATTGTTATAGTGTGGAGTGGTGGTTGTTGAGTTGTGTGCTATAAAAAGTGTATGGTGTGTGGGTGAGACAAAAAGCGGTGGGGGAACAGAGAGCATGGCCATATTGGGAGGGCGGGGTAGATATAGCTGCTGATTCCATGTTTAGGAAAGAAAAGATTATTACAAGTGCATAACTGGAAAAGATAGTTAAGTACCATCGCAAGTGGGTCACTGACATGAGGCGAGAGATGTATAAACCTTGGCCAGTAGAAAGATTGAATAACAAGGAAATATTTGGCTATATGTACACATATTTAGCCACAATGTTTAAGGGGATAAAGTTGAGGAGCAGGCAGGGCATTCTGGAGCTGTGGAGGATGGTTGATGATTTAGATAATGTTCCAGTGGAGCCTAAGATATGGAAAACTGTAATCCTGGTACCCTATGTTACCCCAAAACCTTGTGTAGCACCCACACCTTGCAATGCCCCTATCACCCCCACATCCCCGTTGCTCCCACAGGGATGTTACCCCATGTAAGCAGCTGCATTTTATACTAATCACGGGTATGTGCCCCCTGCAGCCCTGTGACAAAGATCTCCCACCACCTATGAAAACATCCTGCAGCCCTCAGCAGCGAATGTAATGCATGATCGATTAGTTATGCAGACAGAGACCAGGGCACAGAGAGACTTAGAAACAGTGCTTTGAAGGGAGAAGGCAGAGCTTGCACAAGTAATGCTGGAACAGGGAGAAGGGTGAAGATCACCAATAGATACGGATGAATGGAGAGCAGGTGATATTTTATTTTGAATTGACAGCACATTGCTTAGGGACGTACATGTTAAAATGAAGGATGATGTTAGCAAGAATGAGAGGCCTTGAGCAGGGCCACAGCATGCCGATAGTTTAGATTATGAGTCGATTAGATCAGATACAGACGCAGGAGTAGCAGAGGAGGAGGAATGAGGAACACATGAGGAGCAGGGGGAAGATATACTACCAAGGGTAACACCAAGAGTAGAGAGTTTATGCGGTCCAAGACTCAGAAAGCGACCAGGACGTATGGTGGTGGTAAAAGGGAATAGGTGGGGAGAACGTTATCAGCCAAACAGATGGGCACACAATGTGCATTGCTACATACATGCCATGGACAACCATAATATGTGCAGTGGCCATACATGGATAAAAATGATTTGATGAAGGCACTGACATTACTCACTGCCGGAGCAGGTTAGTGGATATATGCACTTGAAAAGCAGACAGCAAGCATTACAGTAGCAGTGGGGGATATGAAAATCCTGTTTGCTGCATTATTAGGAGACCAAGCAGACTATATTTAGAGGAAAGCGGATTACCCAGGGGTACAAATGGGCAATGATAATCACGATGGAGCACATTTTAATGATTGTTGAGAAAAAGTACAGGCTGTATTATGGGTATCTTATCCCAACACATTGGATATCATTTTGATTATTGCATGCACTACGAAAGAATACAAAGACCCTGCACAATATATAAACCAAACTCAGGAGATGTGGGGGGCTGAGACAGGGGAACCATGATAAAATACATAGTAATATTCTACCATATGCTAAAGAATGGACTCCCAAAGGATGTACAGAACTATTTTAACAAAGTGGTGGGGATTGAGGTAGAGATTCAAGCAATTATAGTACAACATTGTAGGCGAAGGCAGGAGAAGGAAAGGGAAGTGGTAGATAATGCACAGAAGGTTGAAGCTAAGGTAGTGCAGAAGAAATTAGCAAAGTTGAGTATAGAAGGATCAGTGATTATGAGCTTGACTGTAGGGCAAGTGGACAAGAGAATGGCACCAGAGTGGACAGAAGGGTACCAAGGTTATCCAGATAAGAAGGTTCTCCAGATAAGAAGGTTATTAGTAATGTTATCAATGAGGGAGAGGGGATTTCTAAGAGGTAGAGGAGGAGGATTTGCAGCGATGGTGCCAAGGTTTTGAGGGCCGGGACAATTTGATTTGATTTGATTTATTTATAAATGCGCCCAAGGACAAACTCAATCGTATAGAGGTGCAGATGGTATTGAATATTTCAGAACAAGATACATAGACAAATTGGAAAAAAGGACAGCTGGTGGGGGGACAGAAGCAGAATTGGATATTTAGAGGTCACATTATTTGTAAAGGAAGGTTTTCAGAGCTCTGTGAAACTTACAGACAGATTCCAAGGACTTGATTTCTCGGGGGATGCTGTTCCAGACCCAAGGGCCATAGACAGAAAATCTCTTGTCACCCGTCGCCACACATCGAGAGCGGGGAACATTGAACAACAATTGAGCCCCTGAATGCAAAAAGCCTGGATGGTTGATATTGGCTAGGCTTATTTATCAAATGGGCTGGAGTAAGCCCCTTAAGGCTCTCATATATCAGACGGGCGATCATAAATGTAATTCTGTCTTCCACCACTAACCAGTGAAGAGAGCGGTGTGTACCTGAGACATTATAATATTTTTTCAGGCCGCAAGTTAATCTAACTGCTGCATTCAGGGCCCTTTGCAATATCTGGAGTTGTTTGACCATGTAGTTCATGTGGGAAAATGGGCCACTTTGCGCGGAAATTTAGTAGACAAGTGCATTCGTATAAATCCATGCCTACCCCAGCGGACCAGCAGTCCCAATTTCATTACATCAGCCTTCGGGAATAATGCCCCTGAGTACCGCATATGGCTCAGGCCATGCACGCGCCCCAGCAGGGGAAGCAGTACCAGTATCAGATGTCATTACCACAGTAGTTGCAACACCCTGCGTGAAACGAATCACCATTGAATGCACAACAGCAAACGCAACAGTCATTGTCCCAACTATGGGAAAACAACACTTTGTCACATGGCACAGTGATGCACTATGCAGGGGTGAATGTGGTGGGTGGTAACCCCCTACATATTCCCAAGGTCGAACACCTATGCAGATTAGGACAGCACACAGAGAGCCCTGATGTTCCAAGTCCAGTCAGTCACTACTGACCCAGAAGAGGAACCACTGGTAGGTGTGAAGATAGGAAGCCAATCATTTGTTTTATGGTTGACATAGGTGCAACAGAATCATTCTTGAATGGAAGGTGCTTCCCCTTACCAGGAAAGGTAAGAGAAATGCAGGGGTTCTAAAGAGCAGTAAAATCAGTTCTTTCACAGAAGATTTACCCATCAAGGTAGGTACACAAGAGGTATTAGCCCTGCTTTTATTTTCAATGGAAACACCAGTTAACTTGTTAGACAGGGACCTGCTAAGCAAGATAAATATGGCGATTTCATTCATAGAAGAAGTGGTAGTATGTTCCACGCCAGGCATTTGTAATGCTAGGGTTCTGGCAGTAAGACGAGCATTATGTAGTGACAGAGCTACTTTAGGAATACCCTTGCATGCAGATTTGTTCATGTATGGAGCAACAGTGTAGTTGAGTTGGTTGTCTAGCATCAGAAGCAAAGCATGGAAAGTACCATCTGAATTTTTGTTAAGTCCATCAGTTCCACATATCTGCTCCGGTTACTATTATTACTCTAGATTTGGAAGCGGTGATGATTGCGAACGACAAGGTAATGTTAATAGGAACTGACAAGGAGGGAGATGAGTGGCGTATGATTTTGTGTATTGATCCAACCCAGCCACTGAGGGGAGTGTCAGATCGACAGCTTTTCGAAGATGTTGACAATGACGGTGAGATGATATTCGATATTTGCATTTCATGTCCAATAATGATTCAGCATAGAAATTTACCTTACCCTACTCATTGCTAAGATCATGCCTGCATATTTACAGGAAGATATGGCAAGGGTACCAAGCACTTTATGGACTGATAACCATCATGGTGTGGGGCTCATGGAGAGCATAGGAGCGGTCTGTAGAAAGTTAAAGGAGGGTGCAGTATTACACAGAGTACAACAGTTTCCATTGTCTAAAGAAGCAGACAACAGAATACATGAGTCAATTGTGGAAACAGTACCTTCATCATGTAACACAGCAATATATCCTTTCAAAAAAGGGTCCAGTTGGAGGATGATACAGGGCTAACGACCATTGAATAATATTGTAGGAGCTGAGTTTCCAGTAGTACCGATTCCCGCCATGATCATTTGCAATATACCCACTGAGGCCACACATTTTACTTTAAGTGACTTGAAAAATGTGCTGTTCTCCACTCCATTGCACGCTGTTTCCCAGTAGCTCACCGTGCTCACATACCACGGGCAAAGATTCCAACATAACAGACTTCCTATGGGGTATTGTGATGAGTCCCCCAGCATTTGTAGCAGAGTACTCCATATGTATTTGGTTAACATACATGTAAAGAGCATTGTCATTCAGTATGTAGAATTCCTCCCAGTGTGCAGCACAACAGAATACCATGTAGAGCAGATTCAGTAACACTGCTAACATTGCTTGTGGAAAAAGGATACAAAGTGGACAGGGAACAAAATTCAATATTGTCAGAAGGAGGTGGTTATTTGGGACAGATTATATCATCTGCAGGAAAACGAGTAGCCACAGAGAGAGCAGCTTCAGTACAAAACACAGCACAGCCAAACACAGTTAAAGAAATGCAACAGTTTTTGGGGTTGGGTAACTATTGTAGGGCATGGATTTTCAACTATTCTAGCTACACAAAGCTTCTGGTGCAAGGATTAAAGGAAGCACAGAAAAGCAAAGCAACACTTAAATGGCCAGGAGAAATGATAACATGTTTTCAGGAACTTCAGAATGCCATAACCAATGCACCAGTACTAATAATCCCAGATTATACAACATAATTGTATTTGTTTCCCCCATTCCAATGTTTAGGTCATATCTGCAGTTTTGACTCAGCAAACATATATGGGACAGATTCCCTTGGCATTCTACAGTGACATATTAGACTCAGTTGTGCTGGTTCAGTTTCCTTGTGGACAGGCATTGGCACTGAGGCCTTTGCAATTGAAAAGTACTCCACAATCACTATGGGTTGCAGTGAGGTTATATGAAGAGCATGCAGTGTTTGCAATTCTTGAGCTATCCAAATCCACTCTGACCACATAAAGTTATATTGTCAAGCCCATCCATTCACATTGTGAGGTTTCACACAGTAAACCCTGCCACAATTAGGAGCAAGGAGAAAAGGTGCATGATTGTGTTACATATGAATGTCCTGAGGATGATTTAATTTGAGCAAGGGAGGATACACTTGGAGAATGGGAGGTCCTCTTCATTGATAGGTCATGAACAATTGATGTGGAGATGGAGTTGGGATAGGGACATACAGGTGCAGCAGTGGTGCCGCTTGTAGATGGGGATTATGAGGTTGTAGTTATTACTATTCAGCACAGGCGGCAGAACTGATTGCATTCATTGAAGCATTAGAAGTATGCCGAGGATATTTATTGACTATATACTTTGACTCCATATATGTGATCCCTACCATACATTCAGGGTTGTCCAGCTGGAAAAGTAGAGGATTTAGGAGATCAGATGGCACACCTGTGTAACACGTAGCCTTGTTAGAGAGATTGATTCATGCGACGTCCCACCCAACACTAGTGGTGGTGGTCAAATGTGCCGCACACACACAAAAGACAGACCCCATTTCACTCTGAAATGACGCAGCAGAGAAGGCAGCCAAAGAAGCAGTGCATTTGCGGGAACCAGATGTCACTGCATATCCTGAGGTGGCAGTTCAACAGCTGCAGTTACACTACCATATACAGCAGTACCAAACAAATTGAAATACAAGGCCAGGCACCCCAATATTAGGACCTATAGGTTAAAAGAGGGTTCTCACTTTTACTGACTGACTTATTATGTAGACAAAACATTACAGGTAAAGTAGGAATGCTATGGGAACTCCTTATGGTTGCTCTTGAGCAACTACATTACCCAGAACACACTTCTAAGCAACATATTGCAGCAAATGTTCAGGAGGACTGATTTGTCCCAACTTGCATGAATATGTCAATGGATGTGTGGTGGATTTTAGTGCTTGTCACCTTTGCAGTACAGTACGCACCCTCAGGATGTTGCGCTGCACATTGCTCACGTCCACATGCACCCTTGCGGGAGCTCCACATTGATTACCTTGACTTGTTAAACAGGCTGCAGTCATTTCCATTATCTTGTAGTTGTGGTTTGCCCATTTTCCTGACGGATTGAGTCTGGCACAACCAGATGCTAAATCAGTGACTATGTTTCTAGTATGTGAGGTCATTTCTTGCTGGGGGATATGTGAGGTCCTAAACTCTGATAATGGGACTCAGTTTTTTAATGATTTGTTTAAAGAAATTGCATCCCTGTTACGGATTCAACCCAAACTATGCTCAATTTACCACCCTCAGGCCAACAGTTTTGTCAAAATCTTTAACAGACTATTAAAAGCAAGATAGTCTAAAATGTGTACTGTGTCAAGGAGGAATTGGCTGCATTGTCTCCGTCTTGGTTTGTTTAGCTTGGGAACACAGCAAGGACCACCACTTGTCCACCCACAAAATAGTGACAGGGAGAAGAATGCACACACCTCTCACACCTGCACACACAGCATCAGATGCTCACAGGGCAGCAGAAGAGTTGGGGGAGGAGTTTCATGGGTATTTGAGGGAGCTAACAAAAAATATAACATTCTTGGCTCAACAAATTGCTCCTAGAAGAGAAGAGACGGCTGTGACACAGTCAATGGATCCAGCGAGCATACCAGTGCCACAATTGTACCCTGAATATAACATTTATGTGCAGAGCTTTATGAAGTGGTGGAACAACAGGCGATTTCGGGGACTGTAGACAGTAGTGTATTCGACTACGTTCACAGTTCGTGTGAAGGAGCTGCGGTACAGTGTTCACTTATCTGATGTCAGGAGGGCACCCGGTACCACTCCACCTTCTTGGGAAAATGCAGATTCCAGTGAATAAAGTAACAGTATATTTAGCTTCCTTTCTAATTACAATACTGCAATTAATAGATCCTTATAATTTGATGAAAAGTGTTGATTTGTCTGAGTGTTCCCTTCTTCCTTTTCTCCCTCTGCATGATCAAGACTTTAAGCATCATGTAATATATGTTATTTTCTATATATTCTTTTATTCATCTTTTTTCTTTATTTTATCTCTTTGGTTATTTTATATGGTTGGGTCAAATAAGAGGGTGGTATGGAAATGGTACTGATGTAAAACATTTGGGGATAACATTTGGGGATCTCTGTGATAGCATAGGTATCACCAATCAATAATCACTAGAAGGGAAAGGAAAACAGAGATAGAGTACAATCAGTATAAGGGAGTGATTATAGAGACCATGGTGGATGTGCACCACCCCGAGACAGACAACATGTGGTATAATCTCATTTGTGAGGTGGGTAGGGTGAGGTCAAATGAGAGCTGCTATGTATGCTATTTGATACCTCATGCGACGGGTACACCCAAGCTGTTCATAGCGCAACAAATGCTTCCTCCCACAACTCAATGTTTGGTACATGTGGCCCTGTGAAGAGTACAAAGTCTTTTCCAAGGGCACAAAGCCCAAGCAGTCAATAATGGACAGAGATGATGACGAGTGTGCCAAGAAGAAAAAACAAGTCTGGTGTACTCGGAGGACGTAGTGGCACGTGTCAATCAGAATTGTGGCAGGTACTGAGAAATTATGTGCTAAAGCTGACATGGATTGAATTATGTGAGAAGCCAGCAAAAGTGCAGGTGCCAGTGGATTATTCCTTTTGCTTTCAAGGAAATTACATTATCCCTGTAGGAATGAACATTTGCAGTAATAAAATATTATGAATTCCTGATCTAACCTAAGGTACATCGGCGTTGATGTATGTCTATAGGGTGTGTGGACAATGCCTGTACCTCCAACTCCCGCCATCTTGGAGGGGTGTCTGTTCACTCACAAAATTACATTTAGCGGTCCTGGTTGTTCCTGATTCACACCTGACAGTTATAAATGTGCCACTCCCAGAAGCAACTAAGCCCTGACCCGCAAGTCTAAGCCCCGACCCACTAGTGTGCCCGATGCTCACTAAGGTCCCAATTCCAGAAAAGGTCCAATTACTGGTTGCAGCACTCATCTGATAAGCTGAAGGTGATCCTGGAGCAGTTTTGCCTGTTCACCGAGACAGAAGCATTCTTCAACTCCCGCCTGTTGCCAAGTATGTAGACTGTGGAAAATTCAAACTGGCTGCAGATCACCAGGTAGGAGATGCTTCAGTCAGCAAACCAAATGGAGCAGGGTCCTAATTCAATAAAGACTGACTTGCAGGCTATATGGCTCATGACCCTCCAGAACAGATACGCTGTGGATCTGGGGGGGTTGTGTGCAAATAAATGTGACTATCTTGCTGCATGTACCATCCCCAAATGATGCAGATAATAGATCCCTGGCCCATGCGATAGGAGCCCTTCACATCTTAAGGATTGCCATGTAGAAGGAGCAGGAGTAAATGCAGAGGGCTGGTTTGATTCGATGTTCTTGTGGGCCCCATCATGGTTGGAAATATCAATAAAGTTACTGGTTTCAATTGTGTTTTTTCTGCTTGGGGTTTTTTGCTCTTTCCAGATGATTTTGAAATGTTGTACAAAGACCCTGCCAAAGAGTGTGACTAGGATGGTGTCCGGGGTTGCCTCTGAACTCACCAGTAAAAAATGTCAAAAGTAGTATTAAAAAAAGGAGTGTACACCAGGCAAGAAGTAGTGCATTTTTATTCGGGGCCCCAGACGCAGCTGGGACAGCAATATTCAGACAGATGGCAGAACATAACTGCATGAAAAGGCGCTGTCAAACAAACGCCCCTAGAGTGAAAGCTTTCATAATCACCTAAACCAATTAACATCAATCACTTTGCAACATTAAAATGTTTCACAACAAAAAGCTGAATGGTGAAAATATGTTGTACCCCTATGGAAGGGAATACATTATCTTCTATGATTGGACCCATAACCCTTACCACACCATCACAGCTTCCCATTGTGATGTCACAATCCAACCCCCAATTCCCACTTCTTAGTGCCAATTCATTCAAACATTTTAGAAAAACAGCAGATCTTTATTCATCTGTCCCGGTCATCTCATCTATGTTCTCACGAGAACGTTTTCTACATGGCACTGTCAGAGCCTTGAAACAGGAACAACTTACTGTGTTAATGTTGCACATTAGGAACTCTTTGACCTTCTTCTCAGGCAAAAAGGTGCTCAGGGGAAATTTAAAACTGCCATGAGCTTTCAAAAACTGTCAGTCGATCAGGCTTCAACAGTTAATGTGCCAAATTATAAAAAGATTGTTCATTCATTGCTTTTCCGTGGCACCCATGAGCTCCTGGGATTGTGAGATTTGCAATGTGCTGCAAGCCGCTGTGGCTTCTAAACAAATTAATGAAACAGGTGAAAAGCATGTTTTGAGGCCTATATTCCATGCCACAGCCTAATACTAAACCTTATATACTTACCTGTGACCCATCTTTATTATCTATTTTTTTTAACATGAAATATTACTATTTGTGAAATACTGTTATTTTAGTTCATTCCCCAGCTGGGTACAAATTACTGTGTGGCTATCAATGAAGCTCCCTCCCTGTCCCGTTCGGAGTGCTACTCCTTCAGCTGATACATGTGCACCTTTTTTACAATGCTGAACTCTACATTTTCCCCAAATAGTTCATTAGTACCCTTCTCTTTTTTTGTTAACCCTATCAACACTCAGGGACAGCATAAATCCTCCTCTTCGCTTTTTCATATAAAGGCTCAAAACATGTTTGCCAATGCAGAAGGTGATGAGCATGAGGACCAATGCGGAGATAGTCACTCGAAATACTCCAGAAAGCCAGGTGGGCACCCTTGTGTAAATGCTGTCAGCTTGTTGCTTGACTACACTCCACTAGCTTCATTTGTCATTTTTTTGTGGAGTGTCTGAATGTCCATTTTTGCTGCTTTCAATGTTCCATTCAAAGCCTCTCCATGAAATAATCTCAGATAATATGGTGTTACAGCTGCTTTCAAACTTGGCAAGCACTCCACCTTCTATAGCAATTAGAAGGTCAAGAACATAACGATTTTGGAGAGCCACCATATGTAGTGCCCTCAACTCTTCCTTTATTGCATTTAGGCCTTTTGCTGTTGAATTGGCCAATTGCAGCAGCTCATATTGTGTAAGCTGAAGCCACTTTGCATTGGCTGCCGCCTGTACACCTGGTAGCAGCAGGGATACAAAGAAAGTTGCAGCCTTAGAGAACAACCAAAATGCCTCAGGGATTGCTGCCACATTTTCAGCACTCTTTTCTGAACATAGTTGCTCTCTCTCCTATTTCTGCTTAGCGATTTTTTGCTTCTCCCTTTGCCGTGCCACTCTCTCCTGAAGCACAAGTTCCACGGTGGTGCTGTTTTGAGGCACCACCAGGTCAGGGCTGTGCAGAGTGACAATTGCACAGATCCCACTCCAATCAGGTGGAAGCTGGGTGTAGGCCTTTGATCTGCAGGCCCACCACACGTCCATAATAGCCGCTGTCCCCTGCATCCGCGCCACACTCCTCATCACCTTGGCACTGCCAGTATAATTCCTGAGATGGATAGATCCACTGGGCCTGAAACACAGCAGAAATTGTGTAAAGCTCTTTATGTAAACTGGTTGGTGCTTTTCATTTAACCAGGTCAATGCATGTACATATTTTCCCCAAATTGCATTACACCTTCGATTCACATTGGTTGCCATGCTTTGTTCAAATCCCACCAACACTTCAGCACAACATTGCATTATTCCCATCTCCTCATGGTGCCCATACCACACTGCCCCTTTTATTCTCATTAGTGGTCTTGTGTGACACCACGGAATGCTTTGACCCTCCTTATAAATGCACTGCAATTTTTTGTGTTCACTTATCTTCAGCTCCCCCCTTTTAGAACCATCTGTTATATATTCTACTATAATATTTTTGGTCTCACTTTTTTCAGCCATTCAGTTGAGATTCACATAATTATCGGCATAGACATTTTCCCTTTTATCCACCCACTGGACTGTGACACTTGCTCATAGTTTTGCAGAGGGATAGGTGCATTAGGCATCCTGCTTCCTCAAAAGACACACCCTGAGGTAGTAAGAGCTTGGGTGCACTTATTACGTGTGGGATAATTGAGCAGATGTTGAATGTGCCATTCAGCCTTTCTCTTCCCACTCGTAACATTTTATTGTACCAGACGTTACCTGATGATAAACTTTGCCCTTTTTCAGTGCCATGATGAAAACCCTCTCCATTCATTCAATTTCTGTTTTCCTCTATTCACATTCACATTGTCTTTTAACTCTTTACCACTTATTTCTTTCAATACCAAATAAACCAAAAATATGAATCCTATACTAATGCATGTTAATGTTAACACATTCCAAAAAACAAAAATGTTTGCTGTCTCCTCATAAATAGACTCTCTCCTCCCTCCTTTGCAGGTTTTTTATAAATATGTATTGCTGAAAAGAAAGTTAATAAAAGTTTGCAAATACTTCCCGTTTTGCTGTGCCCTGCTCTTCTTCTCAATGGGAGGTGGTGCTCTTGTCTTTGCGCACCTCAGTGATGTGAACCCATCCTCTGCGACCCTCAATTGTAACAGCTGTCAGTGTTGTGTAAGTCACTGTGTGAGGACCGGTAAAGCACTCCTCTATTGAAATCCTGACAGGATTTCGTTACATACACACTGTCCCCTGGATAGAGAAGTGCCACTTGCGGAAAACTTCCTCCTTCATCACTTCTGTGCTCTGCCTGAGCTCTCAGCCTTGTCTGCAGGGATATATATTGAAGCGATTTTGTAAGCTCTGTGACATACGTATAAAAAAAGCAAAAAGTGCAAAAGGTAAGCAGTGCAACCAAGATGTTCCAAGTGTTTGTGTTTGCTTTGCAAGGCACATTTTCAAGAGGCCATTCATCTTCTCATTCATCTTCTCAACCAAATCGTTGGCTTGTGGGTGATGAATTGTGTACAATGTGTGCCTTATCCCCAAGAGGGTCAACATTCATTTAACTAAATAATTTGAAAAATGCTGACCATTGTCATGGAGAATTTAATCTGGGATCCCCGGCATTGGGAACACTTTTGCCACTGAAAGGGCATTGTTATGGGCACAGGGACCAGCCTGAAGCCAATGTGAGAACGGACACACCACAACAAGCAAGTATCTGTAAGAGGCACATCTATCTTGCATATCGTCTATATGCAAGTGCCGGAAGGGCTTCTCCGGTCGTGGCAAGGTTTCCCGTACTACTCTCAAAGTGTGACCTGGTAGAAATATTTGGCAAATTACACAGCTGTTTTCAAGTTCTCATATAAGTTTGGCACAAACCAGTCTTCAATTATCCCTGCAGCCACATGCTCTTTAGATACGTGGGCGGGGTAGTGAAGCTGTTCTGGTGCTGTTTTCAACAACTTTTTGGGCATTACCATCTTGCTTGTGCTATCATGCCGCCAAATTAAATCTGTTGGGAACAAAATTCATCATCTTTTTTTTCCACAATTCTTTTTCATCATCTGGTGTTTCTCCCTGCATTTCTATTATTTGCACTATTGGGGTTGCATTAAAATGTGTCGGCAATGCCTCATTTTCCTTGCTCGTTTGTATCAATGCCATACAAGGTATATTGTCTTCTTTGCCAGGGAACAGCAAATGTGTCCCTTTTGACAGATATGCTGGATCATTTGCTGCTTTGTCTGCTTTTTCGTTACTCAATTAAATGAAATCTTGGCCTCCTCTGTGGGCCTTGCACTTTATTAAAGCCAATTCTACTGGGAGTGGTGACGCTTCTAATAATGTAGTCAATTGTGCTGCATGCTTTACTGGTATGCCATCACTTCTTTTGTACCCTCAACTTTCCCACCTTGCCAGCCCTGACTGCACAGTGGATGTTACATATGCAGAGTCAGAAAATGTGTCTGATTGACCCTCTGACATATTTAGTGCCTCAATTAATGTCACTAATTATGCTGCTTGCGCAGAGTAGTGTGCTGGCAATCGTGTTTGTGAGTTCACTATCAACTCCCCTTCCTTTTGTATTCTGTGTTTGTGTCCCAATACTGCAGAAACAGAATGCCTTTGTCCTGTACTTTGGTCGATACTTGAGCTTCCATCAATAAAAATCACTGTGCCCCTTCAATCGCTTCCTCTTTTACCAGTGGGTTACCTTCACTCCTGTTTATGCATGCCAAGCAATCATGCATGTAATCACCCTCCTCATTTTTCTCTGCAATTAATTCTGATGGGTTCTTTGTTCTGCACCTTACCGCCCATACTGCTGGGAGTTGTAAGTATTGCTGGGAGTTGTAAGTATTACTTGTAGCCTGAAGATCTTTGATTTGTCAACATTGATGTGATATGATATGATATAGTATTTGTAATACATGTTTCAAGGCACAACGAGGCAAGGAAGGGGGGACAGAGGGAGGACAGAGACAACAATCTTACTAGGCCAAGTGACATTGAGACTGTGCAGGTGCTGGGGAGTGGGCAAGTGCCAGGGGAAAGGGGAGTGGGCAATGCTGTACATGGGATCAAAACAATAACAAGAAGGGTAAGTGCAGACAGCTGGAATCCAAAAGTGCAGGTAAGGGGTATGTAGGGTTACAGATACACACCCAAGTGCAAGGATAGGCAGGAGGCAGTGCGGGTATGCAACTGGGTGGACAGGGACCGGGGCCCAAAATCAAAGTTTAGCCAGGTGACCAGTGCAGTATCAGACAGGAAATCAGCAGGGGAGAGGAAGAGAGAAGGCAAACGCAAAGTGGAAGGTCTTGAGCTGCTTCCGGAACCAAGATGATTCTCCTCAAGTTTCAGACAGGCAGAGAGGCTGTTCCAGAGGGAGGACTCAAAGGAATAAAGAGATCTGGCACCAACTTGTTGGTTGGAGAAGCGACTGACCTTGAGGGAGTTGGAAGTGGAGAAGCGAAGAGCTTGAGTAGGAAGGTATTTATGAAGAGAGAGTTGTAGGTATTGAGGACCCAAGCCCCAGAAGGCCTTCTGGACAATGCAGAGGGTCTTGAACTTATTCCTTGCAGGCACTGGGAGCCAGTGCAGAGATTTTAGTCCTGGAGAGATACAATTGCTGGGCTTGAGGCGAAGGACAAGTCTTGCAGTCTGGGTGGAGAGAGAGTAGAAGCAGGCAGATTTAGAAAGAGGCTGTTGCAGTATTCCAGCCTAGAGAGAACCAGAGCTCTGGAGACAGTGAGCTTCTGCGGGAAGGAGAGGAAAAGAAGAATACCTCTGAGGAGCTGCAGCTGGTAATGTGACTTCTTAGAGACATCAGAGATGTGAGGAGAGAAGGAAAGTGTGTAGTCGAAGATAACCCCAAGGTTTTTAGCCTCACAGGTGGGAGCATGAAGCGAGGCCAGCCAGAGAGTGACAGGAAAGGAGGGAGCAGGTGTGCCAATGAGGGTAATCTTGGTCTTACTGGCATTGAGGCAGAGATCATTGTTGGCACACCACTCCTGGATGGTGGAGATAGTCAGAGATGAGAGAAGGAGAGGAGGTGGCTGAAAGTAGCCTGAAAATGATTTGAATGTCATCTGCATAGCACTGAAGGTTGGAGCAGAGAGTTGCAATGTGGTAGTCAAGAATTGCCAGGAATTGGTCGAACAGCCAGGGCGAGAGGTTAGACCCGGGGGAACACCACAGGTTAGAGATAGAGTAGAGGAAGGACCCGAGTTGAACTTGGGAGGATCGATCCGAGAGGAAGAAGGTCAGCCAAGCCAGGGCCTGATTGGTGATACCTATGCTATCACAGAGACGGTTGAGCAGTATGACATGGTTGACCGTGTCAAAGGCAGAAGAGAGATCAAGTAAGATGAGGACACAGGGGGTGTTGGAATTGAGTTTGGAGAGCAGGTCTTCATGGATGTTCAGGAGAGCAGTTTCCATGCTTCTGGCAGCTCTGAAGCCAGACTGATGGTCATGGAGACAACCAACAGATTCAGAGTGAAGGTTAAACTGGGAGATGGACAGCTTTTCCAGGAGTTTGCCCAGGAAAGGAGTGATGGAGATTGGATGATAGTTAGCCAGACAGGAAGGGTTGGCAGAGGGTTTCTTAAGAAGAGGGTGCACAAGGGAGTGCTTCAGGGGGAGGCGAAGACTCCAGTAGCAAATGAGTTGTTGTAGAAATCAGCCAGAGCAGGTCCTTGATGGTTTTAGAGGAACAAGGGTGAAGCTGTTTTGACGAGGCTTTCATAGATCAGACTTGTCGAGAAACCTTGTCAGAGGAGAACAGGGGCAAGGCATAGAAGGAGGGAGAAGAGGAGGCCAAAGAAGGGCCAGAGGAAGAGCTTGGAGTAGAGGCTGGAGGAGAGGAAGAGAGAGAGGACTGGATGTACTGAGTTTTAGAGATTAAATGAGAAGCCAGGGCCGTGCAGAGGGCCTGGGAGGGGACAGGAGAGGTAGAGACTGCGGCAGGATTGGCCAGCTCCTTTCAGATTTTCAAGAGTTTGTCCGAGTTATTAGATGCTGCAAAGATGTGGGCTTGGATGTGGGCTCTCTTCTTAGTGCAGACAGAGAGCCAGTATTGCCTTTGGAGCAAGCAGAAGACCAGTTCATCAGAGGATGTACCGGAAGCAAGCTATTTCCTCTTAGCAACCCTGCACTTGCATTTAAGGATTTCAAGGTCTGAGTCATACCAAGAGTTGCACTTGGCTTTGGGCTTCAAGCGGATCCTCATGACATGTGCTAGAACATAGAGAGTATCAGATATAGCAGAGTGGGGCTTGGAAAGGGCTGTGTCAGGGTGTGAGTCAGCCAAGGAGATAGGGGGCAAGAAAGTGCCGGCAAAAGCCTCAACTGACACATGCTTCATGGGTCGGATAACCGAGAAAGTAGGTGGCAGTGCTGGAATTGGCTTGTCCTGAGGGGTAGAGAAGGTAAGATGGGAGGAAAGGAGAATGTGATCACTCCAGGAGTGGGGTGTAGTGAGGGAGATCAAAAGGGGGAGGTCTGAAGAGATCAGAACATCCAGAGTTTGACCGGCAGAGTGAGTGGGGCCAGAGGGGAGAACAGAGAGTGAGAGAGAGCCGCAAAGGTCACGAAAGAGTGCAGTGGAAGGACAGGAAGCATCCAGGTGGATGTTGAAGTCTCCAAGAAGGAGGAGTTGAGTGGTTGAGACCAGGAGGGAAGAGGAGACGTCCGCCCACTTAGAGAGGAAGTAGGAGATCAGACCAGGTGGGCGATAGATGGTAGCCACAGTAAGGGAATGGCCAGGAGAGAGAGAGCCTGCAGACAAGGTATTCGAAAGAGGAGTAGGCCTGCGTAGGAATGACAGAGACAGGAATCCACTCAGGGAAGATCAGGACTACACCCCCTCCAGAACAGTTGGATATGGGTACGCAGAGGATCCTGTAGCCATTGGGGAGGAGAGTGTCAAAGCTCGTGACAGAGCTGGCCGTGAACCATGTTTCGGTGAGACTGAGGACATCGAGGTCATGTTCCTCCAGGAGGCGGCAGATGTCAGAGGAGTGTTTGACAGCTGAGCGAGAGTTTAGAGTGGCAATATGGAGAAGGTTGCTAACCTTGAAAGACTTCCAGTGGGGGGCTACAAATCAGAGGTACGCCCTGCAAAGGTGTAGAAGCAGCCCGAGGGGGGGGCAGAAGAGGGAGGAAGAGAAGGCAAGGTAGCCAAGGAGGAGACAGTAGGGGGAGGCGAGGGAGCCATGGACGGGAGAGAGGGGACAGCAGGGGAAGAACGGAAATTGATGAGGCGCAGGAAGCGTCTATCAAAGAGGAGAAGGTTGGCTTGAGGGCCTTGGACCAAGACGGTACCATTCAAGTAAACATTAATGATGACCTTTGAGGAGTGGAAGGAGGCCAGGAGTGCCTCCCACCGGCTGCCACCATTAATGGGAGAGGAAGAGAAGGGAGAGAGCAGAGAGTCACGTCTTTCTTTACAGCTTCAGAGTTTCTACACCATTTTTGTGGTGTTGGGTAAAAGATATCATGTATGGGTGTAGTAAGTGTGAGGTGAAAAGAAAACAAGAGGACACATAGGTGTATTTTTCTCACACATCGCCATTTTATTAAAGGATAAGAGGTGAGACAAATGCTTATCTTTCCCTACCCTAGCAAGGATTTCCCAACCTAACAAACTAAGGCTAAAGGAAAATGAACCAGTGTCCAAAAGTATATGTCCCTACACTAATACATACAACAAAATCAAATGGGACTCATTTGGCTGTTTAGACTTTATAAAAACAACATATAATTTCAATATATAAAGTTCTTTTCATTCAATATGTCCTTTACTTGGCAAAGTGACTATCTTAGTTCCAAAGGGATTTTGACACTCAAAGACAATTGTTAAAGTTTCCACGTACTTCTGCTTGTTAAGCCAAAAAGACTTTCTATTCACATCCCGAGTCAGAAGTCAAGGTAAATGTTTTTTTTCTCTGAAGAGCAATCACTTTTTATCACATCGTATTTCTCCTTCATAAGCAACACCTTAGTCAAGATGCTTATACAACAGTTAATCAAAAACAGTAGTGGAATTGCCACTTCTTTTCCATCACAACCATGTACCATATTCACAGTACTTCAAGCTACCTTCTTTATGGTCCACTCGTTTTCCAGGACTAACCACTTGTCAGAATCAAACAGCTACTACTACCACTTGTACCCTGTGGTAAGTCTTCTTCCACACTTTCCACACTTAAATCCTCAATGGGAAAATTTGAATCAACAACTGCTGTTTTACAAGGAGGGGTTTTGTCTTGCAGGCTCTGATTTAGGCTCTGATTTTTATTTACACAACATTTTGGTAGTATGGTTTATAACTTCCTCCATTGAGGTATCGTGGTTTAGGGTGGTTATGTTCTAATTGCGTTGGTGCCCTGTCAGCTTTCTTTGGCTTTGGCAATGCAGGTTATACTGTCCCTTTATTGGATAACCCCCTTCAAAAAAGTTGTGTTCCCCTCTCTTTACTATTGCCCCTCTTTGACTTTGGCAATACGGGTTATGATATTCACCTTATTGGATATTCCCCCTTTGGCTTTGGCAATGCGGGATATAATATTCTCCTATTTGTTATCTCTTAATAGGAGAGTTGTGACCAGTTTTCTTAGATTCAAATGCTCAGTATTCAAGATTACAGAGCGGTCTCCTTCGCAGCACACTGGGGTCACCTGCATCAGGCCAACTCACTGGTATGTCCTGGCGTCTCCTTCTAACATGCCGCTTCTGCTTCTTCATTTGTCGGTTCTGCTTCTTCATTCATCGGGACTCCTGCAACGTTTGACAGCTTCTGTCAGCCTGCCACTGCTAGTGCTGACCACCAATGAAGCATTGCACAGCCCCTCGCACTCACCAGTGAAAAGGCCACACTGGAGTGGACTGCAGAATGCAGAGAGTTTCTTGGTTGGTTTGGCCTTAATACAACTTCCTGCTACGTGTTCTCTACCTGTATCAGGAATCTCGACCTCCACCGCGTTCTATGCACGACGTTCCTCTGTCAGTAAATCTGCAACAGCAAGCTCTGCTTCTTCCTGCTGCTCCTCCTTGGTCTGCACCTGAAAGACCTTTAAATGTTTAAACATCCCGCTCAGGTGTGGGTCATTACAACTAGAACTCTTATTACAGTTTGGTAACTCCAGATCCCTCTTCCTCGTCTCAGTACTAAAAGCATTATCGTACTTGAAGTCGGTAATGTTCTCATTCGTTTTGAAATCAGAATCATCAACTTTCCATTACGACACTAAGACTATATGTTCATTAGGGAAGTTATTCAGAGGGTTGTCCCAGTCCCCTGGACCAGGTTTCCTCCCAGGTGATCCTCCCGCATAATACCACGCCAGGGTCAGGATCAGGTAGTGCTTGCCTTTCCCTGGCCTCATGGGTAGGGGCCCAGGTCAGGGTTTTGGGGATGATCATCTCTGATTAAATACATAAGGCACCATCACAGGACCTCTTGTTTGGAGTCAGCAAACTGTATTCCATTTTTATTATTGTTTATTTAAAATAAATGTATGCAGACTTACTTTGCGGGTTATTTACTATTGGTTGGGAAAAGCATCACATTTATATAAGGCACGCTCAATCTCATCCCTAATTCAACCAAAGATACTTGCTATCCTCCCAGGAGTAGAACACACCCATAATATAAGCCAACAGAATTTAATAAAATGGCATAATGTGTTGACCCTTTATCCGTCTAGCTCACAGCACATTGTGCATGGGCCTAAATCAGTATCTATTTTTAAAAATAACTTATTCAGAGATCGTAAGGGCCTTTTCCAGTTGAGTAAACTCTTAGAAACAGTCCATCTCATGCTCTTATTTTTGTAATATGGTTATATACAACACTAAATGCTGCTGTATACAGGTTCCTCGTCTACTTTAGACACCAGACGCTAGCAGCTACCGTACCCTGGATCTTTGGAAGGTGACAGTTTCCACCGTGTCTCGATAGTCGGTGGATATTGACCACTTGGTGAAAACCCACACCAGAGTGTCTGTTCAGAACACGCAGGCAACTGCTGTCCTGCTACTACCCCTGCATTACCTGTGTATGTCAGAACATATAAGCAGTTAAAAGGTGAGTTAAAGGTTTAAATGTTTAAATGAACACATGCAAGCATTTACACTATCGTATTTGTGGATATCAGACTATAGAGCTGAATGTGTTGAATGGACAGCCAACACATGATAAGATAATTCCAGAAGAAATAGCTTCTTCAAAGAGAGGGCGTCACACCTACAAATCTGATGTGGATGGGCACAATCGACTAGAACTGAAAACAGGTGGGGCTTTGACAAATTAACTGGACATTTTAGGAGTGACTGGCTGCACAGGCACTGCTGCAAACTGTAAGCTGACATTCAAATAGATCTCCCAGCTAAATGACATCCTACATATCCTGTTGAGTGAATTGTGCACGCAGCATTGGGCGTTTACAATTATTCAGCATTACAATGGGCACGTTTGAAATGCCAGCTCACCTTTGCATGTTTTATCCCAAGATCAGATGGTTCTATTCATGAGAACCGCGAGTCATAGGCCTATACACTTTATAGTGCACCTGTTTCATATGCATGAGCTATCTACCCGCTCAAAGGTTTAGAAGTACACATCTTATTCTGGAAGATGCAGGCTCTTCTCTGACTGAGACTTAAAGAACCAGAGACTCCACCTGTGCCCCCCACCTCTACCCCCCACCCTCACCGCAGGTCTATCCTAGCTCCGAGATGTTTATAATTAATGGTGACTCCTGTGGCATTTATTTCTGAGCTCATGACATAATAGGTTATTGATCGATATGTGGGTTGATAGCCAAGGTTGTGTCCCACATAAGAAATGATTATGTGGATTAAAGGCAAACATTGATCTCGCGCTCGCATTCTCGGGGAGGCCCTACATACCCCTCCTGTCCTATAAATAACTGGAAGGAAGCCCTATTGGCATGCATTGACTTTTCCCAGATGTAACTCTCCATTTGCAGCCACTGCCAATTACAAGGGCCTCTAGGGAGCCGCAAAGCGCTGTGGTAGGAGCACGGTCACAAAGAGTTAAATGATCGTCCCAATTGGGGATTAAAGGCCTTTAGCAAAGCCTCAAGTGCGAGTGATGGCTATTTACCTGATCGCAGTTCGCGTGGAGCGAGGGCGATCATTAGCTCCAATGCTAGTTTGTTTTAATCCTATTTTTCAACCTTGAAAAGGCGGCGGGGAAGGCCTGTGTGTTCTATATGTTCATTCACGTACCCATAACATTAAGAAGAACCCTGCGTGTTTTTACGTATGGTAGTTGGGATTATATGTGTTTTATGTGAATGCATTAATGTTATCCTTGCAATCCAACATTTGGAATAATCAGAGCTCCGAAGTAAGGGCATTGATCATACATACGTCTCCCGGTTTTACTGCATTCATTGTTTTGCACCTTGCCGTTTGTGTTTATCCATATGTGTTTTGCAATCATTTTATCTGTATGCATGCACCTTTATAAATGAACTGTGAACAAAACAAGTTGCAACTGGTGATTTTCCTCATGTATTCAAATGAAAAATGCAGCGCTTTGGTGACTGACACGCGAAGCTCGGAAAGTTGGGTTCGCGCATTTCAACCCACGATCCTTTCTAGCCTTAAAAGCAAGCAGCTGCTCCTTCTGCTGGCATGTTTACCATCACCGTAGCCCTTTAAACAACTTCAAAGAGAAGCACATTACTTTCTGTTGACTCTCCATCTTGCTACGCTGCAAAGACACTGCTTGGCAAGTCATGAATGAGAACTGAACAGAATGAATGCTTTGTTCTGCTTTTTACAAATAAAAAGAGAAAAGAAACAGAATGATTTCTGTTGTATTTATGTGTAAAAACCCGTAAAAACAGAAAACTGGGAGCCTTATTCTTACATGATAACTTATCCTAGTCCTATTGGAAATTGAAGTCTAGCCATGTTACTTTCTTTACATTCTGATTCTAGGAGACTTATTCCCGGTGTTTCAATGGGGAAATCAGGACTGCAAGTCCCAGAATGCAAACTAGAAAATCGAAATAGAATCTCAGGAATTAGGTATATCATAGTGCCCACTGCAATGTGTGCCAAGTTCTCACAAGTTCAATGTAGATGGCCTTTAAAATCTATTTTAAAATAAGCTAGTACAGCAACCTGCAAACAGATTCTCACCTGGCCTCCAGCTTCTGCTGAAAGGCACATAGGAGCATAATTAGGCCCGTGTCTGCCAACTGGTGTCAAAGAAAGTCAGATCACATGAAAGGTTTCTGAAAACGCTATTTTGTTTAATTAACATTTTGTGGAGTAGTTGCTATTGACGGAAGGTGTTTTTGTCTGTGCATGTCGCAGATTTTGTTACATTTAGTTTATTTTTTAAATTTATTTTATTGTTCATTTATAACGCGCTTAATACCAGGAAGTGGTTTTTAAGCGCATTGGAACGGCACCATAATGGGTTTCATGCATAGAAATCTCAAAGCACCAGGCAAGCATGAAAACATAGGCCAGACGGCTAGGCAGGAGCTCGAGCTTTTCACACGTGTCTAATATTACATAGCACAGTGAATGCATGTAATGTCACCTGACTCCTGAGTAGAAGGCAAGTGAAACTAAAAAGCCTCCTTTCATAATACTTTACCATAAACAAAGATAGTATGACAGATGTCCTGAATTGCGTGGGGAAACGTATACCGGAATATGATTGCAAGCCCATTGCAATTATTTCAATGGCAACTATTCATATTGGAAGTTCAAAGACAACCTTTTCACCTGAAGTTATGTTTCAATTCCTAAATGTTTGGCTGACATAATCATACCTCCCACCTTCCGACATCCCACTCAACAATTACGGTCAAACCAATAACTAGCAAAAACATATGTTTCTCATGCTAAGCATTTCAGTGCGTATTTTATGAAGGTGTTGGGACAAACTCCCAGGCAGGCTCGAGAGTTGCTAGGAGTTTGCAGACTCAGATCTCATGGAAGACCCAACATTCTTCCCCCCACTAGGAACGCAGGCCCAGACACACAGCAAGTTCAAATGCGGTTTATTACAGCCAAAACCAACAGGGATCAGTACAAGGATAGAGGAGCAATCCGTGGACATCTCATCCTGCACTGGCCTGCAGCCCAATTTTGTGCACTAGCGGCGTCATAGTGACATAACAACCTGAGCCCTGCTCCAGAAAACCTATTGTCCTTTGGGATTGGCCATTGAGTAATAGTCCACCCATAGTGGACACTATACATGTTAGTTCACTAGCTCTCACATGCCAGGTTGCAGGCCTGGCCCATCCCTGATTATCTAATTCTAAACAATGTTGCAGTGTTAGGGTCTTACCATTGGTTCTTGCCCATTACTATCCACTCCTAGGCTACAGGACTGTGATTGGCTAGAGTTGACGTACCCCAGGCATGGGATCTGAAATGGTTCTCAGCTCGAGGTGTACCTTGTCAAGGTAACAAGAGCAACTATGTGTCTGCATTGTAACATGTGTGAACTACCATGGTCTATGAAAGTGCCCGTCCATATTATGCTACTTTGACTTCTCGTATAATGACTTTGTTGCAAGCTTCTAACTAACTTACTAACTAAGAACATTCTTATCTAGCGCGCACACGCCCGAAGGCCTCAGGGCGCTCACGTTGCATACAAACAGAGAGAGAGCAGGAAGCTGCGTGCACATATTTAAGAGACTGGATGCCAAGACATTCCAGGATGGCAATTAAATATTGTTAATTCAGCTTTATATCGAAAAAAGGAATGTTTTAAGGTATTTCCTGAATTGTTGAGTAGTGGCACATCCCTCGACATCTAAGGGAAGCAGGTTCCAAACAGCTGGAGCCCAAGCATTAAAGCTTGTCCCCCAAGCTTTTTCAGGGCAGCACAAGGTTGCACCAGGAGCATCTTGTTCTTCACACGTAATGTCTGTTGAGGGGTAGTCTTTTTGACTCTCGAAGCAAGGTATTCTGGTGCTTCACCCATCAGGCGTTTAAATACCAGGATGGCTCCTTTAAAGTGTATATGCTGTTCTATCGAGAGCCAATGCAGCTTCCTATGATGTTCCGAAATGTGAGTTTGGCGACCAAGACCCCAGAGAGCTCGGACTGCACCATTTTGCAATACTTGAAGTTTCCTAATATTTCCTTTTGATGTTCCTAGAATAAGGGTATGCCATAGTCTAACTTTGTATTGACTATATCCGCTGCATTCAGGGCCCTGTTTGGTTCGGAGAGATAGGGGTGGATTTGCCACAGCAAATGTATGTAGTAGGAGCATGAAGGTTTTAGGTGTGATATGTGTTTTTGAAAGGATCGATGGGAATCAAAATAGACACCCAGCGTCTTCACTGAGTCAGACACTGGGAACGGATTTCTGTTAATCACAAAAGTTTTATATTGTGGGTCTAAATTCTTTAATCTATACAATGTTCCTACGATGAGTAGCTTTGCTTTTTTAATAATTAAATGCCTTTGAGTTTAGGGCCATCCATTTCTGGATTGCCCCAAACCCCCTGATGACATTAGCTACATCTTCCTGATATGTCCCAGTTACCCTTAAAACTATCTGTGTATCATCTGAGTTTTACACCCAGGGATTGAAGAAGATCACACACGCATTTAACATTAATGTTAAACGGCAGAGAGGATAAGCATGATCCATGAGGGACACTGCAGGTTACCAGTATCTTCTGTGATTGAGATGCTCCCCTGGATACACATGCTATTCTGGGGCCTTGGAAGGATTTAAGCCAAGATATTGCCATAGGGGTGCATCTGCCTACATGTTTTAATCTATCTGCCAGTAGACCATGATCGACCAGCTCAAATGCTGATGATAAGTCCAGCAGAAGTAGTGGGGCAACATTTCCCTCCTCGATGATCTCTGTGATATTTGTCTTCAAATCTAACAAAGCTGTCTTTGTCCTGTGGTTTGCTCGGAAGCCTGATTGTTCCTTTGCCAGAATATCAGGTGTCCCTACAAAAGATTGAAACTGGGAGTAAGCCACCTTATCAATATTTTTTAGGATAAAGGGCACATTTGTTATGGGACAGTAGTTTTCAGGAGCCAGTGGGTCTAGGTTATCCTTTTTAATAAAGGTGTTATCCATGCTTCCTTAATGGCTCCGGGAACATAGGCCTCTGTAAAAGTGTGATTGATAAATTCTGTGATCCAGGGGCTCAATATAGGTGCAAAATCCTTTAAAAAAGTTGAGGGGAAACATGTTACCCTTGCAAGATGTTGGCTTCATCTTATCTATGACTTGTAGTACCTCTTGTTCTGAAATCTCACAGAAGGAGAAACGATTGGTGCTTTGAGTTGGGTCTTCCTGGCTTATAATGTCAGAGCAATTCTCAAAGAGCTGTGTCTCAATCTGTTTTTGAATGTGTTGTGTCTGGCAGCATGAGATTGCTTCCCTTCCCAGAGCCGGTTTCGATTCACCATCCATGCTTGGCGAGTCACGTGTCTAGAGACCGTGTCTGAGCTCCTTCTGAGCTCTGATTTACTCAGGTTTTTGAAGAATTATTCACATTTACTGCAGCTGCTGTTACTGTTGTTCAGGGAATGGAATGCCACTTGTCTTCCTGGCCTTGGCAGCTGGCCTTGTTCACACATTTGCTTCCCTGCGCAGCTCGAATCCAACTCAGCTCAGCTCCTCACCAAGGGTCTGTCGTCCGCTGTGATTTTCCAAGCCATGTCATGTTTCCTGCATGTTATGCTATTCTATAGTCTCCATATGTTAGTCACACTGGACTGTCAGGGTCCGTAGGTGCTCCTGCAGTTCCATGAGGTTAGTTGCATATAACCATCTGCAATCATTCATTCAGGATCTCTTGCTTCTTGCAGTTTCTGCGTTGCTACATTCAGCAATTGACAAAATAATAAAGAAAGGGCAGTATGCACATAGATCTGCCTTCTAACTATAGGACTATACGCTTGTATTCTTTGTGTATTTGAGTGCATGTTTGTGTCCCAAAGTGCGGATGGCACTCGTGCTTCATGTCTAACTCTTCTAAGTCGTGGTGTCCCTAACGACATCATTGGCTTCAGTTTCTTGGCGCTATAGTCAATATTGTCAATTGAAGTCTCTTTAGTTGCTGCCTGAGGATCTTCGCCCACTCTGGGTAGGGTCTATGCTGGCACCTGGGCTGTAAGGTTTCAGAGTGGGTATCTCTCGGCGTACATGCCAATGGGTGGGGCACTGGGGACTGGTGCGAAATAGTATGGACGGTCACAATGCCTTTGGTTCCTCCTATGCATCATATACTTCATCGGTGGGGGAGGAGAGGGTGATTTTGCCCATCCCTCTTCAAAGGGAACATACCTACCTGCAAATAATGGTTTCTTAAGATGCAATATGGTCCACAAATGTATGGACCTGTTTGTAGGTGTACATCTTTGCCATATGTGGGTGTGTATATATGCTATGGTGATATGCCTTTTAAATATCATGTGCAGACATGCATTACATGTTTGCAATAGTGCAAGCACTTGTGATTTCTGGTGTATTGAACTTGCTTTGATGAAGGTGCCCGGTTGTTTGAATGTGTGCCACATGCCAAAGTCCCATAGTGTGCCAATGTGGTGCATTATCTAGGGCTTGAGTGTCCATGTAATTTGAATATCGGTACAGAGTGATGAAGCGTGTTTGATGTTAAAATGTCATGCGTAGCAGCCACAACCATTTAGGCTACTGAATCTCTATGAGGTGTGGCAGCTAACTGAGGCATAAGTGCACATGGAAGGAAATATTAATCTAAATATTTCATTCCTGACTTGTATAGTGATTAGGGGTATGTGGTGCAATCTACAGCACTAGCACCAAACACATTTTTTTAAGTTTTCCTTTAATGGCATATACAAAGGGAACCACCCCTTTTTCCTTTTGTTCGACGTCACTATTCTTTGAATAATTGTCACTTCATTTGTGTAAGTGACCTTGACCTTGACACAATGACAGCCTAACTTCCTAGATCCTAATCTTGTTGCCTGCCTAATGTATGTATGTAAATAATATATTATATGCTATATTATTATTTGCAACTTCCATTACCTACCACATGAAAATGACAACTTGTATGTATGTACCTGTAACACCAACGTCTGTATTTATCTGTGACCGTAACCTTGAAACCTTTGCCTCCTGCATACTAATGTAACTGTAACCCAGTTTCCTGTAACCAGATCTAAACTTACGCGCCCATATGCCCCTGGGCCTGGCTGCGCTTTATAAATAAAACAAATACAAAATACAAATACAAGGAATGGCATGCCAGCAGTGGCTTTATAATGTGAACCAGATAGACAACAGGAAATATAATGTTAGATGTTCATACACTAATTCCAATCTTTAAATCTTTAAAAGGGAGATAGGGCGGGACCTTTAAGCTACTGTCCTATTTCTCTTTTGGATTCAGTGGTAAAGATTTTCTCCAAGGTGATTTTAAAACATCCAAAGACTTGGGCTGAGAAAACAAAACAGCTGATCCATTTGCAAGCTGGGTTCCGAGCACATTAGACCAAGGTTGCAAGTTATATCTTATTATCCTCCTTATCTCTCCTCACTTCTCACCTTCTACTCCCCCTCACGCCCTCTTCTTTCAGCTGACCGTTTCCTCCTTACTGTACCTCCTTCCCCTTGTGCTTCTTCCAGGTTTCGTTCCTTCCAACTTCTTGCTCCTCTTCACTGGAACGCACTCCCTCTATCAATCCGCTCTTCCACTACCCTTCCCTCATTTCGCACATCCCTTAAATCCCTTCTCCTCCACTCTCCTCCTTGAATATCTTCCCATTCTCTCTTCATCCCCCCTCTCCCTCTTCTGACGCCTTAATCCCCTCTCCCTCCATTCTCCCACCTTCCTTTTCCTCACTTTTTCTTTTCTTTTCTATTCCCCCTCGCCAATCCTACTTCCTCTCTACCTCCCCTTCTCCACAGTTAACTGCTTTTTGCACTGTTTTACTGTCGAATGATTCATCATGTAATCTTGCTCACATTGTTTGTTTATTGTTTATTGTTGTTCACTGTATGAGTTGTTCCATTGTACAGCGCCTTGGCATAAAGCGCTCTATAAATAAACAAATCAATTATACAGAAATAGCTAATCATCAGAAAGGTCAATCCCTATGGGGTGTTTATAGACATAAAAACGGTTTTTGACAGCCTGCCGAGAGATCTATTATGGGAGGCACTACGGGCAAAAAAGATCCCAGAAGAAATACTGAACCCGTTACAGCTCCTGTACACCACTAACACAGCAGTGATCCGATGGAGCTTGGGTTGGGGGATATTACACAATCTTTTGCTGTGGCTAGGGGCGTTCGCCAGGGATGCGTCCTGCCACCTTTGCTATTTTGTATCTATATAAACTTGATTATTGAACAGCTCCTTGTCACTTGAACAGACCCCAAAAAGGATGGGGAGTGACGATTCCCTGCCCTATTTTTCGCGTACAACACTTTACTTTTATCAACGACACCCATTGGACTACCCTTGGCTTTGTCAGCTTTTGCAGGCAAATACACAGAGCTTGGCCTGGAGATCAACGCCAATAAGACCAAGTGCATGGTATTTAGGCCAAACAACTTAAAATGTAAACCCCTGAATGAATGGTGGATGGCATTAAGCTGGAGCAGGTGACTTGGTATGATTACCTGGGTTTGCGGTTTGCAAGCAATGCCAGCTGGGTTAACCATCTGTTAAAGGCTAAAACCACATTAGAGAAGACCAGTTGGGCCTTGAAAAACGTTTACTTTAAACATGGCGGGGGTACCATTAAACCTTTTTAAATCTACCAACCTCAAGCAACTGTATCAGCATTTTTATAGGGCCGAAATCCGGGGCTATATAGACACTTCCTCTCTTACAAGGCTCTGCAGTTGAAGTGCCGCATTAAGAACAAATGCTAAATCCCCTCATATTTATTACACACATTAAAACGCTAAAAAAACGAATCCGAATAACGGAGTGGTGCAGGTATTAAGGGCCTGATTCATGGAATTTTTTCCACGGCTCAAAGTGACTTTGTACTGCCGACACAAACCCTGATTCATGGAACTGAGCAAAGTGTATTTTTGAAGTGAAAAGTCCTTGCAAAGTCATTATGTACTGCAAAAATGACTATGCACTGACTTTGTACTTTGTACTTATCCCGACTGGGATACCGCCCAACTTTATTTGTGTTTCCACCCAACCGTCGGTATTACCGCCGGATCACGGGTTGGCGGTAAACATTATTCCCCACTCCCCATTCTCCATTGGTGTTTACCCCCAGCCTTTAACTGGGGCTAAACATGCCATACTCATGATTGGGCGGACCCTTAAATGTTGCAGTAATCCTGTTACCACTGCATTTAAGGGCTACTGCCCTACTCGTTATGAGGCCCATAGCTCCTTTGCTTTTTGTGGTAACGTGTACAAATAAACACTCTAAAGGAAAAACAGAGAAGATGCAGCAGACTTTGAAAAGTAGCACTCTGAGTGTAGGTCCTGGGGTGGTAGGTTAGGTACTACCATTAAAATGATATCTTGATATTTAACAGGAGAGTTCAAGGGGGCTGAGGGGGCAGTTCAGTGTCAACAGTACCTGGATTCAGATATTGGTGGGCTGACCCCGGGAGTGAACATTGGAGAAAACTGGTCAGACTCAGTTCAGTCACATAGGATTGCGGAGGCCCCTGCAGTAGGCGCCCATCGAGTAGGGGCGCATGCTGGTGCTCTGTGCAGAAGAACGGTGGCACTTCAAAGATGCAGGTCAGGCAGTCCCAGGGACACTCCACACTTAGCCAGGCCGAGTCAGTCATTGGCTCCTGGGAGGGTTTGACGAGGGACACTACAGTGGTTCGAGTCAGTGGGTGATGGTCGTCGAAGTCATGATGTACGATCGATGAGGCAGCAGTTCAAGGGCTAGCTAGGCTGAGCCATGGTTGTAACCCCTGGTTAGAGTCAGCGAGTGTCTCCTCAATTATTTGGTTTTGGTCCCAGCATTGAGCAGTCACTTCAGCATACCAGGTGACAAGCTTTGACTGGGACACGATGATATGTCGAGCTAGTGGAAGGTGCAAACAAATGGTGGATTGGTGGAAGAGCACAGAAAGCAGTGTAAGCGTTTCCCTCTTGTTCCAGGTGTGGTGAACACACAGCGACCAATTCAGTGCAGAGAATGGGGAGCTCAGCTGGTCTGAGCCTCCAGTTGCTGTGAGGCCCTTTGAGGGGAACTCTGGGATAGTATGATTCTATTCAGGGTCTATTCTCCCAGCTCAGGAGATTCCAGTGCTGTGTGGTAGGTTCTGATCCACAGCAGAGATTATTGCTGATGTGCCATGGCAGTGGTAGGGGACATATCTTCCTTCTGCGTGAAGGCTTTGGAGAGTACAACTCCAGTGAGATCTTCAGAACAAATATGTAGTCTTAAAGGAACTGAGAGGAGCTGAGCGAATCTGCTGAAGGTGTGGAAGACACCTACTATTAAGTGTAAGAGTCCTCAGGTGATTGTACTACAGCTAGCTTGTCTTAGTGGTCCAAACCCAGCTCCGGGATGGAGTGGACATTGCCCTGCTGATGTCACACCCAAAGAGCTTTGCTCCAGAGGAAGTAGAGGGGACAGAAAAGGGAGAGCGAGACAGTGAGATTCAAAATGGTGGAAACATTCTCCCATTGGCCAGAGCCTTCTGCCTATGATATGATACTTTATTTGTTTCACTCTCATACACAAGTGTTTATCATAATCCAGCCCCCTTTTTACTGAAAATAAAGGCCTTTAGAGATGCAGCACTCTTGTGTGATGCTATTCCTTTTGAATGGGTGTTCTCCCTTGAGGCCCGGGACCGGGACATCTGCCTGCTGTGCAGCTGTCTCGGGTAGAGGGTGTTAATGGCCCTCACAAAGAGATCAAATAGGAGGCCCTGACTTTCAGGTTCTTGTCCTGTCATTTGGTGGGCTACACTCAGCTGACCAGAATGCACATCACCTTCCATATTGGAGGTGGCTCACAGATGTGCAATATCTATTGGAATGTGGCGATTATTATCGTAAGTGGCACCATTCACTATGTCTAAACATAGGCATAGATTTTGCTTTTAGAGTTTACCCTGCCACCAGCATGGGCGATATATGATCATAATCAATTAGGGTATAGTGGGGCATATCTTAAATGCCTCTTCTGCGCTGCTGGGACTTGGCTGTCTCTGTGGCTTTTAAGTGGGCACCTAGTGATCTTCAAACCCGCTCTGTGTCATGAGTAGTGTGGGTGTCATCGATCAGGCTTCTGATGCCGCAGTGCATGAGTGTGCTATGCTTTTGGCATGGAGTTGATGGGAAAGTGGGAATCAAGTTGGCAGATTACCTCTTTTGTAGATGAATCACTCACATCATTCTATTTTTTGTATTAATATTATTGTTTTGTTTAATAACAGATAACATTACACATTGGTCCACCATTGGGCATGACAATCAGACAGGACCAATAAATTATGGTGTACAGATATATCCTGAAGGTATATATGAAGGTATATATTCACTTCTTTGATAATCCCCTAGATGACTCCCCACAATGTAAAGACATGCATATCCCACTGTACCCCCATCCACCTTCAGCCATAAACCATAACCCCTGGTTCTGAGAATTATCTCCTTGGGCTGCTCCTTCCAAACAAGACCCTGGACACCTCTCTTCATGCATACATATCACAACACAGCCCGGGGCGTGGCCTGGAGCTGATGGCGTGCAGCGGCTGATGCGCTGAGCTCCAGCCGAGACGCCGTTTCCTGATCCTTTTTCTCCGGCATACGAGAAGCAACAACCCGCTGAAAAGAACGCAGTTGTGGGGGAAGCGGTTCCCTCCAAGAATCTCTCGAAGGGTTGATTATCGGACCCCCTGGACAGCAGCGGTGGGCCCGGAATACGCTCCCTCCCCCGCCGGGCCCGGCTCCAAGATGGTGGCCTGAACAGCTTGGCGGGGTCCCCGTGTGGAGCACACACACTTCCGCGCTCCCGGGCCTGTGCGGAGGCGTCAACTGGCGACACCCGACCGAGGCAGGTGCCGGAACCCCGAGCTCTCGCCCTGCTCCCCCTCCACCGCAGAGATCGGCTCCGGCTGGCATTACGCGCCGACGAGGGAACACGCGAGGGTCCCCGAGCTTGCGGACCCCCGCACCACGACCAGACAGCGAGCGCCCGGACGGAGGAGCACACAGAAGAACGCGCCGTCGCTGCCGGCCTCTGGACCCCAGGAGCCACCCCAGATCCTGGTCGAGACTGCGGAGTGAACACGGGACGCAGGAGCCTGGCGAACGAGGTGCATGCAACCGTAAGACACCGGGTAGCGGGACCCCCGGTTCCACCCTCCCTTGTCGCAGCCTGTGCCCACCTCCTAGGCTGGAGCATTTCCACTGCTGTGCCCCACGCGCCCCAACGCCTATACGCCTGTGACCGGAGTGCAAACGCGGCGGGGGCAGCGATAGCAAGAGCCTGGATAAGCTTGCGGAGGCCCGGAGTACTCACGTCACTGGCGGCCAGCGCCCCAGATTTCTCCCAATTACACTCATCGAACACTCTGGGTACGCTCTACTCGAGAACCTCCCTTCTGGACACATAAGTGGCCCCAAACCTTTTTACTCCGGCGGTTGCACGGATCTCGAACTTTAGCGCACCTGCTCCTGCTCTCCCAAAATGGCCGCCAAAAACAAACCTAAAGCTGCCACCATGGATTCCTTTGTTTCAACTAGGGCTAAGACCCCTACCCAAGCCAAACTAGCCCCACCGAAAACACTCGACCGACTGAGGCGGAGGCCAGTGACAACCACTCCCAAATCCTCGACGTTATTGCCTCATTGAAAACCCATATCGACTCCAAGATCGATGAGTTTAAGATAGATATACAGTAGAAAAAGAAGGTCAGGCGCGCACTCTGGTTCCAAGTCATTTAATCCTGATGTAAGTAATAACAGGGTTGAGACCCCAACACAGTTCAAAAAATAATAACAGGGCTGAATCCCAGACGCAAATAGTCCCAACAATGTTCAAAAATTACCAGGGTTAAATCCCAACTGCTACAGTTCCAAAGCACAATAGTTAGTTCTACTCCTCCAAGTACTTTCAAGTCTCAAACTCTCATCAGGGAGGCTTTGTTAGCTGTGTTCCTTTTCAGGTGTTGCTAATTACTTTTTTCAATTTCAGTCTCAAAGGATTCTGGTTATTGTAGTGATGGCACAAGTGTTTCATTCAGGAGACCAGGAACCAACTCCCCTCCAAACACAAATCTTACCCACAATTGGGGGAGGGGGGAAAACCATGAATATGGCTCTCCAAAGTGGGGGCATAATAGCCCCGGTGCTGCTGCCTCTGGAGCCCGGGTCTCCTGTAACATTAAGTAGAAAAAGAAGGTCAGGCGCGCACTCTGGTTCCAAGTCATTTAATCCTGATGTAAGTAATAACAGGGTTGAATGCCAACACAGTTCAAAAAATAATAACAGGGCTGAATACCAGATGCAAATAGTCCCAACAATGTTCAAAAATTACCAGGGTTAAATCCCAACTGCTACAGTTCCAAAGCACAATAGTTGTCTACTCCTCCAAATACTTTCAAGTCTCAAACTCTCATCAGGGAGGCTTTGTTAGCTGTGTTCCTTTTCAGGTGTTGCTAATTACTTTTTTCAATTTCAGTCTCAAAGGATTCTGGTTATTGTAGTGATGGCACAAGTGTTTCATTCAGGACACCAGGAACCAACTCCCCTCCAAACACAAATCTTACCCACAATTGGGGGAGGGGGGAAAACCATGAATATGGCTCTCCAAAGTGGGGGCATAATAGCCCCGGTGCTGCTGCCTCTGGAGCCCGGGTGTCCTGTAACATTAAGTAGAAAAAGAAGGTCAGGCGCGCACTCTGGTTCCAAGTCATTTAATCCTGATGTAAGTAATAACAGGGTTGAACCCCAACACAGTTCAAAAAATAATAACAGGGCTGAATCCCAGACGCAAATAGTCCCAACAATGTTCAAAAATTACCAGGGTTAAATCCCAACTGCTACAGTTCCAAAGCACAATAGTTAGTTCTACTCCTCCAAGTACTTTCAAGTCTCAAACTCTCACCAGGGAGGCTTTGTTAGCTGTGTTCCTTTTCAGGTGTTGCTAATTACTTTTTTCAATTTCAGTCTCAAAGGATTCTGGTTATTGTAGTGAAGGCACAAGTGTTTCATTCAGGAGACCAGGAACCAACTCCCCTCCAAACACAAATCTTACCCACAATTGGGGGAGGGGGGAAAACCATGAATATGGCTCTCCAAAGTGGGGGCATAATAGCCCCGGTGCTGCTGCCTCTGGAGCCCGGGTCTCCTGTAACATTAAGTAGAAAAAGAAGGTCAGGCGTGCACTCTGTTTCCAAGTCATTTAATCCTGATGTAAGTAATAACGGGGTTGAATCCCAACACAGTTCAAAAAATAATAACAGGGCTGAATCCCAGACGCAAATAGTCCCAACAATGTTCAAAAATTACCAAGGTTAAATCCCAACTGCTACAGTTCCAAAGCACAATAGTTAGTTCTACTCCTCCAAGTACTTTCAAGTCTCAAACTCTCATCAGGGAGGCTTTGTTAGCTGTGTTCCTTTTCAGGTGTTGCTAATTACTTTTTTCAATTTCAGTCTCAAAGGATTCTGGTTATTGTAGTGATGGCACAAGTGTTTCATTCAGGAGACCAGGAACCAACTCCCCTCCAAACACAAATCTTACCCACAATTGGGGGAGGGGGATAAACCATGAATATGGCTCTCCAAAGTGGGGGCATAATAGCCCCGGTGGTGCTGCTGCCTCTGGAGCCCGGGTCTCCTGTAACATTAAGTAGAAAAAGAAGGTCAGGCGCGCACTCTGGTTCCAAGTCATTTAATCCTGATGTAAGTAATAACAGGGTTGAATCCCAACACAGTTCAAAAAATAATAACAGGGCTGAATCCCAGACGCAAATAGTCCCAACAATGTTCAAAAATTACCAGGGTTAAATCCCAACTGCTACAGTTCCAAAGCACAATAGTTAGTTCTACTCCTCCAAGTACTTTCAAGTCTCAAACTCTCATCAGGGAGGCTTTGTTAGCTGTGTTCCTTTTCAGGTGTTGCTAATTACTTTTTTCAATTTCAGTCTCAAAGGATTCTGGTTATTGTAGTGATGGCACAAGTGTTTCATTCAGGACACCAGGAACCAACTCCCCTCCAAACACAAATCTTACCCACAATTGGGGGAGGGGGGAAAACCATGAATATGGCTCTCCAAAGTGGGGGCATAATAGCCCCGGTGCTGCTGCCTCTGGAGCCCGGGTCTCCTGTAACATTAAGTAGAAAAAGAAGGTCAGGCGCGCACTCTGGTTCCAAGTCATTTAATCCTGATGTAAGTAATAACAGGGTTGAACCCCAACACAGTTCAAAAAATAATAACAGGGCTGAATCCCAGACGCAAATAGTCCCAACAATGTTCAAAAATTACCAGGGTTAAATCCCAACTGCTACAGTTCCAAAGCACAATAGTTAGTTCTACTCCTCCAAGTACTTTCAAGTCTCGAACTCTCACCAGGGAGGCTTTGTTAGCTGTGTTCCTTTTTAGGTGTTGCTAATTACTTTTTTCAATTTCAGTCTCAAAGGATTCTGGTTATTGTAGTGAAGGCACAAGTGTTTCATTCAGGAGACCAGGAACCAACTCCCCTCCAAACACAAATCTTACCCACAATTGGGGGAGGGGGGAAAACCATGAATATGGCTCTCCAAAGTGGGGGCATAATAGCCCCGGTGCTGCTGCCTCTGGAGCCCGGGTCTCCTGTAACATTAAGTAGAAAAAGAAGGTCAGGCGTGCACTCTGGTTCCAAGTCATTTAATCCTGATGTAAGTAATAACGGGGTTGAATCCCAACACAGTTCAAAAAATAATAACAGGGCTGAATCCCAGATGCAAATAGTCCCAACAATGTTCAAAAATTACCAAGGTTAAATCCCAACTGCTACAGTTCCAAAGCACAATAGTTAGTTCTACTCCTCCAAGTACTTTCAAGTCTCAAACTCTCATCAGGGAGGCTTTGTTAGCTGTGTTCCTTTTCAGGTATTGCTAATTACTTTTTTCAATTTCAGTCTCAAAGGATTCTGGTTATTGTAGTGATGGCACAAGTGTTTCATTCAGGAGACCAGGAACCAACTCCCCTCCAAACACAAATCTTACCCACAATTGGGGGAGGGGGGAAAACCATGAATATGGCTCTCCAAAGTGGGGGCATAATAGCCCCGGTGCTGCTGCCTCTGGAGCCCGGGTCTCCTGTAACATTAAGTAGAAAAAGAAGGTCAGGCGCGCACTCTGGTTCCAAGTCATTTAATTTTGATGTAAGTAATAACAGGGTTGAATCCCAACACAGTTCAAAAAATAATAACAGGGCTGAATCCCAGACGCAAATAGTCCCAACAATGTTCAAAAATTACCAGGGTTAAATCCCAACTGCTACAGTTCCAAAGCACAATAGTTAGTTCTACTCCTCCAAGTACTTTCAAGTCTCAACGAACTTACATGACTCCCCAAAGGGTTGCTTCATTCAACAGGAGGGTTTCACCGGCATGCCCATGGTGCGGGAACGACAAGGCGGATATCATCCACATGTTCTGGACTTGTACGAGGGCGATGTCACTCTGGTCCAAAGCCAAACAGTTTTGCAAGGACGCTGGAATGGAAAGATTCGACTGGACACCCGGAGAATGTCTACTTGGGACCTACCCCAGACCAAGTAAGCTCAAACATATTGTGAAGTTGATGGACCTTTCGTGCATATTAGTAAAAAGAACCATAGCAATGGCCTGGAAGACGCCTGCCGGTCCCAGGTACGAACGGTGGCTACATGAGCTGGAAAGATGGACGGCTGCCGAAACCAGAGCCTGGCAAGAAGGAACCATAACCAGTGGGGACGCCACAAGCGGCACCTTGGACTCCTGGAAGGCCCTCCTGAGAGACATGCGCTTCAACGCAGACCATAAGCCTCCCTGAGAACCCATAACGCTTTGTAGTATTGTCCTTTTGCACCACCATAGAGTCGATGCCCCCTGAAACTGTTTTCCCCTCACTTCCCGAATAATCAGTATTCTGTTAATCACAAGCCATCTCGGACTCTAAATATATCATCACACGAAGACTGTTGTTTTTGTTGTTGTTCTTTTTATTCCTTGTTATAGTTCGTAAAGTTTGTATTTATTAATTCCTGTTTCAAAACCAATAATCACAACACAGCCCAATTGTACATTCCTTCTAATAGAAGGCAAGCGACTCTGGAACTCATGGAGGTCGCTGGTCAAAATGGTCTGCAGCATGTCCCTTATCTCATGCCATACACTATAATGCCTCCTTCCCTTCCGGGTTCGGTTCACCTTGTGACAATATCCATTTCAGCTCTCTCCCATTTTCTGACATCTTGTAGCCAGCTATTGTATGGCTATTCTGCATTTGGCCAGTATAGATCCCAGGGATAATACATTGAGCATCATCCCATGCCTTTTCCGTTTCTTGATGGGCAACAGGCCAAAAAAACATGGTTTCATAATTGTCTGGATTCTCAACTTTGTCAAACTAGACATTGTTTCTTTTACCTGCTCCCAAAAAGTTCTCACCTGAGGGCAGATCCACCACATATGCATGTATTTCCCTACTTCTTTCTTACAGTGGCATTAGTTTGGGTCCCTATTTCCCAACATCTTTGCTACCACCACCAGTGTGATGCATTCCCTCATAATTGTTCCCATATGTACAGATTCCACTTATCCCTCACTTCCAATCTGCCATCACATCTATTCCGGCCAACCATAGAATATATATCTGTGATGTGCTGCCCACTACTTGCCAGTTGCCAAAGCAAGATGTTTATCACATCTATGTCAGGCTTAGCAGGGAAGTCCGGACAGAGTCATATCAGTTCTGCCATTACTTTGGTGGATTCTAGAAAGTTCATCTTCATCTGTGGGTGTGTTTGTTTGTACTCACTGTAACTAATTTCCCTAGCTTCCACATACGGGTCTCATACACATCCGCCCTTGCCCACACAAACTATACTATTCACTCCTTTATTAACCATCTTAATCCCATGCTGCCACAGCTCAATTGAATTTCTGGAATTTATGTCCAGACACATTAGTCGCTTGCCACCAGACCCGAATCGGAGTGGCCACTGGAGATTGCAGTGGCCTGAGCTCACTTCCGCAGGCCCCTACCAGCTCAAGTAGTATGCTTGGCTTGCACATTACTGTTATCATTTTAGTAACTGCATCAGTCTGCGGATAAATGTACCAATCCACTATGTGCTGCAATGTTGCCCCCCAGTAATATTCTCGAAAGCATGGGAGTCGAACCCCTAACTTGCCTGCCGGCAGTTGCAGTGTGGCCAGTGCAATTCTCGCATCTCCTCCTTTCCATATAAATTTCCCCAGTATCCTTTTTAGAGTTTCAAAGTACTAAATTTCTAACATCATATGCTTTGCCTGATAACAAACAGCATTCTTGGGAGCACTATCATTTTCACCAGTGCTATCCGTCCCATGATAGAGATGAGGAATTTCCTGCAGGACTCAACTAGTCGGTCCAGTCTGATCAACCCCCATTCAACATTCTGTTGGTATAGCCATTCCCAGTTTGCAATGATCCATATCACCAAGTATGTATACCCCCTCTCTCTATCTGTAGTTGTGACAAACTCTCACCCAGATCCTCTGGTATGGTGCAAATGGATGACTTGGATCGATTGATCACCAGTCCTGATAGCGTCCCAAATTCTCTCACCATATTTAGAACCTTCTCCATATTACTAGACAAGGAGTTAGTACTTGTAATCAGGAGGCAGAAGAAACTTGGAAGGGTGGAAATACAGATAGTGGTGAAGGGGTGAGTATATACAGGAGTAGAGCCAGGTAGACTTGAGAGGACACGAGGTGCACATGTCTTTGAGGGCACAAAATCATTGTGACCCATTGGGGAGGAAGTGTTGCATGGGTGTCTGAGGAAGAGAACCTAGACCCTGAGGGATGAAGGGAGAGGGGAACCTTAAGTAAAACCTCTGGTCATCAGAACAATGAAACCTAGATTCTACCCTTATCCAGGTCTACTGTGCGGGTGCATGTGAGGCCCAGAGGCCATAGAGAAGGTGCCACCCCAGAACCATGAGTAGAGTCACTGAAGAGAAGCAACAAGAGAGAAGAGTGAGGGCCCTGAAAAACGGCAGAACTGGGTGATTGTGGATTTCTCATACACACCTGAAAGGGAGCCAGGACTGTGGTTTATACATTTTTTATTAATTTGAATTGTTGAACCAAAGCAGATGCATCCCGATATTGATAACGTGTTCTATTGTTTCTAAATGTTGTTCAAACCTGTTAATATCACCAAAACCTCAGTTAACCATAAACATTTGGGAAAGTCTTGTGTTGATCCTACTCAGCTAATGACATGGTGCTAGAAGTTGCATACACTGGCACAGACCATCTCAGATCAACCCAGTACTAAACCCACTTTACCATGGATAACTAGTCCCACCCTCCCGGTTTTCAATTTGTGAATCCAGGAGGTATTCACCTCATGCTCTGGTACTGACACAATCAGTGTCCCAATTTCTCCTTTGTCTTCCCAATGCCCAGTTCCTGTATTAACAGAGAAAGAACGGTCCCAAATGCTCAATGATTCTAGTTCCGGGAGTGATTGTATGTGATCATCCAAAACCCCACTGACTCTGGAAAGGACAGCTACTGTGAAAGGCACCTGCATCTTTTGAAGATATGAGCAATTTAGGAGACACATGAAAGCTTGGAATCAGAATGGAGTGTGTCACACAGCATTCAGTATTAACAGGCCAGCTATACTATAAATACAGTATATCGAGACATTTTATTAACAGGAAAATAGCATATATTGGCCATATCAATATGCTGGATGGGTCTGCATCTACTAAAACTATCATCATAGTTACTTTCCTGTGTCTAGATAGTGGTTTGGTGAACCTAGCAGTAGAAAGTGTCTCTTCGTGAAGTAAAAGTGTTCAAACAAAGAAAGGTTATATATGTTTTCAGTAAGTCCAGAACCGAGACTTCCTTAGTCCACTGATGCAGGTTTACAGTGGTTCCTGAACACTGGTGCTGCAGGTTTTCAGGAGCACCAAAATCCTTCTCTTCATCTTAGTCCAAATATCAAATGCTAGGGTTTCTTTCTTACTGAGGTCACCAGCAAGGTCTATCTCAGACATGAAGACTGTGTTTGTCTTCCTGAAGATACTAAGCCAGAGCTCGATCTTCAGCTCCATCAGAACATCCAGATCTCCCTTATATATCGAGGTGTCTTGAGGCAGGTGGTTCCTTGGCAAAGGACAGAGCCACTTAGGATGTTCCCCTTGTCTCCCTAAAGCCTTCCTAACTCTTCCTTGCAGTGTTGTTATCTCAGCCCCCTCCTTTCCCTCTATGAAACTAAAGTAAGCTGACTGCTCAGTAGTTCTTCCTTCTTCATCCTCTTACATCTGTCTCAGGCAAACCAGACACTCCAGAACCTCCCAAGTCTGACTATCTAGTAATATTCTTTCCTACTGCACCTCTGTATGTATCTCTAAATTCTATTTCCATGCTGAAACCATTTATGTCTCCCTTGCTATCCCCAGCCTCCTTTCCAAGCACTCCTCACCAATGTCTAGAAGGTTTCCCAATATCTTTCTATTGTTTCCTTATCATGTTCAGCCACCTCCTAATTCTTTCCAGCACCCTCCCTTTGATAGCCTCCAAAAACTTCCTTCTGGTCTTCACTGTCCTCCACTAAACTTTCACCATATACATTTTGATATTCATCAGCTTCCTCCTCAATAATATCTTAAACTAGTTTTGGGCATTCTCCATCAATGTCCTGATCTTCTCAACCAGCCTCCTTATCGTCTCCATTAACATCAATATCTTTCTGCATGATCTTCCTATATTCTCCACCTGCTTCTGCATCTTTCCCAATCACCTCCTTGGTACTGTCATAATCTACCTTCTTACTGTTATTAACCTTCTTTTTACAATTAACTAGCATCCTCCTTAATCTTATCAACCTACTCCTTATTATCACAAGCCACCTAATTATTATCACCAGCCTCTTCCTTATTATCACTAACCTCCTCCTTATTATTTTCCATTTTGAATTCTCTTTTCCCAGCTGAGTATTTATTCAGTTCTGGTACCCCTGTGTGTGGTCTCACCCAGCATCCTGCACCCCAGCCTCCTGGGTTTTGTCTATCTATATGTCAGCCTTGCCTGGCCTCATACAGCCACAGTGATCTTTCCTCCAACCTCCTTTGTGCACTCACCATTGTTTGGGAAAACTCCCAGTTATGCCAGAGAGATACTGGAAGTTCTTGGAGTTGGAGGGCCCAACACCCTCCCCCAGCAAAGGGGACCAAGGCAATGGCAAGTTCAAACTGAGGTTTATTACAGCCAAATTGAACAGGGATCGATACAAGAACTCAGAAAAATTCCAGCATGTCACATGGTAAATGGCGCGCAGGCCAATTTTGTCTAAAAAACATGTCACTGCTCTGTCATTACTTGGGTTTCTCTCCATAAACCTATTGCGGCGTACGATTAGCCGTCAGGAGCATGATAACCTGTATGGGTACATTTGCATGTTATTCTACTGGTTCTTTCATGTTCGGTGGCTAGCCTGTTCCATCACCGATCTAGTAGCTATTACATTTTTGCAGAGTTATGGGCTTACTATTGGTTATTGCCTGTTGCTACACACCCTTAGCTTACGAAACTGTGATTGGCTAGAGCTGATGTCCCCAGGCCTCACAAAACAGTTCTCAGCTCACTGTGCACCTTTTCAAGGTGGTGTGAACGATTATGTGTCTGTATTGTAACTTGTTGCACCACCTTTACATTATGAGAATATTCCCCTGCTCGGCACAACACGTGTTACAGTCCATGTCTGGCTGCCTCAGAGCGTCTCTCCTTTCTCACCACCAATCACTGTCCATTGTCTGCTACAGTTGTATCATGTGTTTGGAGACCACAAAATTGAGCCCTGCAGCTCCGAATTGGGCGGATATTATTCCCTTTTCTGCAGCTGGCCCCTTTGTCGTCTGGGGATTGGAATGTCTCTCATATCTCTTGACCTTGGCTGCAGGTCCTGTCTCACAGATCTTGCTCTCTGTCCAGCCTGAATAACTTCAGCTCGTCCTTTGCTCAGTGGTCTGAGGCCTGCTGTAATTGTCCTAAACTTTATAAAATGGTTTCTACTTTGTCCGTGCTATACTATATTCTCCATAGGTTAGGCACACTCGGCTCTGACAGGTCCCATAGGTGCTCCTACAGTTCCATAGGGTTATTTGCATTGAAGCATCTGCAAGCTTTGATCTCTTGTGCCTTACAATTTCTGCATTTCTGCATTTGGGTAATGCAAAAATAATGAAAGCAATGATAGTATGTATATGTATCTGTCCACTAACTACAGAACTTTACGCTCGTGTTCTTCATGTATTCAAGTACATGTTTGTGTCACAAAGTGCAGATGCCATGTGTGCTTCATGTCTAACACTGCCTTGGCATGGTGTCTCTAACAATGTCAGCAACATGGCTTCTTAGTACTTAGTCTAGGCTGTTCATATAGCTGTATCTGACCATGGCCTGCGGATCTTCATTCACACATGGACAGATTTGTACTACACCTGGTCTGTGTGGCTGGCTGAGGGGATGCATCTCAATGTATTTATCGATCATTGGTCAGTTAGGAATTTGCTCGAAATAGAATGGATGATTGCAGTGTTTTCTGGCCTTCTTTCTTGTCATGAATTCAGTGGGAGGGGGATGATGGCAAGATTCTGACTCTCCCTTCAGCCCCCCTCTGGACGACCTGTCAACCACATCATGATAAGTCAGCCTTTTAGCTCTTAGTTGCCATATCTTTGTTATCCCTCTGAGTTGCCCATAGTAATTGGTATGATCACCGAAAGACCAGTTCATGTAACAGCACACTCTTTCTGGGTTACACCACACCCACTTTCATTCATATTTTTTTTCCATCAAATGGGTTGTCCAACTTCATTGCCTCAAGCAGAAACAGTTCATACATTGCTATCCTCTCTCTTATCTTGTTCGTTTCTGCCACAATCTCGTCCTTTGCTCTTCCTATATTCACATCCAGCAGGACCTGCATGCCTACAGCTTCCTCCACCATTTTATTGCACCTTGGCATACAGATTTGTATCCGGCACAGTGATTTTGCTGCCAGCACTAGTGCTCCCATTATTTTATTAATCCATCTGACTGCCATGTCAATATCCATGACCATATGTACGCTATTCAGCTCTGGTCCTTTCCTGTCCCCTTTGCTTCTTCTTCCATCTTGGCATGCATTTGAGCCAACTGCTACACCACCTCTGATAGGGTACCATTATCTTCATCGTTGGCAGGTATGAACGTGCAACAGGAACTCCCATTTTTGTTCAAACTCCTCCTTCAATAGCTGTGAGCAGATCCAGAACATATCTATTCTGAAGCACCATCAACCTTATAGCTCGGAGCTCTTCTTTTATTTTGCTGAACCCATTCACTGAGGAGTTGATTGTCACCATCAGCTCCAACCGGGTGATCTGCAGCCATTTCACATTGGTGTATGCCTGTACAGATGGTATTATTGATGTGAAGAACATCTGTGTCCTGTTGAACAGCCTGTGTTCTGCTGGCACCTCATTGAGTGCTGTCTCTGATCCTTCTGAGAAGTAATTATCTCCTCTCTTTACTCTTCCCAATTCAGCTTGCTTCTCAGTCTTGGCTGTTGGTACCCCATACACTGACCTCTTCTTTCTTTTGTTATTATCGATTTTCGGGAACTCATCAATCTTCACATCCTTGCGGGGCACTACTTGTGATGGCATATTTATGTGTATCAACGAGCAAACTCCTCCCCAGTTGGGTGGCAGCTTCTCAAATGCCTTCGATCCACTTTCCCAGTAGTGGTTCATCTGTACTGCTGTTCCTGCCTTCATAGCTGCTGTGTTTCACTGCTTTGGCATTCAACATTTTCGCCAACTTGGACTTCACTGTTGTTCTGGTAGCGCAGTGCTGATGTCTTCAGGGGTATTATCAGCATTGGTCCAGGTTCATTCTCCACCCATGTCAGCAACTTGGCGCTCACGTCCCATTCCTTCAGGCATTTGTCATTTTCTTCCTGTACCTTGTTCACTGGTGATTGCGCTAGTGTCAGGGCTTTTCTCCCTAGAACTCCATCCTTCCATCCATCTTCTGTGTATACTTGGCCATACACAAGTATCTTCAGCCTTCTCCAGCAGCCAGGCTCTCCTCCTGTTTCTTTCACTCTCGTCCATGAACAAGGCAATTCCTTCAGGGTGATAGTCTTTGTTTCTCCTTTGTCAGGCCCATTGGTTACGTACTGTGAATCTTCACCTAGCTGTCAATAATTTTTCATCATGTCTAATGTTTTTATGTAATTATCTTCATACGTGAACGTTGCTCTGGACATCCACTTTGATGTTGCTGTCTTCCCTTGGAACCTTCCACGATTAGTCACCATCGATAGGTACATTAGGCATTGTGCTCTTGCTGCTGGTATTTCAGTTGCTACAAATGTTCTGGAGGCACTCATGGCATAAGGGATCATTGAGCAGACATAACAGCTCTCCCCAGTGGTTTCCTTATCTACTTTGGTCAGGTGCTTGTACCACATGTTATTAGACACTCGAACAGTCTCCGTGAGATACATGTCTACCCCCTTCATGTCTGAGTTAACACTGCGCTTATCTCTCCTTACTGTTACTGCAGTGCTCTCCTGTCCACCTCACATGGCTGTTCTGCCTGCCAGGGTTGGGGGAATGTCAGCGGTAGCTCTACCAACTCTTGAAATCTTCCAAAATACAAACATAATAACACTGCTAGGAATAAGTAAGACCAACAGAACCATTACATTTTTTAATATATTGTTCATTTTTACCTGTGCTGCTGATCCTCCTGCAACCTGAAGATATAGTTGCCCGCCTGAAATGTGCAAAGAAATGCATTATTGGTTTAGTATTGTTAGTAACTGTTAAGCCCTGCAGACCAAATAATCACTTATAGCGAATGCAAACATTTCTTCCCACACTTTTCTTACAGATGGGTCTTTCAGTGTGGCGAGGATAGGGGGACTGCCATGCTCAATCTGTGGGCAGGTTTGGACCAAATATTCTTAAAAGGCAAGGTAATATACTCCAGGGGATCATGCTTGAAATCTACTGTGTCTTCTCACAGTATGGGCAAATTGGTTGGAGAAAGTATCTGGGTGGTGGGCAGAGGGCACCATGAACAATCATCAACAGTTCTATTGGCTTACTCGTTGAACGTGTGTAGTTAATAAAACAACAAACAGTGTTTCCTCACTGTAACTTGATCTAAAATTCTGTTGCTAACTCTGATGCCCACGAATGAGTAAGCATTGGGTGTCCTCCACGTGTATCTCTTCCATTTGCTGAACATTGGCCCATTCGATCACATTGCCAGGTGAGGCTGCTGCTTTGTAGGGCTTGATGTCTGTGAGGTGGCTCCAGACCGACTTGCCCTCTAGTTTGACAGCACGGTCTGCCACCTGTTCAACAATCTGTGGTCCTGGAAATCAGGGCACATTCCAGCACCTTACAAAGTTCCTGAGTAGCACAATGTCCCCTACTTTCCCAGAATTTTTAAGTTCAGGTTTCTGTGGTGCATCCTAGCAGTTTCTCTCTGTGCCGTCGTCTGTGCCTCCTCAGTGTTGCTGTATCTTGAGAGAGATAAAAGACGTGCTAGCAATCAATGTAGTAAAGTACTCATGCATTTCTTGTCCTAACGCATCTGCACTATTCTCACAGTCCTTTAGTGCTCTTGTGGGAGGAGCCAGTGGCAATGGCATGCACCGTCCGTCACCACCTCATGGGTGTTAAATGGTGGTCGGACCCAGGCAATTTGTGCAATGCAAACAAGGTGAGAGGTGAATAGTGGAGCCGATTTTTCTTTGTGCTCTGCTGCGTTTTGGCTATGCAGTCCTTCAGGAGGCTGTTCGGGCATTCACACACCCCATTCGCAAATAAAAATGTCCCCTACGTATTGCAAAACTGTGCTCTCCATCTATATGTTGCTCATGTCCATCTGGATCACTGTTAAAGATAGATGGTGACTCGCAGTACCCTTGAGGAAGTCTTGTATGTTTCCACTTCTGGTTTCTATACATAAAGCTGGTCAAGTCTTGTGAGTCTGGGTGTAGTGGGACTGAGAATAATGCATTTGTCAAATCAATGACCTTGAAGCAGGCGGATTCCGCAGGAATGCTGCACAGAATTGTCTATGGGTCTGCAACTAAAGCATACTCTGCTCCTACAATGTCTTTAAGAGGCCTTAAGTCCTGTATGAAATGACATGACCCCCACTTTGACTTCCTCACTGGGTACATTGCAATGTTGCATGGGGAATGAATGCCTCTCTCTATCAGTTCTGTGATTGTCTCATAAAGGCCCTCATCTGCCTCATTTGTTAGTGGGTACTGTTTCACTCTTGGTAGTATTGCTCCTTGCTTCAGCTTGACCTTTACTCCCCCCTGCTCTTTATGTGCCTCACATCATAGGCACTTGTTGTCCACAGCATGCTGGGTACCTTGGCCAGGTACTCCTCCGAGAATGGGGATGGCGCCTCCAGCGCTATTGCCATACTCTGTGGTACCTCCCTGTAGTGAATTCTTAACTAGTAAGTCACACACATCTCATACACCATCTCTATTTCTAGTATTTCCTCCCTAATATCTCTTTGTCTCTCACAGTGGCCAATCTGCACCCTTCTATCACCACAATCATGGCAATACCTGCTTGTCCTGTGTCATCCAACCTATGCGCCGCTATTCAGTCCTATCTAACAACCACTGCCTCTATTTCTATTGGCATTATGGTTCCCTCTTCCTCATCCAATGGTAGCTCAGGCCTGAATAGTTATTCGTTTGGAACCTGCCATACATTCCCTGCATTGCCTGGAAGCTATGCAAAAGCAATGTCAGTCCCTTACTGGAACATTTCTGCGCCTAATGGCACCCACCTCTGTACTTTGTGTCCACAGTAAGCTTGAACAATATGTCTTACATTGAGCATATGTATTCCTGGTGTGGAGCACACTATTGTATTACACATCAACACTTCCTAGGGGTATATCAAAATGCATTCAACTCATTCAATTTCTGATAATCAGTGTGTACCCTATAGGTTGCCCTAGGCAAAAGCACACCCTGTCCCTGGTGAGTGTACCTGACCCTAGGAGAGGGGTGTAGTAATGCCTGTCTAATAGGGAAAACGGGAGAGACTATCCCTGCTCCTACAATGTGTTTGTTCCCAAAAGTTGGGTGTAATTTAAAAAGACAAGCGGTTGAATATGTTCTACTAATTCTCTCATGAACATTCTCTAGTGGTATTTCATATATGTCAGAAATGGAATATCTTCCCAAGTCGACAAGTTTTATTCACCCCTGACAGAGGTGTGTGCATGGGATGTAGCCAAAGGATTTTTCAAGTATGGTTCAAACCTAACCAACCCTGACCTACAGGTGTAGGATAGGGGTTGTGAGAAAAAAAAAAATCAATGACAAATCGCTAACCAACTGTGACTTTTCTGGTTAGGAGACTCAATTGTCTCTGAAATAAAATAAAAAAGGAGTGGTGTACTGTTAAGGAGGGCACTTCCCAACTGTTAAATTTTCCTTTTTACTCTGTATCCTGTCTGGTTTAGTGGGATATCATCTGTTATGATGGTCGACCGGTTTTGATGAGCAGCTGTTGTTGTCATCTTCTTCAGGACCTTTCATGTGTCTGCGCCTTCGTGAAGGTTGTCCTCTCCCTTGAGGCGGTGGGTTCCCAACCTCCTAACCTAAGGGAAGGATAGTACAATGACTCTATTTTAGCCTGAGATATCTACAGGGTCTGTATTATTTCTTGTGCATATGCATTATTAGCAATCAATATTCGTAGACCAACTCTGTCCTTTTATAATGGTTTCTGCCCTTTGCGACCCATCCTAGATCCCTTGCCACTATTGATAATAGCCAATTTCGTGTCACATTCTTCAGTGACTAACTATCTCCATGTATGTGGAGGAGTCAATGCCTGTCTTCCTTGTCTTTTAAATTCATTTTAGGTGTACTTGGAACTCACATGCAACTTCTGTGTTGTGCCAGCATACCAGGGTTACGTGACCCCATTACCTTGATTTTCAGACAGGATCTCTTCTGTGTCTGAAGATGGAGCGGATGATCTCTCGCTGTGCATTGTGCTTATTTTGTTCTTTTGTCAGGTTCCCTAGTATGGAAGAGCAGAACAGAATTGTCTTTTGCTGTGCTGCGCCTTAACTAGGAAGCGATTCCAGGCACATATTGTATTCGGTATCGATGTTGTTGCTAGATGCCTTTTATATGATATGTGTCATTCATGTCATATTTATACAGTGTGCAGTTGATCAGTGTACTTAAACCACATCCTATACTGCTTGCACGGAATGATACTGCCTCCTGCCAAATAGTGTGCGAAAAATTCAGAAAAATTCAGTGCGGTACCTTGCCTGATGGCAGTGCATCAAACTCATTTTCATGCCATTCTACTTGTGCTACAGGCACACCGAGTGTGAGCGCATCTTACTCTAGTGTGATGCAAATTACTTGTAATGCTCAGCCCAGCAGAATACAGGAGCCTCAACCAACCCTGTGTGGCGGTATATGATAGGTGTCCCCGGTGTATGAGAATCTGGCCGGTTAATGCGTAAAAGCCAGCGCCGCTTTTCTGCTTACCGTCCTAATTGTAGGGAATTGTCCTAATTGTAGGGAATCCGTACTCCAGTGCTGCCATGTGATTGTTCCGACTGCCGCGGTCATGTCTCTGCAACAAACAAGTGTTGCTAGGCAATGTGGCGATGTGGCATTCTTTTATGTTGATAGCCTGGACCTGCAGGTAAGGTTTGTTTCGTGAGCGCCCTATTGAAGTGGTCCAGTATGCAAGATGTGTAGTTTGCATCATACATCATGCCCCGCCTGTGTAAGTGGGTTGCTAAGCACCAGACGCATTATCTAGATGAGGCCACTGCTTGTATATCTTGATCTTCTACAGGCTGTGCACGAGACAGGGGGGTGAACCGTGCACTGTGGTGGATCTGAATTGTATTGTGGGTATTATATGTTATGTGGTGATATTCCGGTATGGTTTATGCTTGATTGATAGGGAAGGCGCCAATCCACCTGGTTCTAGTGTTCAGCTGCCAATGTCTAAGTACGCAAGAGATAGCTCCTGCATGGCATGCTGCCAGACTGGGCATGTAGTCCTCACGTCCTTCAGTGGTGTTATTTAATCACTGCCAGTTCTTGCCACTGAATTTCCTCATTCAATCCATATTTGACCACATCCAGTCTGAAAATCCAGTTTTGCTCTCGTCTCAATAGAAGGCGGGCAAAATTGCCTCCTCTCTGTGGCAGTGTTATTTCTTTCAAGGATTGTTCACTGAAAGTCCTCTGCTGCATGTCCATTTGTTAAGAAGTGAGCTTCTAGTGGAGCTGTAATTTTCTTAGTTCTCATGCAAGATTTGTGTTCCGTGAGGCATTTCTAAACTTCTCTTATAGTCATCCCGACATACCTCAAACCGCATGGGCACGTGATAAGGTATATCATGCCCTTGCTGTCACAGTTAGTCAGCGTTTTCTGTTCCCAAGGGCTCTTCCATTCGATATCAATCTTTTTTGTATGGGTTGTCTGTGCGCACATTGAACACCTGCCGCATGGTACATGGCCAGCTGACCTGGTGGAGTCCCAAATAGTTTGATCTGTGGCTTCAGTGCCCATATTGCTTAGGGTGTGAAAAAGTCAGTCCCGGAGGTTCTGTCTCCTTTTTATTGCAAATGTTGGTGTTTCTAGATGGCTGGTGACCAATTACTTTTTGAGTAGGCCTGCCTGCTGGCTGTAATCATCACTCCTTGTGCATGTGCGCCTGTACCGTAAAAACTGGCCAAAGGTAAGATTGTCCTTCAGTAATCGTGGATGGTAACTGGAGTATCTCAACAGAGAGTTCCTGTCTGTGTTTTTCTTGTACACTTTGGAAATTAGTGTTCCATTTTGTGCTGTGATCAAGAGATCCAAAAACTGGGTCTCACATTTACTTGACTCAATACTGAATTTGAGATGCGGTTACAGTTGTTCAGCCATATGTGGAAAGCCCCCATTTCTTCCATCGACCCTTCGAAGACCATGAAAACATTTTCGATGTATCTTCGCCATGTGGGGATTTTGGTTTTGTAAGGGCTATTTGCTGCATAGATATGTTCTTCCTCAAACTCTTCCACATAGAGGTTTTCCAGAGTATTCGCGAACATCGCACCCATGGCTGTCCCTGAAATGTGTTGGTAGAAGCTATCTTCATATACGGATACGGATATTGCCGTCATACCTCCTTGTTAACCTTTCCCTAGAGCAAGGCATGGCTGTTTCCCCCTACCTTCATCCTGGGAGGTCTCTAAGCCTATACACATATCTAGTGGCATTATGTAGGGTGTGTAAATTGTTCGCCAGCCGTGCCTGCTCATCTGCCCCCTTCTTCTCCCTCTGTATGCGTTTCAAACTCCCATGACACCCGCTTGTCTGTCCCTGTCCCCGTTGACTGGAATTGATACTGCTCCCCCCTCCTAGTCCCCACTGTTCCTGTCTTCATTGTCAGATTGTCAAATCCTGAACCCATGTTACTGTAGAAATCATCTGCAAAGGTCAGTCTCCTAGATGTCAAATCTGTGTAAGGTTTCATGCTGAGGTCAATGTCCCTCAAGTCGTACCTGTTTCCTCGCCGGGCCCTTAAGCCTGCTCTATCTCTTTCTGCTGTGCTCCTGCCCTGTGAGCTTGTACTCGCTAGTTCTGTTTGTCTGTCCTCCTCAAGTTTGTCGTTTCCCTTGTCCATGACTCCTTGTGTCTTTACTGCCCTTATTGCTTGCTCGTCCTCTTCCCTGCGTGCTCGTTCCCTTGCCAGTCTATCCAACTATAACTTCCTCTGTTCCCTCTCAGCCAACTTGCGTTTCTCCTGATCTGGTATTTTTCCCTTCACCTCTTAACCTCTTCCCCTTCCCTTGTCCTGCTGTCCTGCTGCTCCCGTTCTGCCCTTTTCCTCTCATTGCAGTCCTTTTTGATCCCCTCCTTTCATTCCCTTTCCATGCTCTCCTTTTCCTCCTCCTTCCTTCACTCTCTATCCTTCCTCTCCAACTTTTCTTCTCTTCTCCTCTCACTGTTTTCTCTCACTAGTTTCTCCTCACGTTCCTTCCCTCTCCTATTCCCCTCATCCATTATCTCTGCCCAGTCTGATACTTTGCCGCTTTCCTTCAGACTCTCCATTGCTTAAGTTGCCCCTTCTGCCTCCCCGTACGTTTTCCCTTCCAGCTTCAGGAATATCTGGCCCTTATCCACTCCTTAATGGTTATGCCCCTGAGTCCCTCCTCTGCACCCCCCTGCACCTCGTTGCTCACCTCTCGTTCAGTAGCTGGCTGCCCTGTGCCCCTCAGCCATTCCTCCTTCGTATATGGTGGTGGCTTATATGTCAGATTTGAATACCCCTCTGCTGCTCTTAATTCCCATATTGGTACATCCCTTGTTCATCGTCTGTGTCATCGGATGCTACACTCGGAGGGACATGAGGAAGAGTGTAGGGGTGAGTGCCTGGCTCCTTCACCTCCTGCTGGCTCAGCATTCACTGACACGTTGTTGCGTCCTCTTCGCCCTCCTGAAACCTGCGGCACAACTCAAATATGGGCATGCGTTTTGTTAACTTCTTTCCCTTATAGGCACCCCATATGTGTGTCAGTAGTGATTGCTGCATGTCCTTGGAGAAACTTCCACACGGTGGCCATGGTTTAGTTAACTTTCCCTTAGTACTTTTGAACCATTCTATGCTATATCTACAAATCTTCTCCCTATATGGTGGGAGTGTCTTACACAAATGCTGGTGGGGCGTGTCCCCCCGCACTTCCCTTAATACATGTTCACTGATTTACCTGACCTCAATTCGAGAGTTTCGACAATCTGCTGTTCAGAGAGAAAGGTACAATATAGTGACAATACTTTTCCAGTTACTATAAGCCTATCTGGCTCCACACCTTATCAGGTGTGCTCCGCGCCCTGCCCCTCTTTTATAATCACTGCTTCCTCAGCCACACCCACGATACTGCGCATGTGCCTTCCGTACACTGCCACTTTTTCACCTCATCTCCCAATCCCAAGTTTCCAAATACTAGTTCCTCACCATCTCATACGCTCCGTGTCCTATGTGCAAACCTATGCGTGATATCACCAGTTTACTAAACAGGGTAGTGCTAAGAAAAATCAAATACAGTACACACACTGTAATACCCCATTACTACCACAACAATAAAACCCTGCAGCTGTCTTCCGCCTCCAGGCAGAGTATACCAATATTCTCTTGTGGTCGAACTGTACCCACTGCGTTGCCTAGCGTGCAAAATGTCTCACTCCAAGAGACTTAACCAGTTAACTCATTTTCCACAATCTAGGCCAGCTTTCCTTGCTAACCATTAGGGGATACTCTCATCTATGACCCGAGCTAAAACGGCCACCCCACAGGAAAACCACTATTTACATATCTTCTGTCATTCATGTTAGGAAATATTCCCATTTATGTGCAATTTTCCCTCCACTTGTGTACCCCCACCCCAACTTGTTGCTGTTGTTTAAACACCATAGCCTGAATTTTGCAAGTGGAGCACAGCTTTCTGCTGCATTCCACTGGGATTTCGCTCACTTTGTTATGGGGAAACTGACATCCCCATAAAGACAGTCAGTACTGGGATACTTTGTTTCCCTTAGCTCTTTCCAACATTGCAACTTTTCTGCAACATGTTACAAGTGCACAAAGTACATTACAGTACAGTGTACTTGGGTCTACCTTTCGTTTACAAAGGTCGTAGACTGATTTAAAGGATTTTTGGGTAGAAGTGCAGATGTGCCTTGGACAGGGCTGGTGGCAGCTTATCTTTTCGCATATTTTTAACTCTTTCTTGCCAAGCAAACCGTGTTTACCGCAGTTGGCACAGGAAGGTGGCCTGACTCCAAAATGGCAATGCCACGAGGTTCTTTGTCCTGTCCTTTGGCCATCTTGTCCCTTTGCCTGCCCCAGGTTGAGCTGAGCTGGTTCAGTCTTTATTTGGTCATGAATTTTCTGGTGAAACGCCAAGGTTTTGCAGGCTTCTGCATGCCTTGTGTGTGTGCCCCCAGGATGTGGGCTGGACTGTCTAGTTCCAATACACATCCTGGGAGCCAGAGAGTCTTGTCTGCTGGAAATAACTGGGACCACCATGGTCTGTGATTGGTCCATGTCTGGTGTGCCTGTATGTGTTCATATCTCCCATTGGGTCCTCTTTGTTTTGGCGTGAAGGAGATGCTGGATAAGAGAAGGCTCCAAACACCCATACCAGGTCCATATCTTAAAGATAAGGATAATGATCCAAGCATCCTGAAACTAAGAAGCTGAGTTGAGGAACTGCTGGTAACCCGCTGGAAGGTTTGGCACCCTGAGACCTCTGTCTTAACACAGGACCCCTCTGCATCTGATGGCACCAGAAGGTCTGAAAAGGCGCTTCGACCTATTTGAATAGTGGGAACAACTATTCACTGCACCAACACCTGCAGGCAAGCCTCTTCGGAAGTGTTCCTGGGACAACCAGCGAACTGACCATCTTGTGCAGGACCTTTGCTCTGAAACCGCCACCATTTTGTGTTGACTCTTGAAACTTGGTAGATCGCTAGCTCTGTGTTCATGGCACTCTCACACCACATTTCTCAAACTTGCCATTCCCAGGTCGGGAACAAAGAGAGAGTGCCTGAGCCCGAGTGGGCATGGTCACTGTGTCGCCCAGCCGTGGTGACGAACTTCGGAGGTACCTAGCTGTTATGCCTGTCTGTGCCCTGAATCCTGCTGCAGTGAAACTAGCCTGATCCCTTCATAAGGAGGGGAGAAATCACCACTGTCCTGCCACGGAACCATTGCTGTAACTCAGCCACAGAAAGCCGCAAGCCGCACAATTGCTGCATTTGAACCTGCAACCGAAGTAGACCCGGCTGCCGAAGTTTGGTCCTGAGTGCACCAGGGGTCAGTGAGTACTTGCAACCCTCACTGTCAGCCCCTAGCTCATCCATCCAATTTTACTCATGTGTCCCCTGAGGGCCACAGACATTTCCACGGGTAGCCTGTTCTACTGTCCAATTCCCAACTCCTAGAACCTGTTCTGCCCTCCTGGGGAGAACCTCCTTGAATATTGGGAACTTTTTCTTCATCCCCTCATCCACCTTCCTGAGCTGCAACAGCCCCTTCAAGAGACCCTGTTTTGCAACTACCGCTTGATCACGTGCACCAGCACCAAACTGTACTTTTGAACGCAAGGCATCACTCTGCTTAGGGCTTGGACTGACTCTCAGTTAGGGATTGATTAATGAAGAACTGCCTAAAGTCTATTTGCACTGTTTGCCCCCTTCCCTCCTAAGTTGGGGATCCATTCTGTGCACTATTCCTTTAGTGCCCCCTGGTAACTGTATATATGTTTCATAGTAGTGTTGTATTGGTTTGAAGTATTACTGTTGATAATTGCTTTGTGTTTGATTTCAAAGGCCTTGAATAAATGGACATGAATTTTTATATACGCCTGACTGGGAGTAATTTGTAGTGCCCTTTACTGTGTGTGCTCATTGTGGGCTTTCATTAACCCTCACCCCTCCTGAGACCTAGTCTTGACCACTGCCAATTCTACCTTGATTGATCTGTCCTCTTCAATCCTGTTGTTTCCCTTGTCCATGGCTCCTTGTGCCTTTACTGCCCTTATTGCTTGTTTGTCCTCTTCCAGAGGTTTGTCCAGAAGGTTACCCTGTTCCAAGAAACTATGCTGGTGTTCTGAATGTCTGCCCATCAGGTCAGAGTTCAGAAATCCATCTTAACAATCCCTGCCCTTAAGTCAATAGTCTAAGTTATTCACCAGAACCGTTTACCTCTAAAGCCGAATGTGCCCTAAACATAGAAAAGGGACTTCTACCTCCGCTCCTGTCCCTACTCACTTTGACAATATTCAATGATACTTTGACAATATTCGACGATACTGAACAATACACCACAATATTAAATACCTCCCTCACACCTATAGTTGCCATTCAACTGAGTCAATACTTACACTGTGTTGTCTCCTGGCATTGCTCAGCTGCTAACTCCTCCAGAAAGTGCCCACTTTCCCATCCTGGTCTGCCTGGACTCCTCACTGACTTCGGGCAGGATGATTTCCAACTGGCTCCTGACGGTCTTTCCGCAGGCACCTGTTTCACGTCTTCTCAAAATATGCAAGAGTCCTGCAGCCTCTCAGGTTACACAGCGGAGAAGATGACCTGGTGCCGGGCTGGCACAGCCAACCATCGACTCTGCTACCAACTTGTTTGGGAAAACTCCCAGGTATAACAGAGCAATACTGGAAGTTCTCTGACTTGGAGGGCCCAACACCCTCCCCAGGATACACGGAGGATTGCAAGTACATACTGCAGTTTATTACAGTCAAAACCAAGAGTGATCGATACAAGAACAAAGAAAAATTCCAGCATGTCACACGGTAAATGGCACACAGGCCACTTTTGTCTCAAAACATGTCACTGCTTCGTCATTACTTGGGCCTCTCTCCAGAAACCTATCGATCGTGCCATGTGATTAGCCGTCAGGAGCATGATAAATTATAGTGGTACATATACATGTTATTCTACTGGTTCTTCCATGTTAGCTGGCTGGCCTGTTCCATCCCCAATCTACTAAATTGTTGCAGAGTTATGGATTTACCATTGGTTCTTGCCCATTGCTACCCACCCCTAGGTTACGAAACTGTCTGGCTGCCTGGGAGCAGCTCTACTTTCTCACCACCGATCACTGTTCACTGTCTGCTTCAGCTGTATCACATTTTTGGAGACCATGAAACTGAGCTCTGCAGCCCTGAATTATGAGGATTTCATTCCCTTTTTTGCAGCTGATCCTATTGTCGTCTGGGGATTGTAATGTCTCTCGTATCTCTTGACCTTGGCTGCGAGTCATGTCTCACATATCTTGCTCTCTGTCCAGCCTGAATCAGCTCAGCTCATCCCTTGCTCAGTGGTCTGAGGCCTGCTGTAACTTTCCTATACCTTATAATGTGGTTTCTACATTGTCATGCCATATTATATTCTCCATAGGTTAGTCACACTTGGCTCTGACAGGTTCCATAGATGCTCCTGCAGTTCCATAGGGGTGTTTGTGTTTAAGCATCTGAAAGCTTTGCTCAGGATTTCTTCTGCCTTGCGGTTTCTGATTTTCTGCATTTTGCTAATGGCAAAAATAATAAAAGCAATGACAGTATGTATATGTATCTGTTCTCTAACTACAGAACTGTACGCTCATGTTCTTCATGTATTTGAGTGTGTGTTTGTGTCATGTAGTGCTGATGGCACATGTGCTTCATGCCTAACATTGCTTTGCCGTGGTGTCTCTAACCACGTCAGCAACATGGCCTCTTGGTGCTTAGTCCAGGCTGTCAATATAGGTGTCTCTGACCATGGCCTGTGGCTCTTCACTCACGCATGGATATATTTGTACCACACCTGGTCTGCATGGCTGGCTGAGGGAAATCTCTCAATGTATTCATCCATCATTGGTCCATTAGGAATTCGTCCAAAATAGAATGGATGATTGCAGTGTTTTCTGGCCTTCTTTCATGTCATGAATTTGTTGGGAAGGAGGTGTGGCAAGATTACAACTTTCTTTTCACCATGCACCCCAAACGTTTCCAAACCCTTCTGATGTGCCATCTCAAAATTCCTACTGTACCTGAGACGTGGGCTTGTTCCATCCCCTTGAGCTGCCAGTTTCAATGCCCTGCTTTCGAACCTATCTTTTATGAAAATGTACATAGGTGTGTTTCTTGAGGCAGTTGGTGTAGGGCTTACTTGCTTTGCTCCACTCCTGAGGATGCCTACCAGTTCTGATGTGAATGGAGATGGCTAGTCCCCTCTCACGGGTGATCTACTATGTGGGTGCCATGCCCTGTCCATGCCCCCAGGATCTACTCTCATAAAATATCTGTTCTTAACTGTATGAGAGTGGAGACCTTGTGTGAGGGCTGCATTACTGGCTGTCTAGTTTTCTGACCTAATGCAAGTACCTCTCTTTCCCTCTGTAGATTTATATATGATCCCTGCACCCACTTGAGGGGAGCTGAGAGTGCAGACACTACTGGTTCTGTGGCATCACAGTTCATCAACTTCCTTAAAAATTCAGGAGTAGCTTCTGTGGAACTTGATGATCCTTGTCCTCTGTATGTGGTATGTTGGTAGTAGCCAGGCAGTGTTACACAAGCCTTCCATGACCACTCTTAAGACTAAACCATCCACTGACAAGGTAAAGCAGGTACATTTGTAACAGCAGTTGGATACCCTGCCACTCAATACCACAGAGGGAAGCCCCTATCCCTGCTTAGACTTTCAACTTACATGGAAAATATACCTCGGGATAGCCTCAGTTCTTACAATGGCTGACCAGACACCATTGCTCAGAAGCTCCTTAGTCGACCTTGAGGATAAGTCTGCGAAACCGGAGGAACAAATGCTGGTGACTCAGCCCAGCCAGTGGGAGAATCCTATACCCACGAGGATGTCTTCTTGCTGACCAAAGAACCAGGATCAGAAGCAGAAGGACAAAGACGTTGTATGAGGATGTTTCTCAAATCCATGCTGCACAAACTGGGCAAAGACAATTTAGCTATATTTATATGACATTAGGTATTCCCACATCGTGGATGCGCTCCCACAAAACACTTCAGAAAGAGAGGTGATCCTCTTGCAAACTTCCTTTACAATTAATGTTCTGAAATGCCACAAAAATAGGAGTTTCAAAAGTTTAATCTTCGTAACATCCGAGGTGTGTTGTAACGTAACAGAGTAAAATGCCAACACGTGTTTCGACCTCTCTCGGTCTTTCTCAAGGCAAAGCTCTGTACAGCATGTATGTGTATACAATATTATGTTACATAAAAGGTCCACATCAATAAGCCAGGACATAAGGTACAAAAAGCACATACAAGCAAAATTATTAAAAGATACAAATATACATTACCGGCAGGATGGATATAGCATGATCATAGGCAGCACATGAAAAATAATAATTGACACGATTTAGAATTAAAACCAGAGAATCTGACAGTGAATACCACATGTACCAGTTAATATATGTATGTAAAGATTAATAAGAAATACCTTGTGGGATCAAGTTCTAGACCATTAGTGACATGAGTGTGTTACCCAAAGTTGACCTCCATGAAGTGTAACCTTTATACATATAGTTCTCCATGCAGCATACAGCAGTGTGTATCACTTCCCTATTTCCATTCGTGCATGTAATCGCCAGGTGCCAATCCATAACCGGCACTGCACACAATACCGCACCCAATGGGTCAAACCTTGAACCATATCAAGGTCGTCTCATGCAATATTAAGATTGTTAAAACCAATTAGGCCCCGTAGACCCAGAAAAATCCATTCCCTAACACCAAAAGTGACAAGTTCCCCGAATCCAATTAGATGAAATACCATTGATTGAGGCAGTATATAGACGTCTTGGATGTGTTATGCAGCCCAAGAATTCTGGAAGAACATGAAATGGCTCGTAAAATGACTCGATCAAAGTGGTGAAAACCCCAGGTCACCAGTAAAAATATTTGTAAATGTTGACCATTACCTTCCCATTCCAAAATTTCTGAATTTAAATCAATTCGCACATTCTCCTTCAAAGTGACGTCCCGCCTGGATTGGCCTGTCATTTAGAATAAACCGGATATTCTGTTAGAGTAGACCAATTCCCAAAACCAAATTCCATATCTCATCATGCACCCTCAACATAAAGCAGTGTGCCGCTTTCTTACCAACATTGATCTCACGTCTGTGTGAGCCCTTTTTCAGCCCGTGTCATGTCTGAACGAGATGCGATCCGCGTCCCCTAGTGAAAAGTCGTGGGAGCAAAATAAAGAAAAGCACCCTCCGTACACGTGATCTTGAGTCACGTGTACGGTGCCGTGCGTGCGTCCCGAAAAAGAAAAGGAAAAGGAAAAGGAAAAGAAAAAGTTGCGATCAAGTGGTGTAGGTCACATGTTCACCCACGGTTCGCATGGAAAGTTTGTGCCTCGTCAAAGCTAGCAAGTTCGAATAATAAATAAACAGGAATGCGTGAACCCATTCACGCCTAGTATAATATCCGAAAATAATTGTAAATGTGCATTCCTTTTGAAGTGTCAACCAAGTGGGTTGGTACAATAAATACAACATTGTATATCAGTTCTATTGGCCCATGGGTGCTGCAGAGATGCCCCGCCGGTCCAATCAACCGCCGTGCGTGCGTCCCGAACAAGCAAGAGAAAAGGTTGCGATCCCGTGTTGTGGGTCACATGTTCCCCCACCGGTCGCATGGAAAGTTTGCGCCTCGTCAAGACTAGCAAGTTACAGGAAAGCGTGAACCCATTCACGCCTGGCATAATGTCTGAATATAATTTTACATGTGCATTTATCTTGAAGGGTCAACCACGTGAGTTTGTACAATGAATACAACATTGTATATCAGTTCTATTGGCCCATGGGTACTGCAGAGATGCCCCGCCGGTCCAATCAACACCCGCAAAGACATGCACGAACAAGGAATCCACCTTTTTTTTTTGCCACACATAAAACTCCCCATCTACAAAAACACATGCAGTTCCGTATCGCTGTTCAAGCCCAAAGTGGTACACCGTAACCTGCAGATGGTGCGTGCTTCTAATTGTCGCAACAATACTGCGCGATCCCCACCTCTAGGGTGAGGTCTTGCCTGCATAAGGCCTATAAACCTGATGTCGTTCACGTTATCCATTTGATGCTGTTCCTGCCAATGTGTGGCTAACGGTAATTTAGAATCAAACTTTCTCAAGCTTGCAAGGTGTTCCCTGATACGTATCCGTAATTCCCTAATCGTTGAACCCACATACACTTTGCCACAGATACACAAAATAGCATAAACCACAAATTTAGTCTTACAATTCAAAAAGTCGCGTATTAACACTGTTAAGCCATTATGACAAACAAAATTGTCAGCCTGTATGGCAAATTGACAAAAATTGCATGAGGCACATTTGAAGAAACCCTTTGGTTTAGGTGGTAACCATGATCGGGAGTGTGTGGAACAGGTTATGGGAGCTAAAAATGAAGGACATAGATGTCCCTTAAGTGTGCGATTCCGCAAAAAAATAAATCTGGGATGATCGGTAATATAAGGTGTGATATTGGAATCAAGTTGCAATAGATGCCAATGTTTGTTCAATACTTTATATAACATCTCCGAATTGTGAACATATTTGGTAATGATCCGTACATCGGAAAACCCAGTCGGTCTTTGCCTCCTCTGGTCCATTAACATTTCAGTGCGTGAAATATCACTCACCCGATTTATGCCCTTTTGAATGCAACGACTTGAATATCCTCTTTGTTTAAAACGTGCTTTGATTTGTGATACCTCATTGGTGAATTCCTCTGGGATACTACAATTACGTCTTGCACGGTAAAATTCTCCAAATGGTATATTCTCTATCACCGATCGTTTATGGCAACTTGTAGCTTGCAAAATAGAATTCACCGCCGTTGGTTTTCTAAAAGTTTGAGTCTGTATACAACCATTGACAATTGTGATAACAAGATCCAAAAATTCCATTCTGTTGGTACTAATATGTCCAACGAATTCAATCCCAAATGTGTTATTATTCAAATAGTCAGTAAATTGCTGAAAAGTTTCGGTGGACCCACTCCAAACCACCAGAATATCATCAATGTATCTTTTCCATAGTACAATGCAGTCTTGAAATGGATGCGTACTATGTATGTAATGGTGTTCAAAAAAACCCATGAAGAGATTAGCCAGGGAGGGTGCATATTTTGCCCCCATGGCTACTCCTCGAGTTTGTGCATAATATTGACCATTGAATAGAAACTGATTATATTTGAGCGAAAAAGCCAAGAACTCCTTGATCATTGATATATGGTCAGTATGCGAAGCCGAGTGATTTCTAAAGGAAAAGTCAATGGTATCAAGTGCCAAGTGATGCTGTATAGCGGTGTAAAGTGATTTGACATCATATGTTATTAACGAAAAGTGGTCTAACCACTTGATGGAGGTTAGAACCTGAAGAGTATGTGTAGTGTCTCGTAAATAAGCAGGCAGTGTGGCAACCAAGCTTTTAATGGCGGTATCTATATATTGGGAAAGCCCTTCTGTGGCCCAACCTAAACCACTCAGGATCGGTCTCACTTGTGGTAGCTGAATGTAATCTTTATGGATCTTGGGTAGAAAATACATAGTTGGCATAACTGGAGCCGTCCGATACAGAAAAGATTTTTCGTCATCAGTAATGAGCCCACGTGAGTACCATTTTTGAATTAGGTCAGACAAATTTGCCACCGTTTGCAAAGAGGGATTGCCTGACAATAATTGATAGCAACCCGGAGTAGCAAGGTGATCTTTCGCCATCTGAATATAATCATCTCTATTAAGTAGAACAATGTTGCCGCCTTTGTCGGCTTCCTTAATAACTATATCCTGATCCAACATTAATGTAGTTAAGGCTTGTTGTTCTGCCTCGGAGAGGTTGTTGTAGTGTCGTAACCTATTCTTAGGGTGATCCATCAGAAAATACAAATCTTGTAAAACAGCCTGATGAAAGGTATCTATTACACTCTCATCTTGTGATGGTGGTACAAATTTGGAAGGTTTCTTATGTTCTAACATTTCCAGTGGTAACTGATGTATACCTAATTCCTGTTCTAACTGTCCTTGCTGCAGGCCAGAAGCCTCTGACAAGGACAACAGTAATGTTGTGTCTTCAATATCTGATATCGTGATGGAACTGGGAGAACTAGGAATATTCCTGGGTGAAAATTGCTTAACCTTAGTATGAAAGAATTTTTTGAGCTTCAACTTCCGTATAAACTTAAACAGATCTATTTGGAAATCAATAAGATCAGGTTGACAACTTGGTGCAAATGAGAGACCTTTATTCAAAAGAGACACTTCAGCCGTGGTTAGAACTCTAGAAGAGAGATTATGTACTAGATTTTCAGAATCGATTTGGCTTGGAGGTTCCTGAGACTGGCCCTGGTTTGGCGTTTGTTTGCAATGTGCCCTGTACCTTGCCCTATACCTTGCCCTAGATCCTCTTCCTCTTCTTCCTCTGAAGATGTATTGGGTATTGAAGTAGCTCGCCCTAAAGGGACAGTAAATCTAACATGTTTGTTAGCAGGAGCATTGTAATTAGAAAAATTTCCTTTCTTGTACCTTTTAATTTCTGCCATAAACCCTCTCCTGCGATGTGCAGAGGAGGTAATTGAATTTTCTCCCCCAGAACCTGCTGTAATGCCCACGGGTTCTTCCTCAGAGTCTACCTCTGAGGAAGTTGGACTACCAGTTGGTGTTTTAACTAATGGACCTGTGTTGTCTTTATCATACTTAGCTTGGAACGTGTACACTCGATCATTCTTGTAATCTCTCTCATCCCTAAAGAATTTGCGAAATTTGCGAATTTTAATCTCATCCTGGTAATCTTTCAATATATTATACATGGTAGTATAATTTTTATCTTTGACTGCCTTTGGATTGCCCATTGCTTCAATTTCTTTATGTAAAGCCTCAATTTGAATTGAAACTCTTTCATGTTCACGTTCGGCGTGTGTGATCAAAAGTTGCAACATTTTTGCTGAACTAATCGTCCAATTTTTCCTCCCATTCACGAGCTAAATCTTGATCAGCATCATTGGTAAAATCGGGAAAGATTAGAATTCTAAGTCCTCTTGGTATCATGCTATGCTCTAAATAATTAGCAAGTGAAACTTTTTCCCAATACTTATTTGTTTCTTTCTTGGCTAATCTTTCTAGTTTGACGAATTTGTTCGCTAAAGTCTCTATCTGTGGATTACTCCCCGTGAAAGCATTACCTGGGGTCCCCTTGGGGGAGAACAATGCTGCCCTGTCTCTTTCACGATTAACTAAATATTCGGCCATCGTGATGATAAGAGATTCGTAACGCTCTATGTGGCTCTGTGCGCCCTACCCGGTCTGTGAAAAGTGGAACAAGGGGTATTGAGGTGTGCCAGGTAAATAGCGCTGGAGCAGTTTGGTGTACAAGAAACAATTCAATTAAGCCTCAAGGAATGGGGTTTTAGCTCCCATAACCTGTTCCACACACTCCCGATCATGGTTACCACCTAAACCAAAGGGTTTCTTCAAATGTGCCTCATGCAATTTTTGTCAATTTGCCATACAGGCTGACAATTTTGTTTGTCATAATGGCTTAACAGTGTTAATACGCGACTTTTGAATTGTAAGACTAAATTTGTGGTTTATGCTATTTTGTGTATCTGTGGCAAAGTGTATGTGGGTTCAACGATTAGGGAATTACGGATACGTATCAGGGAACACCTTGCAAGCTTGAGAAAGTTTGATTCTAAATTACCGTTAGCCACACATTGGCAGGAACAGCATCAAATGGATAACGTGAACGACATCAGGTTTATAGGCCTTATGCAGGCAAGACCTCACCCTAGAGGTGGGGATCGCGCAGTATTGTTGCGACAATTAGAAGCACGCACCATCTGCAGGTTACGGTGTACCACTTTGGGCTTGAACAGCGATACGGAACTGCATGTGTTTTTGTAGATGGGGAGTTTTATGTGTGGCAAAAAAAAAAGGTGGATTCCTTGTTCGTGCATGTCTTTGCGGGTGTTGATTGGACCGGCGGGGCATCTCTGCAGTACCCATGGGCCAATAGAACTGATATACAATGTTGTATTCATTGTACAAACTCACGTGGTTGACCCTTCAAGATAAATGCACATGTAAAATTATATTCAGACATTATGCCAGGCGTGAATGGGTTCACGCTTTCCTGTAACTTGCTAGTCTTGACGAGGCGCAAACTTTCCATGCGACCGGTGGGGGAACATGTGACCCACAACACGGGATCGCAACCTTTTCTCTTGCTTGTTCGGGACGCACGCACGGCGGTTGATTGGACCGGCGGGGCATCTCTGCAGCACCCATGGGCCAATAGAACTGATATACAATGTTGTATTTATTGTACCAACCCACTTGGTTGACACTTCAAAAGGAATGCACATTTACAATTATTTTCGGATATTATACTAGGCGTGAATGGGTTCACGCATTCCTGTTTATTTATTATTCGAACTTGCTAGCTTTGACGAGGCACAAACTTTCCATGCGAACCGTGGGTGAACATGTGACCTACACCACTTGATCGCAACTTTTTCTTTTCCTTTTCCTTTTCCTTTTCTTTTTCGGGACGCACGCACGGCACCGTACACGTGACTCAAGATCACGTGTACGGAGGGTGCTTTTCTTTATTTTGCTCCCACGACTTTTCACTAGGGGACGCGGATCGCATCTCGTTCAGACATGACACGGGCTGAAAAAGGGCTCACACAGACGTGAGATCAATGTTGGTAAGAAAGCGGCACACTGCTTTATGTTGAGGGTGCATGATGAGATATGGAATTTGGTTTTGGGAATTGGTCTACTCTAACAGAATATCCGGTTTATTCTAAATGACAGGCCAATCCAGGCGGGACGTCACTTTGAAGGAGAATGTGCGAATTGATTTAAATTCAGAAATTTTGGAATGGGAAGGTAATGGTCAACATTTACAAATATTTTTACTGGTGACCTGGGGTTTTCACCACTTTGATCGAGTCATTTTACGAGCCATTTCATGTTCTTCCAGAATTCTTGGGCTGCATAACACATCCAAGACGTCTATATACTGCCTCAATCAATGGTATTTCATCTAATTGGATTCGGGGAACTTGTCACTTTTGGTGTTAGGGAATGGATTTTTCTGGGTCTACGGGGCCTAATTGGTTTTAACAATCTTAATATTGCATGAGACGACCTTGATATGGTTCAAGGTTTGACCCATTGGGTGCGGTATTGTGTGCAGTGCCGGTTATGGATTGGCACCTGGCGATTACATGCACGAATGGAAATAGGGAAGTGATACACACTGCTGTATGCTGCATGGAGAACTATATGTATAAAGGTTACACTTCATGGAGGTCAACTTTGGGTAACACACTCATGTCACTAATGGTCTAGAACTTGATCCCACAAGGTATTTCTTATTAATCTTTACATACATATATTAACTGGTACATGTGGTATTCACTGTCAGATTCTCTGGTTTTAATTCTAAATCGTGTCAATTATTATTTTTCATGTGCTGCCTATGATCATGCTATATCCATCCTGCCGGTAATGTATATTTGTATCTTTTAATAATTTTGCTTGTATGTGCTTTTTGTACCTTATGTCCTGGCTTATTGATGTGGACCTTTTATGTAACATAATATTGTATACACATACATGCTGTACAGAGCTTTGCCTTGAGAAAGACCGAGAGAGGTCGAAACACGTGTTGGCATTTTACTCTGTTACGTTACAACACACCTCGGATGTTACGAAGATTAAACTTTTGAAACTCCTATTTTTGTGGCATTTCAGAACATTAATTGTAAAGGAAGTTTGCAAGAGGATCACCTCTCTTTCTGAAGTGTTTTGTGGGAGCGCATCCACGATGTGGGAATACCTAATGTCATTTTTGTCTTGCTAAGTGGGTTTGAGGTGCCCGCTTTTTCCACTGGGTGCTGCACCCCATTCCTTGAGGCTTAATTGAATTGTTTCTTGTACACCAAACTGCTCCAGCGCTATTTACCTGGCACACCTCAATACCCCTTGTTCCACTAGCTATATTTATAGACTGTGGCGTTGCTACAAAGGATAGCACAGGGCAGTGGTCTTGAGACCCTCCTCTGTAAATTAGAATTCATTGCACAGAATGAAAAATGGGAAAATGTATGTAGGGCCTAATCCGTAGCACCCCTCCAGACTGGACATATACAGGTGGTATTCCGGGTCCTTAAAACAGATGGGCCAACCCCATATTACACCCATAAAAATGGGGTCTTGCAATGGCTGTGGTACAATGAAGAATGTTATCCACAATGGCTGCGGGAGGTCTTCCTGTCATCTTAGGAATCCCCCAAGCAAAATGTCTGCATCAAATCCAGCATCTGGTGGAATTATTGCTTGGGAGATCAACTCCATAGGAAGCCACAAACCAACTCAACATGGAACAATGTATAAACACTTTACCTTCGAATGTGCAATGCCTGGTCAAACATCTCCATAAACCCATTCGGAGATAGATATCTAGAAAGTCCCAAGTCAACAATCCACTAAACAATTTTTATCTGTCAGCCACACAATGTCAGCCAAGACGATGGCCCCTCAGCCCTCAAGTGAAACCAATCTGTAATCTGGGGCTGCTGCATCCCTCATCAGAAACTATGACCAAAATTGACTTTCTCTGTAGTCCCTTGGTTTAAACTCCTGCTCCTCGCCAGATGATGAAAACATCCTCTTCCATGTGGGAGTGAACTCCAATCAAGTGTTATTCCTGTGGGAAAATAGCCCACGCAGATAGAAACGGTCCAAATAAAGCCATCCCATCATCAATGGGGATAAGCTATTGTGTGCTAGCAGATCCAGAATTGGAAGACAACACCTGGTTGCTGAATCCTGAGTTTTCAAAAGCTATATATATGAAGCACAATAACCAGTAGTAAAATCACAATCAGAACACCTGGGAGAAGAATGTGCTTTGAAGCACTCCGCCTGTGTATAAGCGCTGTATAAATAAATAATTACAATTACAATTACACAAATCCTTCTGCTCTTCCCACACATCTAACCACCCTTACTATTAGTTGTGGCAGCCATGCTTGGGTGACTGTCACCTCACAGAACATTTATATATTGCAGACCAGATGCAAACGATTTTCATTGGCATCCACAATATTAAACACCTGATCTCTCTGGTGTTACATCCTGTTCATCTTCCTTTTCAATTCATCACTGTGGTGTGCCTTGTTATTTTCAAGCCTCCAAATTTGTTTGCTCTCTTATGGCCCTTATAGAGTACACTCACATTATTGTGATGTAACTACCTACATTGGTAGCCCTTAAAAAGCATTACCCAGAACCTGTCCAATAACCTGGATCTTTAGTTAAGAGGATGTGTTACGGGGGCACTATTTGCTTTATACACGAGTCAGTTCAATGCAAAATTATTCTATGAGGAAGGACTCACTGAAGAGGGCTACATTACGATGCTTTGATAAGAAACCAAACAAGAAAATGTCTTAAAGTCATCCCTTGCAATCATAACACCTAGGTTAACTCAATCTCCACTCCCCACATTACCCAAGACTGGGTGATCTGCTGCTCACCATTTTCTCCCCTGGTTGCTTGTAAATCATTTGCTGCCAAATTTCCCCCTCTCCCCTGTTGTTAGCTCCTCGTTCCCTTGTTTCTCGGCTTCCCTCACTGTGTTCTTCCCTCAGGATTGTAAAGCACTCAGTTGATTACTGAAGCGAGGTCCTGGCTCAATAAATCCCCAAATAATAATAATAATAATAATAATAATAATAATAATAATAATAATAATAATAATAATAATAATAATAATAAAAGGGGCAAACTTGTGGTACCAACATACGCTCAACAATTGCTATTTGTGCTGTGCACCACATCCTTGTAATAAGGTTACCCACTTTTGTTGAAAGCCTCTCAAAGATGTGGATCAACTAGTTCAGATCATGTACATATGTTTTCCAATTGTCTAATGATCTCATTTTGGCAGGGATGTTTGGTCTGCCATTTCCTACATTACACAATGTTCTATTGCTTATATTAAATAATGTATTATTTTTGCAAATAATGAAAAATTAAGTTACTTTCTCAACATACTACAAAACTCAGGAAATCACAGTACCAAGCTCTATCCTCAACTCTAAAAAAAAAACACACAGATCATTAGTAAGAAGCCATTTACAGGGTAATTCATGGAATTAATGTACGCGGAAAAGGGGAGTGCAAGCGTGAAAATCGCAGCGCACGCGTGCTAAAGCCACACACGCAGCCATTTGTCGATTCATGGAATGCGCTGCACGTGGCTTACCTGAGATGTGCACTGAATCAGTGTGTGGCGCACACGTCATTGTGACATCCCGAAGGCTGTGCACGAGACGGCCAGTGAAAGCACACACAGGGCAGCGCACACACCTAAAAAAGGGGCAGAACACACGGAATGGGGAACAACACGTGAAAATGTGGGCGTTACGGGGGAAGTAACGCTGCTAAATCCTCGCAACGCCCACACACGCGCTAACAACACGTATTCATGGAATCGAGCAGGGGAAACCTGCGTGATACAAAAGACGCGCTAATCCGGAAACACGTACGCCAGTAGGAAGCAGGCGTAAGCAGCCCCGCGCAGCATAAAAGTGTGCACAAACAACAAAAAAGCTCATACGCTACGATGAATATACTGTTCCTTGCAGCAGTGGTCGTGGGACACTGCAGGAGGAGGAGGATAGCCAGGCCCCCCCTTTTTGGGATGCCTGATGACCAGGTCTATGGGAGGTACAGGTTTCCACCCCAAATCATCCTAGAACTGGTTGCTGAGTGGGAGGATGTCCTCACATCACCCACCCTGTGCTACATGCCCAGAACACCCACAGAAAGGTAGGCCGTTGTCCAGGACTTTTATGGGGTGGCACACTTCTCCAAAGTGCTAGATGCCATTGATTACACCCATGTGGCTCTACATCCTCCTAGGGCAACTGAGCACATCTATCGAAACCGCAAGCACTGGCATTCCATCAACGTGCAGGTTGTAAGTGATGCCAAAGGAATCATCATCTCTGTATATGCCAACTATCTGGGGTCCAGTCATGATAGTTTTATGATAGTCAGAATGTCACCCCTAATCCAGGACCTGGAAGCTGGGAGGCATGGCAAAACATGTCTCATTGGTGAGTAGAAATGCCTCTGCACATGCATGCATGTCTGACACTGACAAATGGCAAAACCCAACTAATAACAACCATTATCACCTCCCCAGGGGGCAGTGCCTACCCTCTGAGCACCTACATGATGACACCAATACGGAATCCCACCACACCACCCCAGGTAAGATACAACATAGCCCATATTGCAATCCGGGGCATAGTGGAGCGCACATTCGGAGTGCTCAAGTCATGTTTTCGCTCCCTTGACTGCTCTGGTGGCCAGCTGCTATATGCGCCCCCAGTAGTGTGCAGGATCATAGTGGCAGAATGTGTCCTGCACAACCTTGCAACCCGGCGGGGCAGGCCAGTGGATATGGTGGAGCCCCCACATCCCCAACCACATGCACAGCCGCTACGCATGGGAGGGGAAAGGGCATGTGGTGAGGCAGCCCCTACTAAGCTTGTGGCACATATTTTCACCAAATATCCCACCCCTGCAGAGTGCACACAGGCCTGGCACATACCAGCTGACAATTGATGATGATTACAAAAGGGACAGTCAACTGTCAAAACCATACCAACCTGAGATTTCTTTCCTGGAAGTTCTACATTGTGTGCATCCCTTGCTACTTAAACAGACCCAATGTTGTGTCAGTAAAAGGCACACATTCATGCAGCATGAAGGACTACCCCCTTGCAAAATAGTACACCCAAATAGTGGTATGTCACCCAACCCCTCCCGTACCCAATCTCAGCTGACCAACACACCTTGGCATGGGATGCAAAGTCAAAGCAACCAAATGAATGCACAACACATGACACAATTGTCACAAAGTGCACCGTCCCAAATGGAAACAGGCCAGAGACAATTCCCTCTCACCAATGAAAAAGAAACAGCACACATGAACAAATACTTACCAGCAAGACAAAACATTAATACAGGACCCAACAGTGGCAATGTATGACAGTAAGCAATCATAATAGTGCAAGTGACACAACCTGACAAAGGCAGCACATCAACCCCTTCCATCTCCAGTGTGTTGCCGGTAGGTAAATGTGGCAATGTACTGCATACAACATGAACAGCATCTGCAATGGAGACAGGCAAGCTAAGACATGAAGAAGCTACATGCAAATATGCGTAATGGGCAGTATGGAATACAATATACAAATCAACCATGCAGTGGTGAAATCATCAGCAATTCCCACTATGGGTCTATACACAGTTTGGACTACAGACTGCCCACACAACATATGGAAGCCCAATGCCTCTGTGTAAGCTACTGTTACACGGTGACACTCTTGTGAGCCCATGGAAAGGGGAAGCAGGCGTGGCATATGTGTCAGGACCCCACATTTCAAACACAAACACAGGACAAGCCTGCATGGGCCCAGCTGGAACACACAGTGGATGCCTACGGGAGCCACACAAAGCAACACACTGTAACATGAATGTACAATCTGAAAAAAAAGTTATGAACAAAAAAGGAAAGGAAAAATAAAAAATGAAAATGAAAAATGAAAATTAAATGAAAATGAAAAGTAAAACTAAAAAATTAAAATGAAAATGAAAATGAAAAATTCTAATTCAAATGAAAAAATGAAAATGAAAAAAGAAAAAGTCAAATGAAAATGATAAATTCAAATGAAATATGAAAAGAAAATTAAAATGAAAAAATAAACTCAAAAATAGATAAGAGAAAATGAAAATTAAAAATTCTAATTCTAATTAAAAATTAAAATTAAAAATCAAATTCAAATATGAAAAAAAATAAAATTGAAAAAATGAACAAACAAAAAATTAATAAATAAAAAATGACCATTGGTCAACCAGGGGGGGGGACCACCCAGGAGGGAGGAGGTACAGGGTGCACCCCAACACCCACATGCGTGGATGTTGAGAAAAAAAATAAACCCTCCATGGGCTCATGGCCTGCACGGCTATCCAATAGTGGGAGAACTGCCGTCACTGTCATCACCCTCTGGTGGTACATTAGAAGGTGTGTGTGGTATGGGAGGCAGACCACGCAAAGCCCTGGCTTGCTGCTCCATGGCAGCAAGCATGCGGGTCTGAAAGGTTTGGTTCTGCAGGATGATGGTCCGAAGATCCCCACGCAGCACCTCACGGATAGCACGGACCTCTTCCTGCAAGGCCTCATGTGATGCCCAGATCTACCCACGGGATGCCTGGTGCGGAGCTGAGATTGTGCATATTAGCTGCTCCAGCTGCTGTTCTGACCTTGTACTCTGGGACACCTCAAGTGCCCACAGAGTATCTCTGAGGGACCTGTGTTCTAACCTCAGGGCATCCCTGTGGGCCTGCAACTTCTGCAGATATGGCTGTGCGCAGAGTCTCCAGTTTGGCCCATCGGCCCCTGTTAGATGCCAACATGTCCTCCCTGTGTGAGCGGCACGTTGACTCTGTTGCCTGCTGCTGGAGCTCTACCTGCCTTTCTGGGGGATAATGGAAGTGGCCACCCTATCCACAGCCTGGGCCATCATATCACGCACTGCCCCCTGTTGTGCTGCAATAGAATACAAGGAGTTCTCACACACAGTATTGCCTGGTGATGCACCGCCACCGCTTTGGCAGACACCACACCTGTTTGGGCCAAGGTGATGTGCACCTTGATGTGCTGGAGGACTGCATTCCTCCTTTGATCTGCTGGCCCAGGAACAGGAGCAAATATAGTTGAGTGTATCCCTGCATCCGTAACCGCCACAGGCGGACATTCCAACACTGAATGGCCCATTGAGGGGTCTACCCCCAGTGCAGTTGCGTTGGACAGAACAACATCCCTGGCAGAAACACTCACCTGCGACGGGACATTTGTCTCAATGTCTGATTCAGCACCTGAGGCATAGCGGTCATCAGAGGTGTACCCAGAGATACCCATGGACATGATGGTCTGTAGGACTAAGGGATTTTCCTGCACTACCACCCCACGCCCTCCACTGGTGCCTGGTTGGGGCTCTGAGTACTCCTGCCCCTGCGCCATCTCCACCTCCTCAACAGCATCTAGTGCCGCATCACCTGCACAAAAATAAACAAAAGTAATGAAGACAGGCATGATCAGCATAGCCGACATACATAGGCATCACAATCTATACATCGAATACATTAATGAGACATGTCACACATGACACTAACTCTGGCATGCATGCATTGGCAATGAAGTGGAAGGGGATCCTAAAAGCAGACACTGAGGACTCCAAAATTGAAAAGCAACACATGTGCTGCATGGTGCATAGCACCAGAATAACACATTAGCCTGTGAATGGGAGATTCCAGTGGTGGTAGTGGTGCAGTCCAGGGCAGAGACAGGAGGCAGCACAGGCTGTCGCAGAGGTGCCTGTGTGTAATCATGTCCCTGATCCTGTGACTGCATCATCCGGCACCAGCAGGGATGCCTCCGTCCAGACCCAATTTCAGGGAGGGTATGCACATACAACAACTGGCCTTCCTCTCCCTGCGGACATTGCAATCTGTGACCGTATTGAGCCTGTCCTAGCTGGGATGGCGTTGCGCCAATGTGGTATTCGGGATGACGTGCAGGGTTCTCGTCTGGGCAGTGCACGTCATTTTGAATACCTCTTTGGGCACGTCGACATACTAGGACAGGTCGTCAGCACTGGGTTCCTCTGTGTGCTGGAACTTCTTGCAACCCCCTCCTCAACTGAGCCCCCTATGGGCCAGTCAACCTCCGTGCCATCTTCCGTCCCAAGAATCACCTGGGCCCCCTTTGGAGCTTCCAGTGAGTCAGCGGCCAGGCTGGTGGAGGACACATCCTGGTCACAGTCGGGAGTCGGAGGTCCAGCAGGGGTGGTCACCCCACCAACTGGACCCCAGCAAGAGGAGGACATGCAGGCATCAACAGGCAGGGCACGTGCATGGCAGCAGCAGGCTCAGGGTGGGAGCGATCATGGCTCGGGCCATCAACATCCCAGGGGCAGGCATCAGCCGTCGGGCAGGAGGACCCAGGATTGGGAGTGTCTTCCATGTGGGAGCGGTTGAGCCAGCAAATAGATGCAGAGCAGCGGCAGGTGGAGAGGGCACGGCTCACAATAGTCAGGCGGAGAACTCCATGCGCTGGGCATTGAGGCGGGCTGCGTGCCTCAAGGCAACTTGCTGGGAGTTGGATGAGGCCATGGCTGCATCCCTGTAGGACCTCAAGGCCAGGGAAGAGGCTCGCATCCGGGACGTTGAAGTGGAGTTTAATGATGCCCTGGCCCGGGACATCAATGAGTGAGCCGTCGGACTAGCCCGCCACGTTTGTAAATAGCTATGTAGGTGTAGGTTTCCTTTTGTTTCTTTTTTTCTTTGGGGTGCATGGACTATGCCCCGCATTTTTGTAAGTAGTTACTTATTAGGTAGGTTTTTGTTTAGGTTTCCTTTGGATTGTTGGGCTCATGGACCCGTGATTATTCATTTGTATGTAGTTATGGACCTGGTTTTACTTTTTTTTTACCCATGGCATGTGCTCGTCACTGGGGGTGGGGTCAGGGACATGAGTCGGGGCCTGCTGGCAGGTGCCCGTCACTGAGGGTGGGGTGGGGAACATGAGTTGGGGTCTGCTGGCAGGTGCCCTCACTGGGGGTGGGGTTATTGTCTGGGGTGATGGGCTGCCTGTGGGGCATGCCCAGGGGTGGAGGGTGGTCCCCTGTGGTGTGGGCTGCCTGCGGGGGAATAGAGAGGGATGATGGGCTGCCTGTGGGTCATGGTCTGGGGTGATGGGCTGCCTGCCAGGCATGCCCAGGGGTGTAGGGTGGTCCCCTGTGGTGTGGGCTTCCTGCGGGGCGTGTGGAGGGGTGATGGGCTGGCTGCGGGTCATGGTCTGGGGTCGATGGGCTGCCTGCAGGGAATGCCCAAAGGTGTAGGGTGGTCCCCTGTGGTGTGGGCTGCCTGCGGGGCATGGGGAGGGGGGAGGTTCACACCCAGGAGTGTCCACACTGCCAAATCACGTGTAAAACTCCCCACACACCCCTGGAATATACGTACCCCGCTCGCGCCAGGCCACTCACATGTAAAACTCCACACGCACCCCCAGAATACGCATACCCCGCTCGTGCCAGGCCAATCGCGTGTGAAACTCCACGCGCACCCCCAGAATATGCATACGCCGCTCGCGCCAAGACAATCGCGTGTAAAACTCCCTGCGCACCCCTGGAATATGCGTACCCCTCTTGCACCAGGCCACTCGCGTGTGAAACTCCACGCGCACCCCCAGAATACACATACCCCACTCGCACCAGCCCAATCGCGTGTAAAACTCCATGTGCATCCCCGGAATACGCGCAGGCAACCCATCCACCCTCCCATGCCTGCAGGCAGCCCATCCACCCTGACCATGACCTGCAGGCAGCCCATCAACCCAGACCATGACTCGCAGGCAGCCCATCCACCCTCCCCATGCCCCGTAGGCAGCCCATCCACCCTGACCATGCCCCACAGGCAGCCCATCCACCCTGACCATGCCCCGCAGGCAGCCCATCCACCCTGACCATGACCCGCAGGCAGCCCATCACCCGAGACCATGCCCGCAGGCAGCCCATCCACCCTCCCCATGCCTCGCAGGCAGCCCATCCACCCTCCCCATGCCCCGCAGGCAGCACATCACCCAGACCATGACCCACAGGCAGCCCACACGACAGTGGGGACATTTTCCATGCAATTTGCCTGGCACAGGCGGAGTAGGCATATTCAAGGGGGTGCGCAAGTTGATTTCCACATGTTTTGGCTGCCATGAGCGGGGTACGCGTATCAAAGGTGGTGCACAGGGAGATTTTCATGCGTTTTGGCTTATGCGAGCGGGATACCCGTATTCAATGGGGTGCGTGAGTACATTTTCATGTGTTTTGGCTGCCGTGAGTGGGGTACTTGTAGTTTTTCACGTGATTACAGTGTAACGGGCCTGTAAGCTGGTCCAGGGTTAGCGCAGCCCTTTGCGCCGTATTGAGGATTTCTATGGCTTATTCTTGCGCAAGGGGCGTTCTTGGGGGCGTAACTGGTGCTGCGGGATGTTCGCTGCACCACGGCTCAAAATGGCTTGGGAAATCCATGAATACCCAGTGCACCAGAATTGTGTTTAGCGCACATGGCTGGCGCATGCTCCCTCTCTGCGCCAGCCACGTGCGCTGCTTCCACGGTGAATTCTATGAATTACCCCTTAAATGTTCATGATGTTGCCTGTTTCAGCACCTCCTGGAGATTAAGGGGCTGATTCATGGAATTATTTGCGCCAAAAAACTAAGATTTCATTTTTCATAGCAAAAATTCTAAGTCTGGGTATTTTGAGATGCATAGAGATCTGTGAATATGGGTATTAACAGAAGCAGGGCTACCACATCCAACAACAAACTCAAAAACACAAAACATGGGGTGGTTTTACCACCTTGCATACTTCCACTTTAACACTCACTAAACATCCATTAACCTCTGTAACATAATTTCCATGTGTCTATGAGTGCTATTCCTCTCACTGACTGCCATTACCACATTCAATGTAATCAACTTAATTAAGAACTTCAGCGATATCATATCACCTTTTCCATCACACACTCAGAAAATGTTTACTTTGAAGGTATCAGCTTTCCAGAAAGCCGCCTCGCAAAATCAATAAAACACTTCCTTCTCAAGATCACCTTCCCATACAATTTACATTATCTCATCTACCGACTCTTAGTCCCCATAATTTCAGCTAGTCTCGCATTATACAGCTACCCACTCACTGTTCTTGACTGGTCCAATAATTATGCTATCTCATTACCCATCACCCAAACCTCTTCACTCCACAAAGATAGAACAAAAAACATCCCACATCTCCACCATATCCACTAGATCCTCCAAAAGCATCCATACAAATACACTTCACAAGCTGCTTTTCACGTGTACAACAAATCAACATACATTCAATACATGATACCCATAACTCATAACTCTTCCACAGGCACCACAACCACCTCTATTTGAAAACAGTCCAATCCAACCATTAAAACATTGGTGCAAGCAAGCTTTCAATGCCAGAAATCCTGGTCAGAAAGATAGAAAACACTGTAGTATAGCTGCAAAATCCTCATGCTAATCCTATTTCTTCAATGCTAAATCTGATTTCTAAATCAAAGCAATGGCCAAAGCCATACATAAAGACAAAATCTTACAGCAACCCAGCAAATGATGCATTCACCCTTTTCCACCACCAATCATCCAATTCTCCATTGCAAAATCAACAAACGTAAATTAATTTTACATCAACAAGGTCAAAACAGAATGCAGTAACATCAACCTCACATGAGCAATCAGTGCACACCCTCAATATAACTACTCGACTCTGGCAGATATTCAAACCCCTTTCCATGATATTCAAACCCCTTCCCATGACTTATAAAACACACTGTGATCAGGTGCCTCAAATACACATAATATGACAATAATATTGTGCCACATCAATTACTAAATCCCTTAAACCGGCAGTTCTCCCATTTCTTATCAATGCCTTCCTCCACATTTGCACAGTTAATGTCTCCCTGAAACCTGTTACAAGCTCATCCCATCTCATAAATAACCTTCTTGACGCTGAAAAGATGTCCTTCTTCATTAAATAAGTACCTCCTCCACCTGGGCAAAACATTAGAAAATGCAAAAACTTTCCATCTACAAGAGTAAATCAACAAATAATGCATTTTCAAATATTATGAATTCGGCATCTATCCTTACTGAAGCACCGAAACAATAACCAACTACCTTGAAAATGAACAAGAAAGAAGTCATCTATCTTCTGGTCCACATCAGTGATAGAAGTGCATCAAAAAATGTAGTGGATTTGTGACCCCAGCAGGGGATGGATTAGGCAGGAAGGGAGCAATGAGCAACACATTTATCAAGGGGTGTACTCATGCTGGTTGACAGACAATTGAGTTGAACCATATCTAATTTAAATTGAAACTGCTATTGGGTATTAAATTGGAGAAATGTGAAAAAAGTAGTGGAACTGTTGAAAGTAAAAAATAAAAGTAATAGAACGCCGCTCCCGACCGTTCCTGCTCACTTCGAACGCTATGTCCACTGATATCTCTAATCATCTTTCAACTCTGTTGAACATAAGGCCTGATCACTACTATCTCCTGATGGACAAGTTTTATGAAAACTGCACTCAACTGATTTGCCACCTTCCTCTTAGGGATTCATCAATATGTCTAAATTGTGTCATCATGGAGTTCTCCAGACCTCCATCCTTTACCTAATGGCATTGAACATTTACATGAAAACCTTGTAAGTCCCACTAATGAGATATGAACACACCCTACGCTAATGCACTGAAGATGCACAACTTTATCTATAAGTGTCAACATGTGACACAGACAGTCTTAGAGTTGGAGATCACTTCTTTTAATGGCAAATCTCCAAAGGTGATTATATAGCAGCAAGCCTGCTTTAAGGGGTTCAGTCCCTGGTCTTCAGACAAGTGGAAATTCACTTCTGACATAATAACCAACGTGCTTTGAGTTAAAGGAAGTGTAGGGGAAAGCAAGGAACAGAGATAAATACAAAAACAAGATGTTGGAATTTTCCCCCAGCTTGCCTGAGCTCCTCATGTTTACACTATTTCTGCATTCTTTCCTTGTCAAAAACAGAAAAGGCTCTTTTGATATGCAGCACGCCAGTGTGAGGCTAGTCACTTTGCGTTGGGTGTGCCCTTTGATTACTTCATTCCAGGCAAGTCCCTGCTGAGCAGCTGTCCTGCTGAAGAGAGGTGTTATCATGTCTCACAATGAACGAAGGAGAGGCAGGGTCATTCACTCTCCTGCACTGCCAGTTGACAGGGCCAAGCTGTCTGACCAGATTTCAGAAAACCTTTCCACAGCTGAGCAGGTATCGGAGTGCTGACACCTGTATGATATCCAATTGATGTGGCTGAAATAAGTATGAGAGATATTGGCCACCATACCTTAAACTCGGGCATGACTTATATTTAAAGTTTACAACTGCCACCACGATAGTAACTCTCATAGTTATGCGGTTTGGGAACAGAGGTGAACATTTTAAATACAGCCCCTGTGCTGCAGTGACTTGGCTGCCACTGTAGTTGTCAAGAGGGCACCTGTGACCCCAGAACCTGCTCTGTGTCACTGGAGAGCAGGCACAGCAGATCAGAGTACTGATTCAGCTAGGCACAGGTGTAAGTTAAGCTTTTGGCATGAATCTTACAAAAAGGAGATCTGATTAGCAGATTAACCTTAATGAGATGGAATTAGCCACAAAATGTTGTTAATATATAAACATCAAAAAGGTCAGGATTTCAAGACCCTTGCCAGATGGCAATTCCTCACAGCTTCATTGAACTGTAAGGAGACGCTCTTCAAACCCGACTAAACATCTGTATCACTGCGACTGACTGCATCCAAACCTGATTTGAACTGCTCGAACAATGCTATGAAGCCTAGTTTGAGGCTGTTGAATGGCCAATAACTAATTATGGAGCTTTTCGAAGGCCCCAGGCCGTGGGTTCATTTAATGGAACCCTAGAGACAGGATATGTCTGTTATTGCACCCTTTTCACCAAAGAGCATATCTATTGTGATCTTTGTGGTATTTTATTGCCTTTTTGTTCCTTGTTAAGTATTCACAATGGTTGCATTTTTTCAATCTGTTTTGCTTTGTCTTCCTTTACGGGGGATGGTTTTTGATCATGTTTTTAAAAATTAGTTGTTACTGATCAATTCTTTTCAGTGATTATTTATTTGTCAGTCTACTAGTGCTGGTATAGTTTTGAGTTCAGTGGATTTTTGCTGTTGTAAAGACTGGAAGGGGGTATCTGTACTCCTGCTATTTATATGGCAGAGTAGAGGCACAGAGCACCCCAACCAAGGTTCTCTATTTGGTAGCTTGGATGAGCAACTAAGGCTCAAGCTATCAGGAGGTGATGCGGGCTGGTTCTTAAGTACAGTGTAATCCCCAAGCCCCCACAAAGGCATGTCCACACACTATATTAGTGATAACACAATTCTTTATTTAAATAAGATTCAAGTTATGTACACACAAAATAACACACTCTGTGCAATATCTAGGTGGTACCACAATTACTCTTTGACCCCATTAAAATGCACCAACTGCTGACATTTTCAAATGGCATACAAATCAATTGCAAAAGGTATCAACCATAGACTTGGGAGGAAAACAAGTTAGTTAAACAATTGGCAGAATACTGGGTCCCGTTACCTAGACACAGTTCTGAGTCAGAATCCCCCCATCTGGGCAACCTGTAAATAAAGTATATTGACAAGCCCAGTCCATATATTCTTTAGCAGAGTCTTATTTACTTCTAAAAATGTTCTACTACCCCAGTGTACCTTGTTTAGCAGAGTTCGACGATGGGTCATCAACGGTTCCTTCTTAAGGGAACTCCCTTTAAGGCAGGAGCCATGGATCAACGAGATTCCTCGAAGAAATGGGTGAACAAGGTTGTCAAGGTAGCAGCTTCGGTCCTGGCGGTGCTCGTCGACGATCGGTCGTGGACGTTCTGCAAAGATGAGGTGTGCGGTTCACCTCATTTACGATTGTTCATTGCTGCAAAGAGCCAATGGAGAACGGAGGCCCAGCAAGGGTGTCGGGTCGTCGGCGGCTGGCGTCGGCGAATGGGACTCGACCACGGCTGACATTTGTATCTTGGTCAGTGTCTTTGAGGACTTCGGGTGGCAGGAAACCCCAACAGCGGATTCTCCTTGGTTCGGCGGCAACCTTGACTTTCTCCAGCAGGACAAAGTGGTCCACAGTGATGAACAAGGGAGTCCTTGATTCAAATGTCTTAGGCAATGGAGCGTTGCGGCAGCGGACGGTGATGACGGTCATCGACGGTGATGGACTTCAACCCAGCCATTCAGCACTCCACACTGCATTCATACCAGTTTGGGGCAGGGCGGTCTCAGTCTTTGTGTCACATACCCAAAACCAGACACCCATAACATGAAATGATTATTGGTCACACACTCCATTCACCTAGGTCCTACCCCAAGGGGGTAGCCACAACATACAGTCACTGGGAAGGCTCCAGCCAGTCTGGCCTGTACTTCCCCACCATACCATATATGGAACTTCCACCCAGCAGCCAGTCAGGGGGAGGGACATAGTCAGGGCATCCCAGTTCTTTGGGAAAACAAGGTAAGAGGCAATAGAAATCAAGATTACACAGGGTCCATCTTGTCTTCTATCAGGAATCAACTGATTCCAGTGGCAGGGGGTGGGTATCCCAAAATGGACGATACTCCTGTCAAATTCAGCATGGAGCTGCCACCAGCCCATACCCTGCTCTGTGGGCCACACACAGGTGCCCAAAAACATACACTAGGGTTGCAGGGTTTTGTACCTCCACCCATGGGTGCCATAGGGGTATCCCAAGGGTCTGTTAACCAAACCAAAAAGCAGAAGAGCTGCACTGCCAGGAGTCCCAAATGGAGTCCAGTGCAGAAAATAACACATAAGACACATTATAAAAGGACTACAGGACAAGGACATGGAGGCCCTGTCCCTCCAATGCATTTCCAGCATCACAGCTATGAATTACTACATGCAGTATGATCATTATAAAAATCCGCATGACCAAAAGAAATTTTAGGGGTTATCATTAAAGGATGCAGTTTTCAGAAATAATGAAAGCATTTTTTGAGGAAAATCTGCATGCATTGAAAAAACAAAAAATCCTTTCAATTCCTTTTCACGTATTTGCAGATGGAAACTGATTGCACATTGGAGTGAATGATATCTTTAATGAATGTGTGTGTACAATGCACACCATTTTCACATATGATGCTTTTCTGGAATGTGAGTGAGACAGTGGAAATCAAAGATGCCCTTGAGGAATCCCCACAACATTTAGGTTTTCCATTATGTGTAGTGTGACAAATCTGAGGACATTGTCCCTTCTCTATATTAGTCTCCCTGGGAGTGGTGCACCAAGGGAGGATCACATGTGGAAGGAATCCCTCTATGGGATTGAGGACGACCATCAGCAGAGAACGCGGTATGGCCGCGCTTCAACACACTCAACCCCTTTTCCATCTCTAAATTACCCCCCCTCTTTAGATAAAGCCAATGTGTTCTGTTGCCAAGTCAGCTAACTTAATATGCATAACAAGCCTAAGAGACCAGAAACTACAAAGTATCATGCATCTACTTTTAAAACAGCTACTGTGAAGAAGAAGATGACCACGAGTCCAAAGATCACGCTAGAGAAGGAGAGCGAGCGGTCTAGCTTTCTCAATGCAAATGGTTGAGTCAAAGCAGTGCAACAATCCCATATGGGAGTTTGAAAGAAACTCAGCTGGGGTGCAGTTAGACGAGAGTGATCCTCTCAGGAAGAAAGGTGGAAGCCATGCACAGGATCAGCTGACACTATCCAGATGGGTAGCATGAACCAGAGTAAAGAGCGAACCGAAGGTGGTCCCGCAAAAGAGGACTACTCGGGTTCTGCCAAGTGAATCCTCTGAGTGCCCCAAGCCCCAGCGAAGCACGTGAGATTGAGAATGTTCTGATAGGAAGCGGTGCAAGTCTGCCGCTGCTGCAGACCCCGCATGACACCCAGACGCTACTGGAGCCTTGCAAAGGGACACAGCTGCCTGAGAACCGCCGATAACTGTGAGAAGGAAGAAAACAGTTACAGGGTTCCCCGGGAGGTGATGGAGGTCCGAGGAAGCAAGGGGGTGACCACAGAATCTGGAAAGAGAGGGTCTGGGAGCCTGAGATCAATTAGAGTTTTATCCTTGGCAGGAGAGGAAAACCAGTGGATACAACACAACAGTGTTATTCTGGGACACACATCCAAATAAGAGATTGATATTAAGAGGGCCTGGGACCCTGAATGAAAGAGAAGCAAATCCGAAAACATAGTATGCTTGTCAGAAGAGTGAACCAAGCAGATCCCACACAACCGTACAAGTCTGTGACCCACACCAAAATAAGAGAATGAGAAGAAGAGAATCTGGGACCCTGATTGAAAGCAAGGCAAATAAGGAGGAGTTGTTCACTTGGCAAGAGAGTGAACCAAGCATGTACAATGTAACACTGTGAGTTTGGGACCTGCACTCATATGAGAAACCAAAGTTTGAAGTAACGAAATTATGAGGGTCTGGGACCCTATGAGAGAAAGAAAGACAGTCTGTGAAGGAACACTGGCTTGGCAGGATAGCAAACTAAACTGTGTACGATATTCTGAGTCTGGTGCTCGAGGACTTGCACCCACATTAGATTTTGAGAATATAAGAGACCCAAATCTTGAACTGACAGAAGAAATCCTATGCTTGGTAGTAAACTGTGGCAAGTTAGTAGGAAGCGTAAAGACAAGATGAAACAAACCGCGACAAACAAACCGAAGAGTATCGGAAGCGGCTGCGTGTCTCTGTGTCTCTGAGACACTCTGCAGTGCGGCTTGATACTCGATTCCGTTTTTTTTCGTAGGTCCTTTCCTTTAGTGAATCTGGTGGGTCGGCGGCCCTCGGATGTGTGGTAGAGTGGAGGAGCATTTGGAGCTCCTGGCCTCTCCCGTGATGGCGTTCGGCCCTGGGAGACGGGGGATAGTCCACTCTGTGCTCTCCTGTCTGCTTTGGTGCTGCTCTGTGCCTGCTCTGGGGCTTAGTGGCACAATACGGATTGCGTCCTGGGGAACGCCCTGACATAGGTGACTCCTGTGGTGAGTTGAGTGCTCGGGGCTCGCCCAGTGCTGCTAGTGATGCTAGTGCAGAGGGACCTGTTGTGGTGCTGTGGGGCCGGGGTATGCGTATGCATAGATGATTTACGCCCTTTTAGTGCCAGAAGTGACACTGCTCTTGTGGAACGGACTCTGGCACAGTTTTGTCAGGCACCTTGGACACCAGTTATTGACCCCTCCATCCCCCGACCATCCCCCGACCAGTTTCCTCTCTGTTGTTGGATCGGGTGTCCCCACGGGTGCCGTGATTGAAGATAGAAGATTGGACACTGTGGCAGAGCAAGCCAGGTTCATATGTCAGCAGGAGACTGCAGAGTAGTGTCTCTTTGATCCTGTTGATCAGGCCTTGCTTTTTTTGTATGGCGGCATGCTGAGTGACTAAACATAGCGGGAGACTGTGGAGCGGAGACTCTTTGATCCTGCCGACGAGATCTCGTCCTCTCGTAGGGCGGTGTACTGAATGCCTAATCACAGTGGGAGACTGTGGAGATTTCGCTCTTCGATCCCTCTGTGAATTCCTACCTTTTCAAACTTACGAGCAGTTGTGTGCCGTGTAATTCATAAAGTGGGAGACAGCGGAGCCTTGTCTCTTTGATCCCGCTGCTTAAGCTCTCCTTGCTCGAACTTTCAATTATCTAACTGTGAACGTCAGTACTCCGTGCCGTTGACTTCAGCGGTATCAAACAGAACTGCTTTACAACTAGCTGGTGAACAGACTCATTTTTGCTTTTGGTATTTTCACTTTGCTTTCTGAGATTTATTGTGCTGATTTCTCTGATTCTGTGTGGTAAGTATATATAAAAAAAATAAAATAAAATAAAACATTGTTTTTTAAAAAAGAGAGGAAATATATCCTTGCCCAGCTGTCAGCTATAAGGCAGCAGCCAAAACCCGGAGTTGTGATCGTAGACCGGGGGCTGTCAATTGTGCGAGGAGCAGCTTGGGGCCATTCCTCTTAAGTGTTTTTTCTTCCTCCTTTTAAGGTAACTCCGCCCCTTTTCCCACAATCTTTCAGGTACGCGCTCTAAATAGCGCTGTTTGCTGTTAGTTGTTGCCTTATTTGTCACTTAGCTACTAGCTTTCAACGCTCCTAGCACACACATTGATGTAAATGTTACTAATATTTACAACCTGCTAAAGCGAACCGCATTAAGCTTTTTGTGACATACCATTTACCCGGCTTCCCTAACCAACGTTATCATGGCGAATGGCTTAAGAAGCCTTAAGGGCAACTTGATTACCCCTTTCCCGATGTCCGATAGCAAAATTGACTCCCCTGTCTGTCCTGGAAAATCTGCATATATTGAACCAGCCGCTTCTGAAGACCATGCAATGAGTGTTATCAATCAAGAGCCTTTTATATCCTCTCAGGCTCCACATATCGCCCAATTACACGCACAGGGAATTCCCACTTCCCCCAACCATGATCCTTTTATGGAACTCTCCGTGCCTTCTGCCCCTGTTCCCTCTATTAGTTCTGAGGTGCGTCAAGCCATTGACGATTTCAGAAGTTGTTCAGAATCACCACTGGCCTACGAAACTGGCAAAAGGCAACATGAGGTAACAATGGAGAAAATGGAGGCATTAGATCAGGCGATTTGCCGCTCCATCGGCACTTTGACTCCAATAGTCTTTAACTCAGTAAAAAGGCGCATGTCCTTTCATTCAAATCTACCAAACTACACTAAAAATCTATTGGACATGAGTACTGAAATTGTGGATGATATAAATAAAGAACCATTGCCATCCCAATCAATTTTATCTCCGGAACCAGGGGTAAACCTAAATAAATCCTCCCACCTCCCTCCATCCCCAGGTGAGAGCTCAATCCAACATTCCCCAGGTTCATTTCCGGTTATCATACGGATCCTTGACCTCCTTGACAAGGGCCACGACTTGACTCATCTTGAATTAAAGAAGATCAAATCAATGCTTCTACTCATGTCCTCTAAGATGGATCGCATTGAAGGATTTATCATGGCCGCTGAAACGATTAAAAATCTCAAATCAGATCCAATTCTCAATCATGTTAGCGTGTCCAATCCAGTAATGAAAAATAAACATACTCAATGCTGTTCTGTACAAACACCTATACCCTCTCCACCTCTTCCTGAAGCTTTGTCAATTCATTCCACATGTACCTGTCAAAATGCTCCTTCTGAGCTAAAATCAGCAATATAAAAAATGAATACTATCATATAGCGCTATATACTTCAAATCCTACGGCACATCAAAACGGTCCAGGTAGCCCAACAGAATTAATTGATGCACTTGAACAAATGCATCCAGACCCTCTGGAACAGCCATTAACCGAAGCACCTATCGGTTTTATGTCACGAAGAGCTAAACAACTTCACCAAAGGGCTGTTAAAAGGTATGCCAAAAGAAGAAAGGAGGCGCTGTTCAAAGGCTCTGCACTTCAAACTGATCCACTTGAACAAGCATCATGCATTGCAACTGATATAATCACAGATGATGACCATATTGACCTCCACCAACTTTCCAAAGAAGCCAAGAAGCCCTGATACCACCCATAAAAGCTCATCTGAACGTATGTAATAATGTAACTAATACCTCAAAAACTCCGTCCTTATTGGTAAACCCAAACTCTTTGAATGAAATTAATCTTATGAATTCTGTTAACAATGAACCATTAACACTTTCTAGTGATAGTATTGAAGTACCAACAACGTCCAAACGAAACAATAAAAAAGTCAAGATGACACCTAATCATCGACCAGCAGTTGTGGCACTATTAAATGAGCAAGTAACGGCACAATTGTCCGGTTCCAAATTGAACTTAGCCAACTATTTCCCAATATCTGGCAGAATTCGCACTACTCGCCATGATGATACTGGGCCATTAGGACTTTCTGCTACTACAATAACTAAAACTTACAGTGAAGCCTGCACACATGTTCCCAATTCAATTTCAACCTTGTCGGGTATCACTGATCCCCCAAATACGACCCACCCAATACCTCCAATAAGTGGATGTGCAAATCTCGGCTCAATATCTGTATTATCAGTAGTACAGCAGCCATCTATACAGCCGAATAATGCTAATTCGACTACTTCTAATGTTTTACCACCTATTGTTCCTGATGGTCTAAATGCACCTGCTACTAACACTTCTAAAACAGAACAGCCCCTGCCAGCTCGACCAGAAATAATTGTCAATGGGCAAGGTAAAGTTACATCTCTCACAATTTTATCCCCTACTAAATCACTGTCCTCGTCAACAATCAATCAGGACCACCAAAATATACCATCCTCCATTGAGCGAAATTGCACAAAGATGCATGGTCCTCCTCAATATAGATCTGCCTTAGAAGTATCACCCTCCACTAATTTGATGGAATATGACATTTTAAATATTCTTAGGAAAGAACTTTATGATCGGTCTATGGGATCTTCCTTGGATAATGAATCAACCAACCCAAATACGACCAGTCAGCATAAACTTCCCCTCCTTTCCAACAGCTACCCGGACCATCCTGTTAAAACGTTAGAACTACCCACTGATAAGATCCAACAGACTATTGTGGAAAAGCACCATCTTGTGGGTTTTGAGGGAAAATGCGATCTACTTAGAACAAATCGCATCAATAGACCGTTTCTTCTAACCTTATTTAGCCGAATCCCTCAACTATGGATGTTTAAATCTGAAGACATTTTGAGAGTATCACTTTCTACTGAAAATGATTATCGGTCAGTGTGTTACTTGTCCTCTGAAGCAGTTCTAAAATATCTATGGTTTAATCGGGAAGGTATAAAAGAGGAAGGTCTTGCTTTAAGTTCAATGGAAAATGAACAAGAAGCAATGAAATTCATTCAGTACAAATGCCCTCAGGCTCCCACCTCTGATCTCCATGCTACTTCACTATCAAACACCAAAGAAGACGGAAATGGAGCCATTAATGAATTGCTAAACAAAGTGGCCATTTCTCACGACTTGTCGTGGTTAGCCCCAATGCTTAACTCCATTCTTAAATCTAAAGAATCCTCTGCTCAATCGTAGCTTCCCTCTAAAACTTGTTTAACTGTTCAATCGTGGAACTCTTGTGGCTATCATAATCTTATGCAATGGCACGCAATGATCGATGGCCACAATCGGCCTTCAATTGTTATGATCCAAGAAACCATGAAAACTGCTATCTTCTCGCTGCCTGACTATACAACTCATTGCATTCCAGCGATACAATCTTCAGCTGGTCGTCCCTCCGGAGGCATCCTTATAGCAGTTGATACTGCACTGGGGTTCAGTTCCAATATTGTGTGGAAGGCTACAAACTTATTAGCAGTACTGTTAAAGACAGATCACCTCCAGTACCAGCATTTAATCGTCATTACAATATATTGGAACCTCGCACACACTCCAATTGATGAGATGTTTGATTGGTGGAGTCTTGCCTTGAATTTATCATTCACGAATACAAGAACGTTGAAATCATACTAGGTGGCGATTTCAACTGCGATTGCAGGACCACCACTGAGCTTAGAGGCTAAAAAAATAATAATATCCTATCTAAGCAGAGAGGTACTAAATGGCGCAACTTCTTAAAAGATTGGGATTTAGACATCATTATTCCTGATTCACAAACGATATGGACCACATGGTCTAGGGAAGCTAAATCCTCAACTATTGATTTTATTTTCGTTACTTACAATTTACTTACAATATCTACCCCATTAAAAATCATCTCAACCTCTTATGATGACCACGCTCAAATCACCTTAAAGATTAATTTCTCCATTCTTGCAGTTGATTCTTCTACAACGCTATGTGAAATTGATCATCCCCACCTCTCTCTTAGATGGAGCCAAGCTCTATGTAAACAATTTATTCAATACGTAACGTTGGCTATTTCCAATCGTCATATCTCTGGCAATTTCTCTATTAATACCACAGAGATAAATTATCCAGAAATCATTCAGGCTGCCATATTTCATTTCAGCAAATATAGAAAAACTGTTACTACCCATCGCCATTCATTTGATCCCCTCTGTAAAATGCAGAAGCGTGAAAAAAACAAAGCTCTTCGAGCTCTGGAAAAAAATAAGACTATTTCTTATAGTACATATCAAAGACAGCGCAACCGTATCATAGCATCTTACAAACAAAAACTCAAACATTTAAGAATTCTAAGACACAATGAAATCAATTGCAATCTTAGTAGAGCAATTATAGCTCATGATACGCGCACCATCTGGCGAACCATCAAAATAATCAGACTCAAGTTCCGTTATTATCATTACACGCCATTTCTGAAGCAACTTGGCGCACCTATATCACGCACAAATTTCAGATGCCTGATCAATTCCAGAACACCATCATCAGTAAGTTAAGATACCAAGACCTTCCGCGCTTAAGTTGGTCTACTGCTGATATTACATGGGCTATTTCTAAATTGAACCACTCCAAATCTGCTGGTCCTGATGGTTTCCCCCCCTGCCTATATAAAGCAGATCCAGATTTATGGGCCCAAATTTTAAAAAGTAAATTTGAGACAATTCACAAATCAGGAATTGTACCTATCTCCTGGCTATCGGCTAATATCATGCCGATATTTAAAAAAGGAGATCCCTCTTTACCTCAAAATTATCGTCCCATTGCTTTAATAGATACAGAGGTTAAACTGTTCGCAATCTTACTTCTTTATGATCTAGAAAAATACATCAAAACTCATCAGTCATATTACAAATATCAAACTGGATTCAGGAAGGGGATGAGCACCTCGCTCAATGCCTTTATAATGGCATTTACCATCGCCGGAGCGAAGCCAAAATCTGCTAACCCTGTTTATATCGCACTGATTGATATGACTTCAGCCTTTGACACGGTCATTCGGAATGTACTATGGTCCAAACTAATAAAAATGGGAGTACCCCTAGTGCTAATATACTGGTTCATTGCTCTTCATACTACCACTTCTTATAGAATCAAACTTACCACAGAGGGCCGCATAACCAAACCAATCAATACTGAAATAGGCCTAAAACAGGGCTGCAACTTAGCCGCAACCTTTTTCAATGTATGCTTAGCAGACCTTGACAAAGGCTGGGATGAGCAAAATCTATTCTCTGTGAAAATTGGGCTCATTCACCTGAAATGGCTCGCTTTCGCAGATGACATCATCCTTTTTGATCCAACTCCTGGTGGCCTTCAAACCAAAATACGGTTATTTGAACAATATGCCATAACTCATAACTTAGCTCCTAACCCAGCAAAAACAGCAGTGATGAAATTCGGTGTCCAGAAGAGAACTGGAAAAACTCAATGGCATATTATGCATACTATCATCCCTTTAAATATTGATACCATCTACCTAGGTTACTATTTAGCTGAGAAAAACTCCATCAAAATATGGACCGATCTATTGAACACCAATATCCGACCACTGACATCACAGCTAAAAATAATACATGCAAAGTATTGCAAGTTCTCATTAATGCCTCTCATCGAATTTTTCACACTGAAAATTGAAAGTGTCATTCTCTACTCATTAGATATCTGTCTGAGTGAAATGGGCATGATCTTAGATCAATTGCAAGGGACATCTTTGAAGCAAGCGATGTCCCTTCCAATGTCACTGCCCAATGCAGTCCTAAGACACGAACTAGGCCTCATAGCGCTATCCACACGCTGGAAATGGCTACTTCTCACCAATTTAGCAAAAATAACATATCCTAAACCAAACTCCCTATACATAGACAATAAGGAATCAATTAACTCAAGACCAACGACTTTCATGGTCCAATATTTGACAAGAATTAATGCCATTCTGAAGGAAGTTAATGTCACAGTGGAGGATGTTGCGACCTGCTTATGCCAAAAAAAAGTTATTTGAGTTCGATTGGTGCAAAACTATTGACCAGATAGGTTCATACAAACTTTATAATGAATACTATCTTTTTACCAAAAAGCGGTCACCAAGATACGATCATATTACTCTATTTCGCTGCAATCATACCCGCAATACTTTCTTACGATTTACATTTAATCTGTTGTATACCAAAGAAAGAACTGCAAACTGGATTGGTAGTAGGACGAATAGCGAAAAGCAGTGTATATTTCTGATGTGCAATGAAACCATAGAATCATTAAAACATCTGATTTTATATTGTCCTCATTTTAAATATGCAAGAACTGTCTTATTTATGGATTTCATAAACATTAATTATATTGATTGTTTACCATTTTTATGGGCCTGTATGATGCAAGGCAATCACAAACCTCTTATTTTTGCTCTTACGAGATTTTGTAAAGTGATAGAGAGAGAGCAAGATAAACATGCGGACATGAATGCTTGAAAACCATATATGTAAATCTTGCTATTCTAAAGATCGACCTATACGAATGATGCCGAATTTTCTTCATCTTCGTTATACCTAAGAATGTCTGTATTTGCACTCTCTCAAATTCAAATTCAATAACTGCCTTGCTCTTTGCACATGTGCTATGTCCTTTTATGAATTTATATGGAATGATGTTGTTACATGTTTTATGAATTATACTGTAACAATTATTGTGTTTTAAATTTTGTAAAGGTTCTGTCATTTTTTGATAGAACCACATGCAAATAAAAAAATTAATTAAAAAAAAAAAAAGACAAGATGAAACCCGTTGTGAATTTCCTAGTGACACTTTACCAAAAAGGGATAAAAGGGCCTCAGAAGTCCTTAAGGAATTGGCTTAAGATAAGGAGAAGTCTAGTGAAAGGAGCACCACCCTAGCATTTGAACCTTGTATTTTGGTACATTATTTTGCATCACTTTCTATTACCAGACAGACTGGGAACATTTTTTTTTTTACTTTGAGAAGCGATCATCCTTGCACAGTTGCTTTAGATTATTATTGTTAGGGACATAAGTAGGCTTTGGGACACAACAGTGAAAGGAATCTTAGTTTTTAACTTCCTGGCAATTTCACTAGTTTTCTTTGAAGCAGGGAATCCCCTCTTAGCTTTAAGGATAGGGAGGCATTTTCACCAACCCTTTTTTTGTTAATAAAGGTTTATGCCGAAAACATGCAACCATTGTGTCCAGGCCTTACTTCTGCACCCTTACAGTAGGGAAGCTCTAGTGCTCCCCTTTACATAAGGGACCACGTTTTAAAATTTAGAGCAGGGTGTTTACAATGTGTACTTCCGCCTCTGTTAGACCTTTTTCTCTGTCTCTCGCAGATACTTTCCAAAGTCACTGTTATTTGTTCTTTATTTAGCTCTCAAAACAGCTCTCAAAACATCTTGAACACTAGTGAAAAATTCCCCAATAGAAGCCTACCATGAATCGGATAGCATGCCACACATGAAAATATATAGGATTTTGGAATTATTACAGAATGCTGAAAAACATCTTAAATCATACATTTCTGCTATTTGTCTAAGCGGGGAGGGTGGAATCACCATGTCCTAGATAAATGCCTCAGTTGGGGCCTTAGCAGATAAACAGAAAGTCTCATTACCTAAACCTAAAAGACACATTTATGATTAATAGAGATGCATGGCACAAACTCAATGCAGTGGGAAAATACTCTGCATGCAATAAGTGCTGAGGTGACCCAAACACATGAGAATTTAGACTATTGATTTGCTCTAAGGTATCAAATGCACTTTACTTCAAGGCTGAAAAGTGGCCATCACTTTCTGTGCAGTAATAAAAGGATCCACTGCCCTTATACACTATTGTGTCCCATACAACTACAGCAGTACAGACATGAATGATGAATATGTAAGAGAGGTAGGTAATCATTTGGTTATCAACCCGCAAAAGACTGTTATACTGAAACTATGCAGAGCCCGCAAGAAATGTAAATTCTCTTGGCTCATTGATAGTCAAAATCCAAGCTCAGGAGAGTATGATCTATTTTGGGGTACCCTATTATTACTCACCGAAATAAGAGCTTTGATAGAAATTACCTCAGGGCTAAAGCTACAGCATTAGGTAGTGCTAACGGTTTTATGTTTCTAAAGTTATCCCACGATTAACACATGGATTGGAATTTTTTCCAGGGTGGGTAATACCGGAGCTGGACCGATATGAAGTCATTATGTGGAGAAAAGCACTATTCCATTTACCTAAGGGTTTTAATCTTTGCATCCATTAGATATGAATTGTGGTTGCAATCCCTGGCTAGCTGGGTTGAATGGAGAAAGTTGACTCTGTTCAGAAAAAATGATTGCAGTGCTGAACACAATTTATATGCTGTTTTGGGAAAAGAAAGAAAGGAGTGTATTGTTTCCAACAGTTTTATACATGATTTCGGCCTACAGTGCACAAATACTTTGGAAAAAATTGGCACCACATCAGAGCTATTGAGGTACCACTTGAACTTTGTCAAGAGGAAAAATTGCTAATTTGTCTGGTCTAACAACGTAGATGAGCTCATTAGAACCAAATTATTGTATCAGATTGTGTCATATGACAAAAGGTTTGGAACACCAGAACTTATTTGAGATGTTTCCCACAAAACAATTGTGAGGAACTATTGTATGCGTTTTAGACTAAATGTATTATCAACCAATGAAATTCTATCCGTAAGAAATGGAACCCAAGCTGAGTTAGCATATTGTAGGTTCTGTCAAAATGAAGCAGAAACATAATCACTGCCACACTTATTACTACCACTGTATAGCTTTAAAAAGAGAAAGAATTGAATGCTTTGGCAAATGGGTTACAAATCTTAGCTGGCTGGATATCATACATAGGAAAAGTGTTGCATTGAAATTAAGTGTCCTGAGGTTCTTGTAGAATGTTTCCAAATTAATTAATGAAATGAAGTGTAATAATTTCTTGAGGAGGTTATATCCTGAGATTGATATCACAATATTCAACTACATAAATAGGTTTCCTTTGTTTTGGGTATGCTGACATTTCAGAACTTTTAACTTTGACAGGTATTCAGGAGACTTTGTCTATAGTCTTTATTGTATACTCTGTAAATTGTGTATATTTTTATTTTTTATTTTTTTATTTACTTGTATTTTATCATTAAAAGATTTTTACAAGAGCGCATTCCAATCTGAATGAAGTCCTTTCATATTTTGTTTGATAAGTGATGCGAGCCTTGCAATTAGATTCATTGATGGTGCGATCAGACCCCAGCTTCCGGTGTCGCTTTTATTCTTTCCAAGGCCAGGTTCAGAGGTTTTGCAGCAGCCGTGTGCCATCAAGTCTTTTCTCCTGTTATCAGGCACTTCCACCAGATATCTTCGTTTCCCGCGAAGGAGGTGGCAGTCAAAGTGGAGAAATAGGCGATCCTGGCTTGATGAAGAGCCGGACAACGCATCAGTAGATGTTTTATCGATTCAATGTCCTCGGGATTTGCACAGAGTCTACAAGTTTTTTTCTCCAAGCCTCCTCTGATAGCTAAGATTTCTCTGGTCGGTAAAACATTTAGGCGAGCTTTTAGAAAAGTTCTCATCAGTAGTTTGTCAGGGTATTTTTTGCAGTACACCATCGGTTCTTTCAATTTGTTAGTGCTCATTGGAAGGTGTACTAGAAGTTTGTACGATGATGCTAAATCAGTCGTGTTGATCCAGTCCCAGCATTCTAGTTTTGTTTTTATCCTAGTTGGGTTTTCCTTCAGTTCTTCTTCGGTACACACTATTAGCTATAATTTTTGTTTTTGGTCCGCAGCCCACTGGTTCATAGTCTAGTTGAAACCTTTTTCCAGTTCTGTTGCCATTATTTGATAGATTTCAAGACTCTCAGGGTGAATCATTTTCCTGTACAGCTGAAGAGAGCTATGGTCCACTACTGCCTTTAGAGACAGAAGGCCAAGTTCTCGCCTGATCGGAGCGATCGGGGTCGAGTTAGGTAGACCCATGACGGCTCTCCATATATGACCTTCCAGTTTTTGCCAGAGTAAGGGAGGGATTGAAGGTAAGGCGTCCATGCCATAAGTCAGTGACGGCAGAATTTTAGCTTTGTAGTAGTTTATAGCTGGTTGGAGTGAGAACTTTCCGTATTTTCGGTCAACCAATCTCAGCTGTGCTGTCAGATTTTTGGTTTTCGACCATAAGATAGCTTGCATGCTACCAGATTTCTTCGAGCTGTCCAACTGTACTCCCAAATATTTGAAGGAGACCACCACTTCAATTTGTGTCTCTTTGAGATGCCACTGAAACCACTCCTTTTTTTTGTATGGCTGTTTTTTGTAAAATCATTATCTTTGTTTTGGATTCGTTAATCTCCAGGTTGTTTTCCTGTATGTACGTTGACAAATTATCCAGTTGACATTGGAGGCCCACCTGGGTAAGGTCGAGTAGAATTAAGTCGTCCGCCTACAACAGTCTCGGGATTGTTGTTGAACCTATTTTAGGTGGGAATGTTCTGATCTTGCTTTGGCTATCCTTGAAGTCTCCCAAAAATGATATAAACAGCGCCGGGGGCAGGGGGCAGCCTTGCTTTACCCCGCGACATGTTTGGATGGATTTTGATGTGAGGCCTGCGTTGTTTAGGCGGACTCTTATGCAAGTGTCACTATGTAGACTGATTATGGGCTCCAATATTGAATTTAGACAGTCCCATGTCTTCAGTTTCACCCACAGTTTCTGCCTGTCCAAACGGTTGAAAGCTTGAGATAAGTCAACAAAAGCAAGAAAGATTCGAGGGCCACCTGTCAGGACTCTTTCTTGAGTATGGTCAGACACATAATGTTTGCGCTGGTGCTTGCGCTTTTCTGAAAACCTGTTTGTAGAGGATCAAAGCAGTTTGCTGAGACCGTCCATTTCCGAAAATGAGACAGAAGGATGGAGGCGAAGATCTTCCCAATAACATCCAGAAGTGCTATCGGCCGATAGTTCACAGGGTCGTCTCTGGAACCTTTTTTTAAAATTGGGACGATCAAAGCTTTTGACCATGATTCCGGTACTGTTCTTTTTTCTCTGCAGAGTTTGAAGATTGCACTTATGAGATCAGACCACTCATCTGGATGTTGTTTTAAATTGCAATTTGCTAAGCCATCCGGGACGGCTGCTCTTGATGAGTTCAGTTTCTTTATTTTGAATTTGATGTCACTTACATCTGTCAAATCCACCCATAGTGAGTCCGGAGATCTAATAAACGCCTCCTTGTTTTCTTCTGGTTGTTGGAACAGATTCGAGAAGTGCATACTCCAGTTTTCTAATGGAACTGGGTTTATCATGTGCGAGTTTGAGATCGTATTTGGTTTGTTTATGACAGCCCAAAAGTCACAGGATTTTTTGTTGGCTAGTGCCTTCAGTATCTGCTCAGCGTCCGTTTGATATAAAAGGCTTCTTGAATTTTTCAGCCATTGATTATAGCATCTAGTTTCTACTTTGAGAGTTTCCCAAAGTGATGGTAAATTCCAGCTTCTTGCTTCTCTTCTTAGTTTTCTTAGTGCTCTGCGTTTTACGACCAAAGTTGCATTGTAGTCGTGGGTGTGCTGGGTCGACTGCATATTCAGGTTATTTCTAGGCTTCTTGAAGGCCAGGAGGAGAGGAATGTAGCTCAATCTAGCCACACCATCTTGCAGTGTTGGATCAGAGATTAAGGTTGTAAACTGGTCTTTAAGTTTGCAGACATCTGATGCAATCATCCGTAAATGAGTTTGTTGTGAGTTTGTCTCAATTTCTGGAACATAGAATTGCGATACAGTCCCCTTGTGTTTACATTTGAGATTTAGTAAGTTATGGTCGCTGTGTTTTGTTTTGACGACATTGAAGGAGACTATATTGCGATGTAGGGAATCGGAGACAAAGATGTAGTCAAGAGTGGCCGATGATGCATCACGTTCCCAAGTTGGTAGCAAGGTAACTGAATCCGTCACTGAGGACGAATTATGAAGGTTACGAGATTTCATGATTATGTTCCATGCCAAACCCCTATTTAACGAGGTTGAATTTGTATATAGTTTTCTTTGATTCGGGCTGGACGTTGCGCAGTTGGAGTTTAAGTCACCACAGATCATGATATTAAAGGATTTGTAGTTAATAGCAATTTCATCAATTGTGTTGGTTACTTCTTCGCACATGTTCTCAGTTGAAGTCTTTTGGAGATTCCAATAGACATTTATTATTGCTACAACATCTTGTGTTCCAGACTTAGTCTTGAGAGTTCTTGGATTCCATGTAGTTAAAACTGCCAGGATTTCGTAAGTCCGCTTTATGACATTTATGATTGCTACCCCGGAACCAGTCCGGATCGCTGTGAGTAGACCTGATGAAGGGCGGCCAAGTGGTCCCTTATGGGGCGGGGATATTTCGATACAATAGCCATCGAGTGCCGGTTTTCTCACGCAGCCAAGTCTCTTGCAAGCATATGATGTCATAACAGCTGAGATCATGGCTCTCAGATTTGGTGAGATGTGCGTGTGTCCCTGGTATTCCAAGATGCTATACTTAGAATATTGCTCACTGAAGTTGTCGCAGACAAATGGGATGCGGATATCATCGACTTTGCATCCCCAGGTGATTGCTATTTTTTCTGCCCCGACGTTAGAATACTGCGAAACCAGCTCCATTTGTCCTTCTTTAATGATTTTTCTGTTTCATGCTGGGTTTGTTTCGTTGCTCTCCTTGCGGACAGGTCCTCAGTCATTGAAGGTCTGCGTTCATGATCGCAGAAACGTAATGACGTAGCTGGTTTTGTGTCTTGATCAGACTTGTGATTTTGTCTCCCATCTTGTCTGTGATCAAATCTTTCGTCACTCCTTGACTTGTGTGGCCAATGGGATACTGTTGTTGGACTTTGACCTCGTCTTCCAGATCTGTGTAGGTTTTCAGTTCTAGATTTGAACCTGTAGTTCCTGCTTGGGGAAGTTCTGTGGAAATGTCCTGGAAAGTCTTTGGGTATCGAAGTAGGGATCTCGTATAAGTTAAACCCCAAGTGTGCTAATTCCAAGTAGGCGTCATGGGAGAGTTCTTTCAAGGCACGCTGTTTAATGTGCAGATACGCCTTTGCTAGTTTCTTTCTATGATATGGTTCGATTAGTACAAAATCATCTGATTTTAAGTTTTGCAGGGATTTGGTCTTTTTAAGTGTTTTCAGCACCGTATTGTGGTTTAAGACCATATATTGGTCGATTGAGGGTTTTTGTTCGATCTTGAAGAGACGTGTCTCCAATAAAGACGGACCACTATGTCTAGCGTGATCGTCCCTTACGGTTCCTGGTGGACACTTTTTACGGAAAGAATTAGGGACTGATTCTGAAGGTTGTTTTAGCCGGCGGATCCGGTACAGGAATGGGGTCTTTTAATTTGGGTTTTTTCACTTGCCTCACACTGTTAGATACTGCGGTAGGATTGATGGTTTGGACACGATTGCCTTTCATGGCCCCAGGATTCGTTGAATCCTCTTCGGCTCCATCTAGGTGTTGACTTAGGTCCATCATTGAGCTCTGAGCTATAAAATCTTCAACCTATCTCGGAGAGGAAGATGTTCAAATTACTGAGTTGTTAGCACTTTGGGTTGGCTGAGGTAAGATCGTGGTTGCTTTTGCTAGTTCCTTTTGTTTATTTCTCTTTGCCATCAGGGGATCCAGAGCCGACACTGTTTGTTCTCTGTTTCCTCTCAGTTCATTGCTCGTTGTGATTTTCAATAATGGTTTACTTTTGGTTGCCGGTGTTGCCCTTTCTAATATTCCTATTGTTTTCTGATGATTAGACACTGTTGCGATACTTTGGGAAGGCTTTTCTATTTGCTTTTTGAAGACCGGTGCCAGATCTCGGGACAAAAGTGGCCCTTCGGTCTGAGATTCTTTTTACACTGTGGCCGGGGGGGCTGGATTGAGACGGAACAGAATGTCTTCTAGCCTACTCAGCTTTGCGTCCCATATATCACTCCGATCTTTATTCTTTTGGTCCAGCACTGTAATAAACCCTTCAATGAAAATCAGTTTGCTATGCATCATTGCAGTTAGAACCGAACTGTCTTTCAATGAATCATTAATTGCTTCGTATAGCTTACCGAAGGGTGCTAAGGCAATAGTGATAGCTGACATGATAATTGGGAGATCTGTTTTTTTAAGGAGAATCTTTATTGCCTGGAGCTGCAATTTCGTTGAGCCTTTGATTTTTTGGGGGTGATTTGGATGGGGTGTTTGTTGAGATGCTTGGTTTGAAGCTTGCATGTGACCATCCGGGCTGAAAGTGTCCACGTCTGGGGTCCGATGGTCTGGCAGAGGGCGTGTATCTGGTGACATCACGTATGGGCTGGATTTTCGTTGTGGGACCTTTTTAGGCGTGGACGAGGTTTGCATGCCTTGTTCATGGCTTTTAGAGCTCAATGATTTGGATGACTCGTGTTGATTGATCTCCATCATGTGAGAGTTTTCCATGACAGATCGGTTAACACCCACTGTGTTGCTGCTTTTTCGATTTTTGTCACTTTCTATGTTCGGAGCGGTCATGTATTTTGGGTTTGATTCGCCCCTTTCAGGTGGCTCTTCATTTCTCGTGGCTTCCAAAACTTCTTTCGCTCCCATTAGTTGGTTTTTGCTGGCCGTTTGAATCTGGGCCTGGTTTGACAGCCCAGAGGTTAATTTCCGTGATTTGCTCACCGGCGGTAAATCCTGGATGGCCTCTAGAATTTCTGCGTCTGATAATTCTTTTGTTTGATCTAATTTTCTTTTGAATTGTTTGTTCATAAAGTCTTTCAGGGCACTGGAAAGAAGGGGAGCCGGTAAAGTTGACTTTCCTGTTTTCCTGGCTCTATGTAGTTTTGTTTTTACATTTGTCGAGGTCATTTTCTTTCTTTTTTGACTTTGTTTGGGAGCTTCCTGCGAGTCTTTAACTGCTAATTCCGACGTGGTAGCTGTCTCCATATGGGCTCTAGACAGATCTAGAAGCAAGTCTGCATGCAAAAGTGCGCATGGATTTCTTGGATGGACGGGCAAACCCATTGGGGTTCCACGAGGCGCATTCCCTGCTGCATCATCAATTCCCTGTGCAGAAGGTTCATCCCCAGCTGATTCTGGGGGGGCCGAGTGAAAGTCTATTTTGTTTGATGATTCTTGAGAGGCATGATATTGAGCCTCCACCGTACTTGTCGTTGCATTGCCGCTGGAAGTTTCGTCCGTCGTGAAGCACTTGGTGGGGCCCACTGATTCAGGCCACAAGACGGCGTTGTTCTAGGCGGGCTTTGTGCTCGTATTTTCCTCCTTACTCGAGCTCCTCACGCTCTGATTTCCTTGAGGATCCGCGGATTGAATTGTGGCGGAATTTCGTTCTTTGGGCCAACCCCCATTACTCTCGCCTCCGAGATGCCCCTTCCCGTGGCCACACACCTTCGCCCACGGCCGGGTGCGCAGGAGCCCGGGCCAACAGTCCTCCGACGGGTGAATCCTGTGCGCCATTCGTCTCGTTTCCGAGACAGGGAGGCAGAGCCTGCCGGGCGGAGGAGTGGTTGCCGAAGGGAAGGGGGCGAAGCGGCTGTAATCCAGCGGAACGCAAAGCATCCAGGGGCCTCAAACCTTGGGTCCGTGCCACCTGAGGGACCGGGGAAACAGGTATGTCAGGTAGTGTGTTCTTATTTGACTTGGTGATTTTACCGGGTAGTTCTGTTTTTGCCACTTCTGAATCTGAAGTTTCCGACGCGTTTAAGGTTGTATCGATCAAAGAGCTTGTTGATGTATTTATTGACTCAAAGGAAGTTGTCGAGGCACTCGGAGGTTCTGCCTTGGTGCTGTGGATAGTTTCGAGACCTTGATCGTTGTTTCCTGTGGCCCCTATTGATTGGGTCGGAAAAAAGATGATATTCGCCGTGTTTTTTGCCGTGTTTGTTGTAGTTTTAGTGGTCGGTGGTACGACTATTGTTGCTTTTGGCGGTAGTCGCTGTTCTTTCAGTTTTTTGATAGTCGGCATAGATTTGGGTTTTGTTTTCTTGTTGTCAGTTGACTTCAGGGAACTCCGTAAAATTCGGAGGGATAACTCCGAGGAGGATTCCATTGTAATGGTATTTGGTGTAATGGTGTTTGCGGACTGAAGAGGCTGAGTCTGAGATGTTACAGTCTGTTTTAGTGTCTCCATTGCCTCCATTGTCTGCAGCAAACTGCAGACGACTGCTCTCCCTATGCTCTCACTCCGCTCACCGCTCCGCTGAAAATGACAGCCTTAAAGCACTTCTCACAGCGTAGACAGCGTAGAAAGACTGCAGACGACTGCTCTCCCTCTGCTCTCGCTCCGCTCACCGCTCTGCGGAAAATGACAGCCTTAAAGCACTTCTCACAGCGTAGACAGCGTAGAAAGACTGCAGACGACTGCTCTCGCTCCACTTTTAGCTGTTGTTTTATATTTTGTACTTTGTATTGCGTGTTATCTTGTGCACTGATATGTATTTGTATTAACATATGTATATGACATTTTGTAAAAATGTTTTTGGGGCAAATTGTTTTTAAACTAAATATGCTGAAAAGTTATTAATGTTTAATCCAAATACAAACAAATAAATAAATAAATAAATAAATAAATGGGGTAGGTTGTATTGCTAAATTTTTCTTCACATATTTGGTCAGATTATGCTGATTATGGAGTTGAAGGAAATCAACTTAAAACTCGATGAAGTAAATTCTGACCCAAAAACTGGCTGATGGTTTCAGGAGGGCTATCACTTAAAACATCTCTCAGTGATTACGCTGTTGTCTTGTACAACATTGATGCATCAAAAAATACCATTCAATTAGGTGCATAGCTCACCTCCTCTTTGTACTCTAAGCACCCATTTATACATATTTAAGCGTTTTACAAAGGTATTTTCTTTTGTTTTGATGTGCGTATCAAGAAAAAATACCTGAATTTTATTCATTTTTATAAAATGTTATTGTATTAAAAAACGTGATTCAGTATGACTTAAGGATACTCTATAGAGCCAAGATAACATACAATAGCTCAGAAGTAGACCTATATATAATGATACTGTTATCAGCAATGTCCCGAAAAGACATTTCAAATAAAGCATATAACAGACCTACATTTTGCAGTTTAATACATCGAAACAGTTGTGGGTTCAAGAATGATAGCCACATACTCTGTTGTCGTGGTCTTACCCAATAAACTTAGGTACCCACACCATGGTCCATTCTAGTTCTGATTTAGAAGAACTCTCTCTATTATCGAAGATGGGTGGAGGGTGAGGGATATTGTACTTTATCCTGCCACATCACAGAGTATTTTAAGCATCATACTTTATTGCTTTGCTGTGACAGATTGCCATCTAGCAAGGATGAAGAAGCCCTGGCTTTTTAAAATGGCTATTAAATGAATCAAATTATACATTTGATTCCATCTCAGGAAAGAGTAATCTGCTCATCAGATCTTCCTTGCATAACCTCCATGCTAAAAGCATAGAAAACATTTGTGCCCTGCTGGATCAGTATCCTTATCTACAGTGGCTGCTCGCTAATGACACAGAGCAGATCATTGGAACAAAGGTGCCCATTTAACAGCTGATGTGACAGCAGGGGCTGCACTTAAGATATCCAGCCCTGTTACAAAACTACATCATTATTAGAGTTGCTATCCTGGTGGCACATTAAACTATTTAAAATAAGCAATACCTGAGTTTAAAGTATGGTGGATAGTATCTCTCATACTTATTACAGCCACATCCATTTGATATTATACAAGTGTCATCATTGTGAGCACTGCTCAGCTGTGGAAGGATTATGTGTATCCCGATCAGCCCGGATGTGCCTGCTGCTTCCAACACGATTGTAGGACTGGGGGTTTCCTCTCTACGATCCTTTGTGAGGCAGGTAACAAACTTACCAGAATCACTGCTATTCCACAGGAAGCTGTTTTAGGAACATGAATCAAAGTGCTGTAAGTGATTTCAACCCAGCATTCCACCTAAGTCAATGCCTAGCGTGTGATGCACAGCTGGAACCCTTAATTATATATTTGTGCCTATAAGTTCTTTTATTTCTGAATGATGTACCCTTATATCACACCCCTCTCTTTGAATCCCCCCGGTCACACTGAATCAAGAAGAAGGTTGTTCTGCAAAGTTAAAGGATTTATCTAGGAATTTTAACAATATACATATCACACTTTTATGAATTTGAACAATATCTAGATATCACAGTATTAATATTTGTACAATGATCAGCATTGGGTGATCTCACAACAATCAACAATCTCTTTAAACAGAATGAGTATGGATAAGAAAAATAATGCAGCATAGAATAAGACTTTGTGTGGGATCAGTCAAATGCAATGATAGGAAATTAATGCAGCACAGAAATAATACTGTTGTGTGTTCAATCAAATGCAATGTAATCACTCTTTCCCCCTGATACTACTCAATCCCCCCTAATATGCAATATAGAGATGGAAGGAGAGAAAACAGGTTTCAGGAATATACAATCTCAACAAATATAGTTTCAATCCCAGTTCCCCCAGCAAACAGAGAGAAATAGGAATGATTTCAAAACAGGTCAAATGCTTTTGAATGTGGCTTGCAATGAATGGGAAAAATCAATACAAATGGATTTAATTCACTTAATGGGATTCAAAACTAGTGGGAGCCACTTTGGATAGCTTCAGGTAAACACTAGCAATGATGGTTGAATGACTAGGAGATTTAAAATGGAATCCTGAGGTCGGATGCAAGAAATAGCTATTTTACATGATGAAATTGAGCCGAATGCAGAATTGCGGCAAACTTATCAGCACGTGAGAAACGCGATTACAGAAAACCTATGTGGTTTAGGTTTGTTTGAAAGCTGAGCATGTTAGCTTCAGTTTGACACTTACATTTCGTTTCTAGCATGCACGGTTCAGAAGTTATGAAGGTTTTAGTAGAGGTCGATTTTTCTCAAAAAGAGCCAAGATTTTCAAATGACAGATGCGCTTTTGAATTACAAACAAGAATTTTCTTTACACTAAGGGAGGCTATGAAGATGCAAGATACCCAACGGAACAGCCGCCAGAACAGCAGTACCTCTGCTCTGACTTTTGCCTGCCAAGACACTTGTCTTTCTTCAGCAGAAAATATTAGCGCAAAGATGATATTATCACTACAATTATCAAAGGACTATATGGATGAGGGAAAGATTCAGAAAAGACAAAAGAGATTCTACAATGCAGTTATGGATATGCTTGAATGGTTTGGATAGGATTACTTAAGGATAAGAGATTGACTTTGGACAATTCTATGCTATAGATACTCAAAACTATGGTTTTGGAACAGGCCCATCAAAGATCTGGTCAAAGGTTTTGGACTGGAATTCTGCTAGCCCACCACACAGGATTCAGGCACCCAGTTCTGAACTCAGCATGGCCCTCTGGTCTCTGCACGGCCCCCAAACTGGATCTGACGGGTTGGTTCTGGGTTACAGCTATCTGGTTACATCTCTGCTCTACTGGTTTGGATCTCTGGGTTCTGGCAAGAGTTCTTGGCAAGAAGCAGAAACAGCGCAGCCAGGATGTTCAATTTTTGATGTGCCCCTTGGAATTGTGGGGGTAAAATCCGGTTGCAAGATTTTAAAGGCCAGCTGAGAAGGGTTCAGTTTTGGAATTGGGCCTTCTGCTTTCAGAGTTCTGGAGACTTGGATCTGGGTTCCTCCTGCAGAGCACTTCACCAGTAAATCAGTTGATGGGTGAATCTGTCTGTCTCTAAGTCCTAAACAGTCCACAATTTTCTCCATACATGCGCATGACATCTGGGCATAATCCTGTGCAGTTTCATATTTCTAGAATTATCACAATTGGTACAACATGAACATTTCAGTAGTCCTGTCTCTGAACATCGTACAGAGTTCAGAGTAGTCTCAAACTGTGAGCAGCATTTTCATATTAACAACCTAAAAATTACAGATTTTAACCAGTTTTGCGCAGTTCTCTATGAGTCTTTTTCCAAAAAGATATTTTCTTGTAATCTAAGATACACAAATCTGTAAAGCCCCGCCTCTATGATTTGGCTGAGCCCAGAGCAGTCCAGGTCTCTCTTTGCTGCTAGCAGTTGGTTTCTGTTGACACCCGAATTTGCATTTCCTTTCAGTCCAGGAAGTCTTTTGTTTCTCTCCCAGAGCAACAGGCCAAAGTCTCCTCCCACCTCCGTTAAAAACTCAATGACAGTTCCTGAGCAGAGAGCAATAGGAAGATTCCTTTGTTTGGGAGAAGCTGTGGAATGTCTTTGAAGTCCAGTGTGGCTGACATTAGTTCACTTTTAAAACACTGTTTAAAATGGTCTTTTCGAAAACTAGAATTTACATTTTCAACAAATATACACACAGGTCTCTTCATTCCAGTCTGTTTAAAACATAGACATTGAATTGTAGCACCCTATATGGCTTTTGATGGCAAGTCTCTTCTTTTCCACAATTTGATTTTAAGACACAAGTTTTAAACTGCCAGTATACGTAATTGACAGCTTTGAAACAGGCGAGCGGCGGTACTGTGCCCATATCTGACATATTTTTCCCAGGCAAGCACCTTTTGAATGTGGATTTTTTATGATGAAAGGTGCTTCTCCTGACATTGTGCTTATGGGGATTCCTTAAATAAGGTGATGGTGAACAACCCACAAAGATGTTGGATCTTCTCTGCTGTTTGAAAACCATGATTTTGCTCTTCAACAGCCAAGGAAAAACGGATGTTAAAGCACTTCTGGATTTCCCCTTGGAATGTAGCACTGCCTTTTCAAGTAGTTTTGTTTCACTCTGCGGCAGTCCAATGGTTTTGGCAGTGTGGTCTCCTGTTTTACCACTGACATAGGCAAAAATAAATTTGGCAGCATATTTTTCAGGTTTCCCTGCGCGCTTCTCAGGGATTTTGCAGGGCAGAGCCAGTGGGTCAGAACATCAGTAACATCAGCATCAGCAGCAGCTACCTCGAGGAGAGGGCAGGAGCCCCTCCTCCCTCCGCACACAGCACCTCGCATTCGGAGCGCGAGCCGACCCACACTGATGCCCACCCACGGCATCCAGCCACACCACGACGCTCCGGAGAGCCATCCACCATGGTAAGGCTCCCATGCCCCTGAGCACCCTTGCCTACATGAAGACACCCGATTTTGCACAAGGCTCTGTGCACGGGACCACGACATCGCTTTGCCTGACCTCCTCTGCCTGACCCTATGATGCCGGGCGCAGCGCGGCGCCATATCGAGGCTGGTGCCTCGTTGCTAGGCTACTAGCTTCTAGCAGCCTTTTGAACAGGCCGCATCCGCCGGCAGGCGGAAACGCCGGCGGCCTCACCCGAAGGCCCACATTAAGGCCCCTGTTTGCCCTCTGGCCCCCAGTCACACCAGCAGCTACCTCGAGGAGAGGGCAGGAGCCCCTCCTCCCTCCGCACACAGCAGCTCGCATTCGGAGCGCGAGCCGACCCACACCGATGCCCACCCACGGCATCCAGCCACACCACGACGCTCCGGAGAGCCATCCACCATGGTAAGGCTCCCATGCCCCCGAGCACCCTTGCCTACATGAAGACACCCGATTTTGCACAAGGCTCTGTGCACGGGACCACGACATCGCTTTGCCTGACCTCCTCTGCCTGACCCTATGATGCCGGGCGCAGCGCGGCGCCATATCGAGGCTGGTGCCTCGTTGCTAGGCTACTAGCTTCTAGCAGCCTTTTGAACAGGCCGCATCCGCCGGCAGGCGGAAACGCCGGCGGCCTCACCCGAAGGCCCACATTAAGGCCCCTGTTTGCCCCCTGGCCCCCAGTCACACCAGCAGCTACCTCGAGGAGAGGGCAGGAGCCCCTCCTCCCTCCGCACACAGCAGCTCGCATTCGGAGCGCGAGCCGACCCACGCCGATGCCCACCCATGGCATCCAGCCACACCACGACGCTCCGGAGAGCCATCCACCATGGTAAGGCTCCCATGCCCCCGAGCACCCTTGCCTACATGAAGACACGCGATTTTGCACAAGGCTCTGTGCACGGGACCACGACATCGCTTTGCCTGACCTCCTCTGCCTGACCCTATGATGCCGGGCGCAGCGCGGCGCCATATCGAGGCTGGTGCCTCGTTGCTAGGCTACTAGCTTCTAGCAGCCTTTTGAACAGGCCGCATCCGCCGGCAGGCGGAAACGCTGGCGGCCTCACCCGAAGGCCCACATTAAGGCCCCTGTTTGCCCCCTGTTAGCACGCTGGAGCGCGCTACCCTGCCCGTGCTCACACCTGCAGTATGATCTCTATGCCAACATCACAACTGAAGGCCGGAGGAGTAGGAGATCCCGCAACCCATTGCAGGAGCAGCAGGTTTCAGGAGCGTTGGTTACGAGTCTTGCCAGACGCAAGGTAGGCCATATGCCTCCCCTAGTTGTATTCCAGATTCCAGCCACCTGCCTGTTTATTTTCTCTTTCCTAGAGCGTTTGGGCACCCATTTGGGCCCTCTCTAGCATACGGCATCCAGCCTGTTTACCATTGCCACATGTTGAAACTGTACATGTACCTCAACTTCTACATTGTGCCCCTTGGTCGCTAATAGACCACACTTGATCTGTACTGTGCCTTATGGTCGTTAATAGACTACATTTGATCTGCATTGTGCACCTTGGTCGCTAATAGACCACACTTGATCTGCACTGTGCCTTATGGTCACCATATTTGACTTACATTGTGCCCTACGGTCGCTAATAGACTACATTTAATCTGCATTGTCCACCTGGTCGCTAATAGACCACACTTGATCTGTACTGTGCCTTATGATCACCATATTTGACTTACATTGTGCCCTAGGGTCGCTAATAGACTACATTTAATCTGCATTGTGCACCTTGGTCACTAATAGACCACATTTGTCTTGCATTGTGCCTTATGGTCGCCATATTTGACTTACACTGTACCCTATGGTCACTAATAGACTACATTTGATCTGCATTGTGCACCTTGGTCGCTAATAGACCACACTTGATCTGTACTGTGCCTTATGGTCGCCATATTTGACTTACACTGTACCCTATGGTCACTAATAGACCACTTTTAATCTGCATTGTGCACCTTGGTCGCTAATAGACCACATTTGTCTTGGATTGTGCCTTATGGTCACCATATTTAACTTACACTGTACCCTATGGTCACTAATAGACTACATTTGATCTGCATTGTGCACATTGGTCGCTAATAGACCACATGTGTCTTGCATTGTGCCTTATGGTCGCCATATTTGACTTACACTGTACCCTATGGTCACTAATAGACCACATTTGATCTGCATTGTGCCCCATGGTCGCCATATTTGACTTACACTGCACCCTATGGTCACTAATAGACCACATTTGATCTGCATTGTGCCCCATGGTCGGTAATAGACCACACCTGCACTGCCTATGGTCGCTAATAGACCACACCTGACTTGCATTGTGCCCTTGCGCTGATAGTTGCATTTAGCCTGCCTAGTCTTAGCCACCTCAATTGCCATTTGAAACTTCACCTATCGGTCTATTATCCAGTCACTTAGCATGTACTCCCGGGGTCTTGCCTACAGGTCACCCTGGCTACTATTGCATATCGCCTTCCTTATCACATTAGAAATACAACCACCTAAAATAAGCACCAATGTTAACACTCTGAGTCTTCGCACCACGTCCTATTCCACCCATTGCACCTGCCATATCATGCTCAACACACAACAACCCAATACTGGACTTAAAATGACCCACTATCCAGATAGCACCACCCTACAAAGGCCATGCAACACTGTAGACAGAAACCTTAGACTACGTGCTCGCCTGTCCAAACTGCATGAGCTACCAGTAAGAAGGCTGAACTATCAAAATCCCGAAACAAAATACAGTTACCCTTGAAGGGTATTGTGGAACCTACTAGGAAACAGGCTAAGCCCAACAGACCCAAACTAAATAACTCCAAACAGATAACTAAAGGTAGTCATAACACCACCAGCCCTAACTTAGCTGACCATAAACCATATCTCAAAGGTGCACTTATAAACGCCAGGTCGCTAGTCGCACACGCCACAGAGATCTCGGACATCATTGCCACAGACAACTTAGACTTTTTGGCCATCTCAGAATCCTGGCTACATGATGCGGCTGGCCCAGCCTTATCGCTAGCAGTCCCAGACAACTATACAATCCTACGTGCGGACAGACTTACCTCCCGAGGTGGAGGTCTAGCAATCATAGCTAAAACTAGCCTGGACATGAGGATCATCACTACTACCAATATGCAATCCTGTGAATGCCTCACGGCTAAAATAGCCATCGCCAACTCCCAAACCCTAAACATTATCCTCATCTACAGACCACCAGGTCCTATCGGAACCTTCTCTGAGGACATCTCGACATCCCTGTCCAATAACCTAAAAAATACATCCCAAACAATAGTGCTAGGAGACTTTAATCTAGGCTATAATGACAATAAGGACACCCAATCTTCAGCGATTGCTCTGACCTTGAAAGAGCTGGGATTCTCACAAAAAGTTGAACTACCCACCCACAACAAAGGTCGCATCCTTGATTGGATAGCAGAACATAATTGCGAAGTAAATATTACGGATTCTGTACCGCAGTTCTGGACTGACCACCACCTGCTATTATTCTCAGTGACAACCCAGCGGGTCACTGCCCGTCCTCACTTGCCCCACCTCTGCCAACGAGAAATAAAAAACTAATGACAGTGGAAAATCTGATGCCCATTATAATACCTAAATTAAACTCACTACCTGACTGCATGGACCCTAATCTGTTAGTCGAACATTATAATGCAGTCATGTCCTCAGCCCTGGATCACATAGCCCCGCTCAAACTAAGAAATAGCAAACCTAAAAAACACCTCAATTCTTGGTTCACGCCCCACCTAAAAAATCTTAGGCTGGCCAAAAGAAAACTTGAAACTATTTGGAGACTTTCCCCATCTGTCAAAAATAAACTCAACCTCTCCAAAGCCTCCTCCCAATACAAGAAAGAAATACTATTAGCCAAACAAGAAACCTACAATACTAGAATATCCAACTCAAAATCTAGTGTCAAAGAACTGTTCAGCATTCTGAAAGAACTGGAAACACCCGTTGTACCCCAAGAAAACTGCACCAAGGATAAAAAATGGTGCTCTAGCATACAACTTGCTTTAACAAACAAAGTAGCAAGCCTACAAACCAAAATTGCCATCAAGAAGGCATCACTTACACCACACATCCCTCAGAGCTCAGCGCCACCGCCACTGCCCAAGTTAGGAGCCCGATTCTGCTTCTCTAAGGTATCGACCATAGAGGTAGAAAAGGTCATCCTGGGACTCAAACCGTCCAACTGTAAAGGCGACCAATGCCCAGCACAACTCATCAAGGATGCTGCGAGAGAACTGTCGCCATTTATAACCAAACTAATCAACTCTTCCTTTACCTCAGGTTCAGTACCGATCAACCTAAAAGAGTCCTGGGTACTGCCACTACTAAAGAAGCAAACCCTTGACCCTGCCATCCCGATTAACTTCAGGCCAATCACAACTGTGCCCTTTCTTCTAAAAATTTTAGATAAAGTGGCTTACTTGCAAATTCAAAGCTTCCTAGAGTCTAACCACCTACTTGGAACCCTTCAATCAGGATTCCGCCCGCAACATGGGACCGAAACAGCGTTAATAGACCTTAAGGCCCAAAAAGACGATTGTAGAGACAATGGCCAAGCGGCCCTACTTCTCCTCCTGGACCTATCAGCGGCATTCGACTTAGTGGACCACACAGTCCTCTGTAGTCACCTCGACTCGGCAGCCCACTTTTCAAAAGAGGCCATAATTTGGATCCAGTCATTCCTGAGTAATCGGACCATGAGAGTCTTCGCTCCATCAGCCTCAGCAGACCCAATCCCTATAACATGCGGTGTTCCACAAGGATCTTGTGTGTCACCCACCCTCTATAATGTCTTCACAAAGCCTCTCTTTGATGAAATGGATCATCTAGGCATCGCTTATACTAACTACGCAGACGATACCCAGATCCTCCTCCCGCTCTCAGGAGACTACGCCAAGGACCTGGCCCTAGTGAACAGGATCTATAGCATCGTCCAGGCATGGATGGCCACACACGGCCTATGCCTGAACGATGATAAAACTGAGCTTATCATCCTGGGCACCACTACCTATATGTCCAAACTCAGCCCTGATTACGACAACTTCATTATTGATGGGAACAACATAAAAGTAGCTCATGAAGTAAAAACCTTAGGATTTTACCTAGACGCCACCATGAACTTTACTAAACAAGTTAACTCTCTAGCTTCTGCCACAGCATATACATGCAAACTTATCAGAGCGAGCAAACAATTCCTCTCCACAGATAGTTGCATCACACTAGCCAGAGCCTTGATACTATCCAAATTAGATTATTGTAATGGACTTTACATTGGAGCTAATGTTAGGCAGAAACCTGTGCAGTTCCCTTAGGGAACACTGCAAAAGATTTAAGACTACAGGTATAGCAGTAAACCCACTTGGTAGCAGTCTGCACCACCCAGATTTACCTGGTAGCTGTGGCTGAGCAGTCAGACTTCCCTCAAGAAGAGTTAGGCAGTATGCAAAGTATACACAATAGGTACTCAAACACAATAGTACAAGCAAACACTGACCAGAGCTTGGTTTCAAAAGTATATAGTTATTTATTTTAAGAACACATAAGTTGAAAACACTCTAGCAATATATAGTAAACCACTTCAAACACAGTTATATGGAAAGCAGTCCCAACCCTTATTCCTAACTAGACAACTCTTGGTTAACACCACATAATTCAAACAGAGGTGAGTGCTTAACGTTAGATGACACTGTAGTGGTTCAAAGAAGGGAGGGAAAAAGAGCAGAATTAGGATAAACACACCACTCTAAGGTCAAGAACACTTTCAGTAGGCTCAAAGAAGCACAAAGTCACAGGTGAGCAAAAGTCACTAGGCAGGGCCCACTCTTAGAGCAGACAGAGCGAAAATGTGCCCAAGATCACACAGTTATTAGGGATTCAGAGTCTTGCAAAAGAGTTCAGAAAGAGTTTAGAGAGGCTTAGAAAGTTTAGCCCGGGTGTCCCAGGCACTCCCAGGTTTGAAAGCCGGGGGCTAAAACTACCCCGTACAGTCGGTGGCAAGGGAAGCCAGGCGGAACACGGTACCTTAAGCGGGAAGGATCCTCCAGCGGTGGCAGTTGTTCCAGGCAGTGGCAGCAAGGCTCGACGTCGGTCAGGGAAGAAGAAGTTCTCGCTGAAGAGCAGAAGAAGAAGGTCGTTGCACTGCCCGGGAAGAAACCAGCCGCGGAGTCCTCCGGTTAAAGGGTTGTACCGACTTTCGCGGTTGTGGTAAAAGTGTGGTATTCCGGTTGCCGGGGTGCTTGGCACGGGCAAGGCGGCCACGAGATACCTCGAAGAAGCGGAAAGAAGGTGAAAACTGGTTGTCCCCACCAGTCAAGGGAAGGAGTCACTCCGTTAAGAGTTCTCCTCGGTCGTTGGGAAAAGTGGTGAGACGGTTCAGCAGGGCTCCACCGGGTGGTTTCGTCGTAGCAGGTCGGCTCAGCTCTTCCCTCGTCGGATTCTTGGTCCTGTGGCGACTTCTGAAGTTCCAGTCCCCAAAGCCCTGCTTTTATGCAGCAAACCCCCATTCACCCAGCCTAGCTGTCACTCAAACATGCTAAGTGGTGAGCCGGCCGGCTCACCACTTGGGCCAATCAGGACGGAGTGCGACTTGAGTTACCAAGGTAACTCAGTCCAGGGTGCCTAAATCCCCCTCCACCCCTCCTAAGAACCCCAGACAGAGTGGCACCACTTTGGAGGGCTTCTGTGGAGAAGCCCGCCAAAAGTGGAACAAAGGGCTCCACTTTGGGTCAGAGTTACAGAGGCGAACGCCAACGCCATTTTAGAATCAAGTTTTGGCAAAAAATCCCAACCGGAGTTATAATAATAAATATATAAACCGGCGGTATGTTTGAGGCTACCGTAAATAAATAATTAAATGTGTTAGCCTAAAACAATGGGAAATCCCATAGGAAAATATTCGCGGTTGAATATAAAAAGTAGTTTCCACTGCCACCAGCCAAAACTCGATCAGGGGGGACGGAGACGTGCCCCTTCGACTAACAGACCCTGGGGCAATCGAATTGCCCCAGCCAGTACGTCCACAATATGATGGTTTGTACTGGTTCTGTTCAGGATTTAAGACTAGTAAAGTCTTTGGTGACTTTACATGCCCTGGGAGACAGTAGTCAGTCCCAGGGTATGGAGTCTATGTTGGGGAGTCCCTAGGACACCCCTGGGTTACTGCACAGAGGGTGCTGTGTAACCCACATCACAAAAATACATGAGGCCCTATGGAGTAAAAGACCCCATAGCCCATTCAACACAAGGTTTAACCAAGAAAACACACTTCAAACATGCCCAAGAGTGAGGGTAAAAGAGTCTCACTCTTGGCAGGAGAAAAAAGAAACCCCAGAAATCCAGCAAAGCTGCTGGGGGACTCACTAGGTAGGGAAATTCAGCCTAAACAGAGAATTCTCCCTAACAGCTAATAAACAGACCATCCACAAAATTCAAGTGCTCCAGAACAATGCTCTGAGAGCAGCACTCAAGATTAATAGAAACGAGCATATTTCCTCCACAAGAAGAGAACACAAATGGCTCGCCACCGCAGACAAAATTCATCTCAAAATCGCCTCCCTCACCCACAAATGTATCAACAACAAAGCTCCACCTTACCTCATGGATAGATTACGTAAAAGGACTTCTTCCAGACCTACCAGAATAGCCAACGCAAACTGCCTCCAAGTCCCGCGTTTCAAACTTGCCACTATAGGAGGAAATAGCTTCCCGGTCAAGGCTGCGCAGTTATGGAATTCCCTCCCCCATGACGTTAGAGAACGTCAGCCTTTCGCAAAATTTAGACAAAAACTCACCAGGTGGCTGAGAGCCAACGACAGCTAACTACTCCACTTGTCACATTGTACATTACTGTATATAATTATATATTACGCAAACAGGAGCAAACTCCTTGTTCCCCTGTCCTTGATCTCTCCTTGTTCATATCTGCTTGCTGTAATATTGCTGATGTCTGTCTACTCTTCCTGCCTCTTCCTGTACGTGCAATTAGCCGAGCATATCTGTAACCAAGCTCGGCGCATCTCTGTACCTTCATCTGATTTCTATGTACCTGTAACTAAGTTGAGCATATCCTTATCTGTTTGCACCCTGATACTCCAGGGTTTGGCGCGCTATACAAATAAATAAACTAAACTAAACTAAACTAAACATCCCACAGTGCACACTCATTCACAAAAGGAGTAGTCTTACAGCAGGGTGCTGCATACCAAAAACCTTGGTTTCTAATGAGACAAGGAGTGGGTGGAGTTACTGTAGACAAAGGGAGCTCCTTACAGCTGGAGGAATGTCCCACCAGCTTGTTTCTCTCTGCCTCTACCTTTCCTTCCTGCCCCCTCCACATCCTGTAACACAAAGCGCTTAGGGTGTGATGTCAGGTGGAAAAGGCTGCTTGTTCCAAGGACAGGGATTTTACCCTCAAAAACAGGTTTGCTTTTGCCCAACCACCTATAGACTTTTGCTTTCAAAGAATCTTAGATTCACTTTGGAGCAGCAAACACCTGAGGAAGAATTCACTGCACCTTTGTTAGGAAAGCTGAATTTCCAAAGCCCTCTGGTAGAAGTGAAGAATGAGTGTCCAAGGTAGAGGCAAGCTTGGCTCCCTACCATCCCCAGGGCACAATGGTGATGACCTGCTGCTGGGGCAAGATATGCATCTCTGCCAGCCACATTCCTGTCCAAGATCTCATTGAGGTGACGGACCCCAATAATTGAATGCCAGCCTCCCCCATACTTGGAGCCTGATAACAAAGACTACACTTATCCATGAGTCCCTGGATTGGTACACAGATCAAACTGAGGGTCTGGACAGCCAGGATTCCTGTGATTTTGCCATTGAATCCTGTGCAACCTGCGGTTCGAGCTGTTTGACTCAGACGAGCACCATCTGGAGCAGCCTTTATCACTCGATCAATCTTTGAGTCACTGTTCTGCACTCTTAAGTAGTTTGCCTTCCCACCGCACCAGCTGAGTGCATCTTTGCCCCAGTTCAAGTCAAGTCTGAAGCTCATTCTTGCAAAGCCAACGTCAAACAACCTTTTGAACCACAACAAACATCACCTTGAACCCAGCTCAGAACCTGCTGCCCATCTGGAACTACTTGACAGACACATTTGAGTCTGATTTGAACCTCACAAACAGTGCAGAGAAGTCTGGTTTGACGCTGTCGGACCGCCAAGCACCTAAGAAGGTAGTATTATCTGCCAACTGTTCCCTTGGTCCAGATTTGGGCAATAGAGATTGGTCACTTTCAACCCTTTCTGCACAAAAACTTTAGTTGCAGGGACGTTAAGGTGAGCACTTAATGCAACAAAACCCCTGACATTCAGCATAAGTAACATTAACTTCACACCCGTGTTGAGCACATTTTGGCCACAGTGATGACATCACCGAAGACATCACTGATGATATCACCAGTGACATCCTGTCCACTGATGGCATATGGTGACATAGCTAATACCATATGCAGTATAATATGCAAGTGCACTCCAATATTCAGAATAAATTATTCAATTAGTTCGATATAGGTCAGAGGTTGCAGGAGAGAAAATAGCAGCCCTGGCACTGGGCTGTCAACAAACAGAATCTAGAAAACTAGTTTCCACAATCTGTGGAACACTTGCGTCCCCTGCACTCCTTATTTGAATGGGTAATCAGTCACTATTTATGAGTTGTAAAGTCTTGTTTTCAGCAAGGAATTCAATTTGCACACAATATTTTGTAAAACAAATTATTATTGGAAATCAATTTTTTTAAATGAAATGTTCAAAGTAAAATTTTCAAATATCAATTATTGCAACAATCAATATTCTTCATATAAATCACAAACCATTTCATGGAATCCAATTAAGTCCAATGGATCTATGTTCTACGCGTTACGGGACTACAGTCCCTTCCTCAGGAGATCTAGTTTGCAATATATCATGTCCTTCCACCTTGACGACATTCAAAAGAGAATCTAGTAAAAGACAATGGAGAGAACAGCATATTTAGTATGCTTTATATATTCATAACATTTTAGTTGATTAAATTATAACTGTCATGGCTCGTCGTTCATCATTCCCCTGGTGTGGGTCCAGAGGTTTTAGACCTTAATGATTGATGATATTGTGTTTGTCTTCTAATTATAGTATCACCAGCTGCATTCCATGCAGTCCACTACTCAGTGGACCTAAAAAAGTATACATATTCCATATCATAACTGCTCTCTGTGAACAATGCCTCTAATGTGGATACAGGCTGAGTGGTGGTTCATAATCGCACTCAACTCTGTCGCATCTGTCTCTGACCCGTGATGTCTTGTGGCTTGTGGTAGCGCGTGTATGGCAGCTTATAGCAGCACATGTGTATTTCCAGAGTCATCCTAAGATAAAATGTGGGATAGCTATTAAAGAGGCTTCCTCCTTATCGGAATCCTCAAAAATGTATATACTTACAATAACCATGGTATGTTCTCTTCACTTCATGCAATATCCCATCCTCCGTATTCCCAATCAGAAGACCATAAAGAAAGATTGCCGCTATTTAAGATCTGTCATTATGTGTAAGCGGCATGACGTGGTGACGTCATATGTAAACAAACATGTGCCAATGCATTAAGTAATGGTATCAAGCACTGGTATCAGCATTGCGATAATGTTAAAAGCGGAATGTCCTTCAGGAAATTGTGTATGATGTTTGGTATGGTGGATATGTTAAGTACTGGTGTCACCATTGTAATAATGGTAAAAGCGGAATACTGTTGAAGAAAATATGTATGAGCAGTGTGAGAAACCTGAAGGTGTCTCACTCACTAGTCCCCGGGATCTGTCATCCAGGTGGCCAGGACCCGGCCATCGCTATTGGATCCAGTTCCTGGGGATAGAGCAGTGGTGGAGGATCACCTGAATGAGGGGTCTTCGAGTAGTGGAAGTGGGACACCGATGGTTGAGAAGCGGTACCCCCTTCCTTGTAGCACCTTTTCCTCATCCTACCCTGTAGGATACTTAGAAGCTCTACCCCCCCACCCCTTTTCCAACAGGAACACTTTCTTACACTGTAACAGACAACGGAGAGCTGTTTACCTGACATGTCTCAACACACGGGTCATGCAGAGTCAGGCAATTGACAATAACCACGAACACCTGACAGCCCTTTACCATCCCCACAGGGATAAAAGGCAGAGCATGAATGCACACGCCGAGCAAGGCCAACTGCATGAGGAAGCAGCTAATCCAGGACGGCAGTTTAAACGGAGACGCAAGGCAGCGAGACCTGGAAGGACGACACAGAGGGATATGCCCTTGCCCTTTTCAACCGAAACCTGCAAAGCCTCCAAAAAAGAAAACATAAAAACGGGATGTAAAGCTGACGTGTGGAGCAGCAGATGTCAGCTGTGCATGGGGGCATCCCGCATTGATAACCCAGGCAGGGAGGCATGCTGGCTATCCTGAGACTGCCCTTGACTCCAGAGGTGAAAACAAGCCAATGGGTTCCACACAGCTGGTGAGTCAGAAGGAGCTCATAGCAAACCGAACTGTGTTGAGCCCATGGTTGCAAACGGTACCATAGTATGAAAGCAAGGATCTGATGAACAAAGAACTTGTTTATTTGTGAACTTTAAAGAAAGCCAGTTACGGTCCAGAGGGGTCTGGCACCATGTGGGCGCTCATTCGAAAGACTCTGTCTAAGACCTGTTTTGACACTGCAAGTACCAGAAGGCCCTAGGAGAGGGTGGTGTGAGGTGTCAGCATGGTCCTACAAGGGTCATGTCAAATCCTCTGTACTATTAAAAGTATCTGACCAATCGCCGAGAGAAAGCTAGGGCAAGGGAACCCCCTCGCTTTCTGAGAAAAGTTGCAAAGTTGTGAACTAAGGCAAGTGTGAACCTGATGGAGGGATGCCAAGGAAAGCTGGGGGAAGGGAACCCTGCTTTACGATAAGGTTGTGAACTGTGGAATAAGGCAAGTGTGAACCCGACAGAGGGATGCCGAAAGAAAGCTAGGAGAAGAGATACCACGGTTTCTGATGCAATGAGAAAACCATGAACTGTGTTAAAAGAATTCAAGAACTGTGTTAAAGATGGCTATGTGAACCCGATGGAGGTATCCCAAGGGGAAAGCAAAGAAGTGTGAATCCTGCATTGTGTGAAAAGTAAAGTGACTGTGAAATTGGCAATGGTGAACCCAGCAGAGGGTTTTCCACAATGAGAATTTGTTCAAAAGGACATTAAGACTCTTGAAAATTGCAAACTGCATTTAAAAAGCTGTAGTGAACCCGACAGAGGGAGGCCCAAGTTGCAAGGAGGATCTGATCCCGGCTGAGGGAGATCCTAGGGGTGAAGAGCAATTGCCCAAGGTGCAAGACCACTGAGAGAACTTTTGTTTGTTTGTTGTTTTTGAATCAGCAGGCCTTGTATGGCAAGAGACTTTTTCAGAAAATAGACTTAGCCCCAGAAGTTTCTGATATCGTTGAACTGGAATTGTAAGCCTTGTGCTGCAGAGGCCCAGGAGTGTGCTGTGCTCAGGAGTTCCGTCTTGTCCCATGCTTGAAATGTGGGGAAGGGAGTCCCATCCATACCATACTGACTTGCCATTTTGTGAACACTTCTTTCTTTTCTGGTGAACATTATCCCACACTCTTTTTTAGCTGTAAGGATTGGCAATATTTTTTTTAGTATAGGTACTTTTTTGTTTGACAAGACACCACTAAGACATCCTCATTATTATTTGATGGTCGTAGCTTGCTCTCATCTTAGATATAGGTTTAGATTAAGCATTTATCTCACCCATTATAAAGTTTAATAAACACCCTTGAACTGTGATCACTTGTGACTATCTTTACTGTTGCCACCATGAGTTCCTTATAGCAGATGCCCACATACATAAGTTCATAGGATAAAATATGAGAAAGATAGATCCCAGTAGAGTATCTCCGCAGGTAGCTATGTATACCCACTCGGGGTAAATGTGTAGTGATGGAGTCCGTTCATAATCTATGCACTTTATGATCTGTGCTGGTCATAACACATTCAGTATTAGGGTATCGATAATATTGTGTATTCTATGTATATATTATACATTTACAGTGGTCATTCTGTCATACCCCAATCTGTTGTTTGACGTTGCTAAATTGTATTTGCCCAATCAAATAAGTACCCCTGGGTGTCAAATGTAGATATGATTTTCAAGCAAGTTTATTAAACGATTTAAAGACACACAGATTCCACCTGATCAACCCTGTGGTATGAAATCCTCTAATGTAGTATTTTATCTGCAATTTACAAGAAAGCACCCAGGTAGAAATCATCATTCATACCTTTGGGGTGTAAACTGTCCAGTTTGTCAATCCAATACAGTGCTCTATTGCTGAGTTTCTTGTATAAATCCCTGCCTCTATTGGATCTATGTACTAACTCTAATACAATAAATCTCAATTGGGCCACTGTATGACAGAGTTCTGTGAAATGTCTGGCTACTGGTGAGCATGTATTCTTTGTTCTGATATTGCTTTTATGCTCATTGCATCTCTCTTTGACCTTCCGGGGTGGTTTGTCCTACATAGAAGATGCCACAAGGGCAGCTCAGATCATATATCACTGACATAGTGTCACAGGTAGGAAATCTTATAACTTGATTTTTGCTCCAGTTCAAGTGTGTCTCACATAATTTACCTTCATGATGTTATTACAGTTGCTGCAATGGAGACAAGTGAATGTTCCATATCTCTTTTTCTGTAAGAACGGTCTGTGGCTTAGGTTTGATTTTTTCAGCTTTAATCAGTAAGTCCCTGAAGCTTTTACCCCTTCTATATGGTATAAGTGAAGGCAAAACCATGCCTTTAAATCAAAACATGTGTTCGACGTTGTACTTGCACAAAGAAACAGATACAATTCACGATGGAGGTGGGGGTACCTAAACTACACTACCTATATGTAGAGTTGGAGTTTAAGGATGGAGCATTAAAAACTAATACTGTTCACAAACCCATAGCAGGGTCAACATCCTAGACACCTAAAGGATAACCTCCCATACAGCCAATTCCTAAGGTTAAAACGTATTGTACCTGATGATAACACACTGGAGGTGAAAAATGAGAGAATGACAATGAAATACACACAGAGGGGACACCCCAGTGAAATAATTGAAGCTGCCAAAACCAAACCTAATTTAATCCATGAGGGGAACTTTTAAAACCTAAGACAAAGGCAAAAGAGATCCTGTTTCAGTATACACTGAAATATTCCAGTCAGAGGTATTCCGCATTAACAAGTATTACAATGGTGACACCAGTACTTGGCACATCCACCACACAAAACATCATACACAATTTGTATATAAATATACTTTTTAGGTCCACTGAGTAGTGGACTGCATTGATTGTGGCTGGTGATACTATAATTATAAGACAGGCATGATATCATCAATTATTAATATGTAAAACCTCTGGACCCACACCAGGTGAATGATGAACGATGGGCCATGGCACTTATAATGTAATCAACTAAAATGTTATGAATATACATTACGATAACTGCTAAAACATACTAAATATGCTGTTCTGTGCATTGTCTTTTACTAGATTCTCTTTTGAATGCCTTTAATGATATATTGCAAGCTAGAGCTCATGAGGAAGGGACACTCATCCAGAAATGCGTAGAGCATAGATCCATTGGACTTAATTGGATCACTAATAACATATACAACATCAATGATTATTTAACTAATGGCATCAGACATAGGATCACTATATGTATTGGCCCATATTACATTTTTATGTGTGTGATATTAGCATTTTAGAATAATTCATAACAATGAGTACATTGTTTAAAACAGTAAACAACTACACAATTATCATACCACTACTTGTGAAGCTTTCCTCTGTAGTACGTTGGTAAAAGATGATATCTGAATTATAAATAGTTCACTGCTTAGAATGTGCCTGTTTGTGCCAAATATATCAGGACATGTTCAGTATAATATAATCTGTGTATACATTTACAAAAAGAGAAATAGAAAAAAATAGAAAGAGGCACATGTTCAACCCTAAATGTTTACAATGTTTTAAAATAAACATATGTAAATCCTCAATTGTTTTATTGTAAAATTGGGAAACACATTTCCTAAAGGCCAAAATGATATGTTAGGAAATTATATTAGGATATATTTTAAGATTTCCATACATGTGTATTAAAAAAGGTGATTATTACACTAAATGTATATACATTTTAAATTTCAACATTTGCTTGAAGACATGTACATAGATGTATATTTATTTATGTGTGTCTTTTGTAAGTGATAAGCATGTTCAAATTGAAATAAAACATATAATGTACAAAGTAAAATTATTTTTAAATAGTATCCCATTTATTAATACATTGACTTTTGTGTTTATCAAAGATGATGTAATTAGTGATGTCCTCAGTGATGTCATCTATGATGTGATAATTGTGGTCATAGGTGCAATGGGGCACACAATTAAGCTGGCTTTAGCTGAATTTCAGGGGTTTTGTTGCTTTAAGTTCTCATCTTAACGTCCCTGCAACTAATGTTCTTTCGTGAATTGCAAAGGTTTTGTTGCAGTGTATTGCTCACCTTAATGTCCCTGCAACTAAAGATTGTTCCTTGAATGTCATGGGTTTTGTTATTTCATAGATTTTTTCCACACATGGGCAATTAATAAAATACTTTTTTTAATAACTTTTTTGACATAACCAACGGTATAATTAAAATTAGGATTTGATGTTTTCAGTGTTTTTTTTTTACTTTGAGGGTGTTTTTCCAGTGTTTTAAAACATGTCAGAATCTGTGCTTATAAGTGTTTTTTCATGTGCCCCCTTCAAATAATCATGGATAACTGTTTTTTTTTCCAGCGTAAAACACACAGCTATTATTTTATTGTTTCATTGTGTGCATTAGTAGGGTAATATCTCGCATGACTGCCTACAAGAATAACATATACCCAGGTTTGAGAGGTTAACCTCGAAATCCACCTTAATTCAACCATAGCTCAAAAACATTCATGAATCACTGACATATTTTGACCTGTTTTGACAGTGGTATTGTTATGTATAAAAGCTTCCAGGCTTGATAACTCACAATTCGTTTAGGTAATGTGCAGTGAGATTACATTATTTGGCAAGGATCACACACTTTAGTTAAACAAGTGTGCTTCAAGCACTTGTTTTATGGCCACTCTCTTGGTGACTGTTATGATACATCACATGACCCCAACTAACTTCATTTTAGCAGCATGGAAAATGGAGAAAAAATGACCGGCTGGAAGAATAACATATAACCAGGTACTTTTGCTCCCATAGCGAAAATCAAAAGCTGGCACCAATGAATACGTACAATAAGTTAACATATATCTTAAAGTGAACTGACGAGCTTGGCAATGTGTGCAAATCAACCCAAGACAAGCTGCACAAGCTCAGACCAAGAGCATCCACAAATATCACTGGCAATGGGTTTATTATGGTGTCCACCAATGCACGGGTCTGCCGCGCATATACAAAAGACCTTGCAAACATGGTCAGAACATGCGGTTCTAATTCATGCATACATACATACATACTCCATGTGTTATCTGAAAACCATAGACAGAACTGGATTACCTATTTCCAGGGGACATCCACGCATCTCTAGAATGAGACTGTAAATATTTTCCAAATAAATTCGATGCCTTTTGAAGAAAAACATTACTATTCCAATGTATAAGCTTTACTGACCCTTCCATCTCTGGTAGACTACTCTGTTTTCATGTTCTCGAAATAGTAAATTGTGGTGCATTTTGCATTTTCTACTATATTTCAATACTTTTCTTAAACCGGTAAATGTGTGTGTTACAAAACATTGCCGAACAATTGTTTAACAAGCTCTGGATTTGTTTCACACTGTTGAAAGTTTGTTAGCTGTGATGTGCTATTTCAAGTGAAATGCAATTAGATTTAGTGGAAACAATCAACAGTGCCACGTGTGGTACCTCTAAATCTTGATAGGACCTTAGCACAGAAACTCTCCATTTAATGTCTAACTCACATGTTGGCCTTATTTAAATTATAATGGCACACCATTAGCATCTGTTTACTCAGAGGCTGTCATGGTGCATTTCCCAGACCACATGCCAACTCTGAATAAAACACACCGAGAACGATAATTATCCTGTTTTGCTATCACTGACACGTGCCACATACCTCCTGGTGCTGTACTAATTCCCAGCATCAAGTTGACATGGTTTTCAGTCTCTGGAGCAAAAAGCACCCAACACCCTTTTGTCTTTGAAAGCTGACAGTGCTATAGTGGGTGGAGAGCATCGAGGACAATGTAAGCAGAGTAGTATCTTGTCATGGAAATAAAATGTCAAATGCTTCAGGAGAGACAGAACGAACAGGGCAGAGGCAAACACAGCATACAGGATGTCAGTGCTAAGACTGACGTCTTTGCTTTTTCTCACGGTTGGACTGTGACACAAAGCAGCACTCGACACCAAAAGCAATTGGGCCATTTTCACAAATCATAAGTCTTGAAGTTTTGCCAAAAAGTGTTTGAGCGATACAAGGAGCTGCAGCTTGGTGACATTTTTAGGGCCAATGGTGTATTCACAACAACAACAAAAAACACTTTCTTAAAAACTTCCGCTGCACAGTACATTACGGGCATGATTCACAGAGGGGTTTTATAATGGAGCAATCCCATTGAACAACGCTTGGCGAATCAGACCCAAAGTCATTCAATTGGCCGATATTGGCACAGAATCGTCAAATTATTCCGGAAACCTGGCCCAAACTGACCTGTGTTGTGGGCTTTACAGGCGCTGGAAGCTTTTTCTCCCACGCAGGGGGTTTTGCCCAACACTGTTCTCACCACCCCCACTTAATGTCTGTGACAATGAGAAGAAGAGCAGTTAGCAGCCCTTCCCCCAAAATGCACACTAGCACTTTTAGCACACAATTCTCTTGTTAGACAAACACCATCCATAGTATTGTGGGTTTTAACACTGCAAATATAAACCTTTTGGAAACACCATTTTGGGTATTCAAAACATGTTGGGTATTCAAAACCTTTGCCTGTTAAAATGCTGCCATTTTACATGTATGCTTGATTTTCAAATATAGGTGTGTTTTTAACTCATCTGTTTCCCATGTTGAATTGTTGCATTATCCCTCCCCATTCCGCTCCCCAATGGTTCTCTCTGTCGCCCCTATTTATTCAAACTGCTATTCTATCACCTTTCCTCCCTCTCTTCGGAAGCCTGGAAAGAAAATGTTTAAAAGTGTCTTCTGGCCTCCAACCTAGGCCTGCCCATTACAGACACCTACGTCTATGCATCCTTCAGGCAGATTATCACTGACATCCACTTTGCCACTCCTTCTCCTGACCTATGGACTCCCCATATGGTTTCTGTCCATTCCCATACCTCTTCTTTACCCATTAATAGTGGCACCAGATGGGAAGTGCTCTTGGGACACTCCTCATCCTCCTGGTGTATCATTAGTGTCAATCAGAATGACACTATCATGGACCGGGGCTCTTAGCCCAATCTCCTCATTCTTGATAGGCCTCTCCCGTATCTCATTAAATTCACCCGCTCTCCTGTCACTCCTCCCTCTGCCTTCCTTCTGACCTCTGTACCCCCATGAGGGCTGTATTTTGACCCTGTTCTACTCTTTCAAGGTGGGCAATCAGCTTCAATGAGCTACTCTCAACTCACGCTTTGCTGTCAAACACTCCTCTGACATATATCACCTCCTTGAAGACGTGACATTGACGGCATGCTCTCACTGTAATGTGGCTCAAGGCCAGCTCTATCACTGCTTTTGACACTCTTCTCCCCGATGGCTACAGGATCCTCTGCAATCCCTGGCCCACCCGGTCTGGGGGCAGAGTGGCCCTGTTTTTTCCTGATTGGGTCTCTGCCACCATCTTTCCCACACAACCCTACTCTTCCTTTGAAAGCCTCATCTGTAGGCTGGGTGTCTCTCCCACCATCTCCCTCATTCTCAGCACTATCTATAGGCCCCCTGGACCTATCCCCCTTTTTTTCTCTGAATGGGCTGACTTCTCCTCCTCTCTCCTGCCCACCTCTTCCAAACCTCTCTTCCTTGGGGACTTTAACATCCACCTGGACTCTCCGGATCCGGCCACTGTACTCTTCTATGCCCTATGTGACTCTCCTTCCCTCACAATTCTCCCTTTCGATCTGACCCACTCTGTCAGACACATCTTGGATGCATTAACTCCACAAACATCCCTCTCTCCAACCCTCTAACTACTCCTTTCTCCTGGTCTGATCACTCTGTCCTCTCCTGCCATCTGGAACTCCTGGGCCCCCCGGCAATGCCTCTGCCCGCACTGCCAGTCTCGTTCTCTGTCATTCGACCAATGAAGCATGTGTCAGTCACTGCATTCAGCGCCACTTTCATTCCCCCACCTACCCCTACTATAACTCTCATACTGACGCAGCACTTTCTAACCTCCATTTCTCCACCTGCAACACTCTGGAAATCATTGCCCTGTCATGAGGATCTGCATTAATGCAACTCTTAGTATGTCTCTGACCTGGAGTCTCTGAAATGCAAGTGCAGAGTTTCTGAGCGGAAGTGGCAGGCCTTGTGTACACCCTCTGAAAAACGAACCTTCTGCCTGCCCCAAAGGCAATATTGACTCTCCATCTGCTCTTAGAAGAGGGCTCATGTCCAAGCCCACATCTCTGGGGCCACCGATAATATGGCTGAACTTTCAAAATATGCAAGATACTCGCCATCCCACTGCAGTTTCCTCTTCTCCTCTTCTCTCCCAGGCCCTCTGCACTGCACTGGCCTTCCACTTCTCCACCAAAACCCAGGACATCCTGTCCTCATTCTCCTCTACTTCTCCTTCCCCCTTTTGCCTCCATTGGCCCCCTCCCGCTCTCCGCCACACTATCCTTCTTCTCTCCTTTTGCACCGGATAAGGTCTGTAAAGTAGTCAGCTCCCATGCTCTTCCAGAACTATCAAGGACAACATCTCCTCTCTCGATCCTGCCTTGACTGACTTCTGTAACCATTCCATTGCCATTGGCTCTTTCCCACAACCCCTTAAGCACTCCCCTGTGCAACCTCTCGTAGAAAGGCCATCTGAAGACCCTTCCTGCCCAGTTAACTATCTCCCTATATCCATCACCCTTTTCTTGGGCAAACTCCTGGGAAAGTTTGCCATCCCCCACCTGACACACCACACCGAATCAGCTGGCTATCTCAATGACCACAAGTCTGGCTTCACAGCATCCAGATGCACGGAGACGGCTCTCCTGAACACCTGTGACAACCTGCTATCAATCTGGATTCCAACTCTCCCTCTGTTCTGATCCTTCACGATCTTTCCCCTGCCTTTGACACGGTCAACTATGCCATCCATATAAATTGTCTCTGTGATGCCCTTGGCAACATGTAGTGGCCTGGCTGACCTCCTTCCTCTCTAACCGACTTATCCAAGTGCAATTTGGCCCTTTGCTCTCCTCCACCTCACTCTCTACCTGTGGTGTCCTTCCAGACTCTATTATATCGCTGTGGCTCTTCAACATCTACCCTGCCCCTCTTGCCCACCTAATCCCCTCCTTCTCCCCTCACTTCCAGTGTTATGCGAATGACACACAGCTCTCCTTTAAGCTTCCCTCCTCTACCTCCTTTTTGTACTCTAACATACCTGACTGCCTGACTCCTATTGAGGCATGGTGTTCTGCTAAGACTAATATCCTCCTCATTGGGATGCCAGCTCCCTGTTTCCCTCCCACTCTCTGGCCGCAATCCTTGGGTCCCCTCTCCTCACCCTCGTTTGAGGCAAACAATCTTGGGGTGATCTTCGACTCCTCTCTCTCCTTCTCCCCTCACATCAAGGACCTTGCCCAGAAGTCCAACGTTTAGCTCCACCTCTTTAGAGGCATTCTCCCTTTCCTCACCGTTTTGCAAAAGCTCAATGTCTCCAGAGCTCTGGTTCTCTCTAGGCTGGACTACTGCAACAGCCTCTTCCTCAATCTGCCTCTTTCCTCTCCTAGCCCTCTTAAACATATCCAGAATAGGGTTGCAGGACTTATCCTTGGCCTCAATCCCAGGGACCGTATCTCTCCAAACCTAGAATCTCTGCACTGGCTCCCAGTGGCTGCAAGGATCAAATTCAAGACCCTCTGCATCATCCACAAGGCTTTCTGGGACCTGGGACCCCATTACATCTAACTTTCTCTGCCTAAATACCTCCCTGCTAGAGTCCTTCGATCCTCTAGCTCCAACTCCCTGCAGATCAGATGTTTTTCAAAGCAGAGAGTGGGGGTAGATCTCTTTCTTCAGCAGGAGCCTCCCTCTGGAATGCTCTTCCTGCCCTTCCAAGTCTTGAACCGGATCTCCTTAAGTTCCAGAAACTTCTCAAGACTTTCCTTTTCTCCTCCATCTTCGCTCTCCCCTTGCTCTGCTAATGTCCCCATGCTGCTGCAACTTGTGCATGGCCCATTATGAGTCTTACAGGGATAGGGTCTCCTCCATCAGGCCTCCCTAGCAACCCTAACCAGCACTTGCCCTGGGCCCCACTTCCCCACTAGCCCGAATCTGGTCCAGCCTTACCCCTGATTTCCCCCTGGCACTTGCCCTCCTTGGGCTCCTACCTGCACTTGTCCAGCCCCTGGGGCCCCCTCCTCCCTGCACTCCCCCTTATCCCAGCCCAACCTCTTTGACCTTCCCCCTCCTCTTATACATATTTTCACTGCACTTGCATGGTTTGAATGCCACAGTAGAATCATTTATTGTTTTTTGTTGTTGTTCTCTCCTCTGCCCTCTCTCCCTTTTTTTTGCCTTGTGGCTCCTGGAAACGCTTGTGTTACAAATGTCCAATAAATACAAAAATAAATATAAACATATGCAACATTTTGAAAAAGGGCAACTTGCTTGTGCAACAAATGACTCTGGTTGCTAGTGTAGGTGTGTGCCTAATGAAAATTGCTAGGCAATTGCCACACCGCTAGACACGTCCTTCCACCCATTCAGTCACAATTGTTCACTTTTTCATTGCTTTTATTCCTAAATAAATATCTACCCAATTTTGTGATTCAGGCATTCATTGATCACTCAGAGTCCTCAGAATCATGTAGATCATCTTCTTTTAATTTGTATTTTTCAATTTTTCAAAGTAAAAACACAATGGGCCTCATTACGAGGTTGGAGCCGGCAAGGCAACTCCCAAACTCGCATCCGGCTCTTGCACCCGCGAAAGAGGAATCGCCGGACCATTCTGACCTCGCCGGACCTGGTAGTTCCCTATGCGTGGGTGCCGGAGCCAGTACATCCCCATTCCCATTAGAGCCCCCTTAGGGCTCAATGGGAATGGGGAGGATGGTAGCACTGGTACCATTTATAACGGTACCGCTGCTACCATCATGTTCTGTTCGCGGGTGCCGGTACGGCCACCTGGTCAGACCAGGTGGCTGCAAGGGCACCCGCGAGCAGAAGTCCTATTATGGTGTTACGGTAGCAACGGTGCCGGTAGCGATACCAGCGCTGTTTTTGCCTTACCGCCATACTCCTAATGAGGGCCAATGAGTCACATTACAAGTTTGCCCGTTGGAAACAATGGTACTGATAAGCCTGCCGGTACAGTTGTTTCCAGACTGGCAAACTACGAGTTCTGCATGCAGAACGGCACCCGCTGGCAGACCTTGACGGATGCACCGGCACCATTCCTGAATGGTGCCGGTGCATCCGTCCTCCCCATTCCCATTGAGTCCAATGGGATTCAAATGAGAATGGGGAGTAATATTTTCAAGCACCCGGGAATGGGCAATTACTGGGTCCGCTGGGGCTGTAATGCCCCATCATTGGCCATTCCCGGGCACTGGAAAATTCATGACTCCGGCAGCAGCCGTGGCAGTATTTACCGGCATGGCTACCACCAACCTCGCAACGACCCCATATGCATTTCAGGAGAAAAATTCCCTTCTTCAGGGGCAATCTGTGAAAATAGTCAAAAAAAATATGTAAATATTTCAATTAAGGATTGGATTAATTATACATAAGGAATCGTTCCCACATTAATCACTGTTGTACGTTTAGGCACTTAGGACCCGATTCATAGAAAAAGTGCAGACACCCCGCAAAGAACTGTGCACGTAAAACAACTTTGCGCCATATTTGTGCACAACATTTCTTTGCACGCTCTGCTTATTCATGAAATTATAACCGCGAAGAAACCAGAGTCGCAAGTAGCGCCCGGAACGCCCACGACACACCCCCACAGAAGCCGAAACCAGCAACATATACAACATATACCAACCTTTGCGCCCTACCTTATCGGCAACATCATGCACCCCAGCAATACTGCGGGCAGTCCCCCCGCAACCAAGGCAGCAACCCGGCGACATTGCGTACAGACCCTTGTAATCCAAAACTGTGCACCAATAATCTGCATACTATTTCGCGTAACTCAAGGCAGTGGCCGGTAAACCTGTGTGTGAACCCCTAAATCTAGTCAGCACCCTGCTAATATGCATACGATCACCCCTAACTCCAAGCGGTACATCAACTACATGCCATTCCACCTAAATTTCCATGCATACGTTACCTTTGCATGTTGGATCCTGTGTGCACAGTGCTTTGCAACTCGTTTCATGTGGCAGTGAGTTCACATGGTTTGCATGTGACTTTACCCGACGTGAAATTGCACTTTGAATTCCATGAATGCGGTTGGGTTTGCACTTGACTTTGAGTGCAATAACTGTGTGTGGTCTGTCCCTCAACCCGCCCACATACTTCCTCATTTTGACAGGTGAATGGGAATCATGAATGTGCTGCCCCTATTTGTTTCTATGCATAGGGCCATCCACATTTTACATGACGTGTCACGTAAATCGCTCAACTGCACACAAAGACGTGACAGAGCCGCACATTGTCCCAGAAAAACATGCAAAGTCCGATCCATGAATCGGTAAACTGAGTTTTGCGTGCTGAAAAGTGCGCAAAGACCCTTTTCAGTACGCAAAACGTTCTATGAATCAGGCACTTAGTGTGCAATATGCATATGCTATTGCATTGATGCTCAAAGAACATTATATCTACAAGAAGTTTAAAATGTTATGGTTGTAATGCTCTCCTAATATTTAACAAAGCGAAATTACAATCACTGGGGAAATGACTCCATTGGAAAAGACATATTTTTTCTAGTAAAGACCCATCACCTGATAGTGGTTCCATGCAATAATGTCGGCGTGCAAAAATATTGCCGAAAAATGGTCGTTTTTTGTGGCGACATTATTGCATGGAACATGCGGGGGACACCCCCGCAACCCCCAAATTATTATTTTTTTTTGCCCCTGTCGCCATATATATGGTCACCCAAATAATATCGCCACAACATTTTCCCGGCAATATTATTTACGGCGACCATATATGTGGCGATATTATTACCTGATACCCTGATAGGTGAGTGAAAGAGACACCAGTGTCCATAAGTGGTGAAACAGTTTGGAATAGTTCCACAGGGGATCCCAATAGAAAGAACCATCATATGGCATTCGTCCTATGTGAAATCTATGTCTAAAGGTGGCTGAAATACCTGTGTAAAACAGGCTCCTGCCTGCACGTTTCTCAATCTTTTTTGACAGCAATCTCAGGGAAACAACAATAAAAGAAAGGAAGTTGAAAACAGAATCATTCAAGCACGTGTCCCCATCTCTGATCCGTGAATAATCAAAAAATGACCAACGTACCTTGAATCAAATATTAGGAGAACATTATATTTATTTGTACATTTGTAAAGTGCACAAAGCCCATGGGCATCTACGCACTGAGACTTAAGAAATTGGTTACATATGTTTTGTAGCTTCATTGAAAAACATTTGCATATTAGGTACACTTAGGTATGTTACACAATCAAAGTTACATGCTTGCTTTGGAGTCAGATGTTCACAACAGTTACAATAGCTAGTGACTAGGTTTGTATAGTGTTGGTCCTGGCAGTAACAGATGTACCAGCAAAGAGGCTAGCTGCTGAGAGGCACAGTGTCTGTTGAGTGAGGTTTAACCTGAATAGTAAGGTTTTCATATTTTTTCTGAATGACCAAAGGGATGTGTCGTTTCTTAGTTGTGTGGGTAAGGAATTCCATAATTTGTCTGCTATAACTGGGAAGCGTGAACCTCCCGCTTTCTGTGTTCTGTATCTTGGTATAACAATCAGATTGGCTTATGTGGATCGTGTATGTCTGTTATATTGGGTTTTGCTAATCTGGTTGCTAAAATAAACTGGTGCATTGTTAGTGAGACATTTGTGTGTGAGCATAAGGATTTTAAATGTAATCCTATCATGGACTGGGAGCCAGTGGATATTCTGCCTAGTAGTCGATTTGTGTTTGCTATTGGGGATATTCAGTGCAGCTCTAACGGCATTATTTAGCACTATTTGTAATTTTTTAATATTTCTGGTACTAGTTCCAGCAAATAGTGAGTTACAATAGCCAATCCTGGAGAGTATCAGGGCTCTGGCCAGAGTGATGGAATTGTCCATAGAAAGGAAGGGTCTGCTCACTCTTATCAGTTTAGAAGACTAGGCATTGACCTGTCTGTTTAAGGTGAGGGAAGACCCCAAGAGTTTTTATTTTGTTGGCGAACATGATAGTGTTGCCATCGATGTTGAAAGATTTGTACTCTTATGGGAGGTTGCTTAGCTTAGATTTGTTTCTGATTACAATTAGCTTGGTCTTGTCATCATTGAGACATAGGGCCTCATTACAACCTGCCAGTCCGGGACCGTGCAAAATTTGTGACGGCGGTAAAAACGTTTCCGTGTCCGCAAGGTTGCGGAAAAACCGTCCGATTACACGCTGTCGGTCGCATGCACCACACGGACTCGGAAACGTTGTTACTGCCGTCACGGAAAACCCCACGGAAATGGAAATAACGCAGCCACAAGTGGCGCAAAACCCGTGTCCGCCTCCGCCGCCACGGACACGGAACCGGAAATACTATGATCGCCAAAACAGGAAACAGAGAGGCGGCCATCATATAAAAGCACAATCCATTGCCATCCAGTGTCAGCACAAGCACAATCCTAACTCTGAGAAGCCAAAAGGGACCACCAGCATGTCTGCTAGGATTCCTGCTCAGAGGCAGCGCAAACAGCGCTTCAGCGAGGCGGAGCTAACCGTCTTGGTGGAGCACATTGTGGACAATGCGGAGATGCTGTTCAGCGCCGACCAACGGCGTGCCACACAGCAGCGGAGGAAGGAGGTATGGGCCGAAGCTGCACGCAAGTGCACCGCTGTGGGCGTGACAGTGAGGAGCGTGAAGGACTGCCACAAGCGGTGGGACGACCTGAGGCTGAGGGTACGCAACCTCATTTCCACGCACCGCCAACGCAGCAGAGGGACAGGCGGAGGACCCCCTTCCCCACTGGGGCTGCAAGCATGGGAGGAGCGTTGCAGCAGCGTCCTCCACCTTGAGGGAATCCATGGGATCGGGGAGGCTGAGGCAGGAGTGAGCCCACCTGCAGATGCTGGTAAGTGCCCAAACATGAATGCCACATGAAAATATGCAGTTGTGAGTACTGGGCCAAAGGACCCATTAACAACCCCCCCCCCCAGCAGTGCATGTGTGGGCCAAAGGACCCATTAACAACCCCCCAGGCAGTGCATGTGTGGGCCAAAGGACCCATTAACAACCCCCCCCCCAGGCAGTGCATGTGTGGCCCAAAGGACCCATTAACAACCCCCCCCAGGCAGTGCATGTGTGGGCCAAAGGACCCATTAACAACCCCCCCCCCCAGGCAGTGCATGTGTGGGCCAAAGGACCCATTAACAACCCCCCCCAGGCAGTGCATGTGTGGGACAAAGGACCCATCATGATCCGTATGGCAACCAATAACACAGAATGCATACACCAGCAATCAGATGCATGTGACTAACACTATTCAATGTACAATCTTAATGACACATGTGATGCACCCATCTGCCACCACAACAACACTAATTGCATGCCCTTTGTGTCCCCACAGCCGTTTCAAGTGACAGTGATACTGCACAACAGGCCAGGCCAGCCAATCTGCACCGGCAAGTACACAAGCTACCGCCACCACACAGGAGGATGCTGCCGGCAGTTCTGCACCTCTGGCCACATTACCAGCCACTACAGATGTGCCGCCCACCACCACCACCGACATCCCCACCGTCTCCACACTGCCTGAGTCTAGACAGGTGCCACGGGAACCTATCATGGCCACCCAACACAACACCGAAGGCAGCAGCACTGCAGAGGGGCGGCCTGCAGTGATAACAGTGCCCCACAGGAGCACTCAGAAACGGGGCCACAGGGGGAGATGCCCACATTGGAAGACCTGGGCTCCTTCCATGAGCTGGAGTTCAGCCCCACATCACTGAGGAGTCCCATGAGGTCGCCCACCCCATCCATGGCCGAACTGAATGCCCGCATGCAGCGGATGGAGGAGCAGCATGCTACCCTCACCCAGCTGGTGGAGAGGCAGCTAGAGGAATCCAGGCTGCAGAGGGAGAGTTACAGCGCCTCAGTGCGTCGTTTTTCGAGGTCCATCGGACGCTTCGCAAGCACTATAGTAACCCTTGCACGCCATGTGCGGGAGGGCAACGACCACACCTCCAGGCTTGTAGAGGCCATGTTGGTTGGCCAACAGGCAAATCTGGCATGGATGCCCTCAATCCCAGATTCTGCGCAATCAAACACAACCACCCCATCCAGCTCCACTACTGCCAGCCCAAGGAGGCGCTCGAGTAGGCTAACGGGTCCCTCGGGCAAGGTTGCACAGGCACAGAAGCGCACACGGAAGTGATGGCATGTGTGTGGGGCAGTGCAGGACACATGTGGACTACAAGGGTGTGAGAGGGGTGGGCACGTTTGGGTGGTGGGGTAGGTAGTTTTGGGGGTTTGAACAATGGAGCCTGGGTGGGGGTGGGCACGTTTGGGTGGTGGGGTAGGTAGTTTTGGGGGTTTGAACAATGGGGCCTGGGTGGGGGTGGGCACGTTTGGGTGGTGGGTGGCCCCGGGTGTACAGCTTCCCTAACCAATGCACCTTCTTCCCTGTTGTTATTACATCAATACATCACCATTTCGAATCAAGACATACATGTGTGGACAATGATCATTTATTTTGCAGTGCAACTATTAATTCATTGTCGTCACCATGTTCGTGCATTTCTGTGAATGTGCTGTGACTCAAAAGTAAATGCGAATCAGGGCATCCCGTGCTCTCTGGCCATCATGTGGACCCCCAGGGGGAGGCGGTGCCATCCCATCCCCATCTCCATCCCCATCTTCCTCATCTGCGTCTGGTGGCATTGGGATGTTCCTGTGCAGGCATATATTGTGCAGCATGGCACATACGAGCGTGATTTTACCCGTCTTCACTGGGCTGTACAGCAGTGATCCGCCAGATCTGCTCAGACAGCGGAAACAGGCCTTCAGCAGTCCAAATGTCCTCTCAATCATTCCACGTGTGCGGATATGTGCCCTATTGTATGCCTCTTCATGCCTGTTCCTTGGTCTCCGTACAGGTGTCATCATCCATGGTGTGAGTGCATATCCCGCATCACCTACATGGGATGTAGATGGGGGAACATGTCAGTGTTTGTGGCATCATGTCCTCATCTGCTGCTGTGCATTCTTGTATCATCATTCATTCATGCATATGTACCATGCAGTGTATGGAGGTATGTTTTGGGCATCACGAAGTATGTCGCTAACTGGATATGGGCCTACACATTAACTTACATGTTTACTGTGCCCTGCGGGTGACATTTGATTGTGTGCATGTCACGGTGCAGTGCTGTCCACACATGGCAGAGTGACTCCACTGTACGGAAGTAGTAAATACACGTCGTCTTATTTACACGCCTCTCGTGCCTTTTGAGGCAGTGTTTCAATTGAGGGTGGGTGTCTGCAGTGGCACAAGGTTCATGGGACAGTGACGGGATTGGCTGTGCCAATGTGTGCACGGGCACATTGTGGTGCCCTGTCATGTCTTCCTTCATGATGTTTGGCATCCGCTGTGTATTTGGTAGATGGAAGGGGGGGTGATGCATATGCGGTCACAGCGGCACACTCACAATGCTCATTGGCCTGGACACACACACACCACTTCGACAGGGTTGTGGCATTGTCAGCTGTACTCACCCAATAGCCATGTGCTTTGTCCGGCATAGCATTCCATGTACCGTGGCAACGTGGAATTCCGCAGTACCATTGAGTCATGTGATGAGCCTGGGAAACGTGCGCAGCAGTGTGTAATCAGTTGCATGGCATCACAAACCATCTGGACATTCAAAGAGTGATACTGTTTCCTATTGCGGAACACGGCCTCAATTGCACGTGGTACTGTCAGCTCAACGTGGGTGCAGTCAACTGCGCATTTGCAATTTGGCATGCCTGCTATGGCATGGAAGGCCAACTTGATGGCAATGACCTCGGGGAGGGTGCGGGGTAGGGCTATGTGTTCCGACACATGGCGCAGCAGGGCATCCAGTACCTGTACCAGGATTTTTGAGAAACAGGGTTGTGATATGCCGTGCATCTCACCAGCCGTGTGTTGATAGGTGCCAGTGCCAAGGAAATGCAGTACTGAGACAACATTCAAGAGGGGGGGGATGGCGGTGGGGGTGTCAATTTGGCTGCTGATGTTGTCCTCAATCATGGCGGTGATGTGCAGGATTGTTGCACGGTCCAGCCGGTATAGTGTGTGGATCTGTCCTGGGGTGAGGTTCTAGAGTGAGGCCCTGATGCGTGGTATTGCTGGCTGCCGGCGGGGTCAGGCTGGCTGGCCAATGGGGTTTGCCATAGCTGCAGGGTTGGCTGGTTGCCGCCTGCGCCTCCTCCGCCTACGCCTCCTCCTCTGCGCCATTACTGCCACCATGTGCAGTGCTGCCTGTTGGTTGAGTAGGCCCAGTCCCAGTGCTACTAGACCTGCTGCCTGCATGGTTCTGTGTTGTGTTGGGCTGGGTGTGGCCCTTTTGTAGGCTCCCAGTTGCCTGCTAGGTCCAGCTGGGCTGATTTGGTGCACCTGTGCCCTGATTCAGTTCAGCAGGTAGTGTATAGTGTATGTTTGGCTTTTTTAATTTTCAACGGGGCTACCTTTTCAATGGCTGCAAGCATACATTTATTGTATTGACTGACCAGTGCTGATGGGTCGTTATCAGGATAGGTAGAGTCCAGTAGGGGTGTTAGAAGTGGCAACATGTTATCACGGTTAATATTTTTCATGCTTCTGGTGGGAACCGTGGGTACAGCTGGGGGATGTTTGGCAGTTTTGGTAATAAGAGTAGTAGAGAAAATTATGATATTGTGACCTGACTAAGGTTTAGAGGTATTAGAAAGATATCAGTGATACAGTTAGTGTCAGCTATCCAGTCTAGGGTACGTCCTTTCTCATGGGTAGGGGAGCATATATGTGTGTAAACCCTTGGGCTTTCATGGAGTTAGCCAGGAGGCCTGTATGAATGTCCTGAGGATCGTTCAAACCTAAATTGAAGTTTCCCAGAATGATGGCTTTGGAGTGAGGTTTCATGTTATGACCCAGAAGTGAGACGATGTTGTCTTCTAACGTAGAAATAGGGCCTGGGGCCTGTAAACGATATCTAGTGTGAGAGTGCAGGTATGTTTGAGGGAGATTTTCAATGTGATGACTTTGCCTCAGGTGAAGGAGGTTCAGTGGAAGTTCTTATGTTCTAGGAATCCTTAACTAATAGTGCAACTCCACCTCCTTTTGCTGTTTCTATCCTTCCTATAGATGGAGTAACCCTCTGGAAGGGCTAAGAAAAGTGGGAGGCCTGAGGCTGTGTGTAGCCATGTTTCTGTGACTGCTATGAAATCTAGGTCATTGGTTTTGAAGATGTCTGCAATATCTAGAGCATGGGCCGTGGTGGATCTGGCATTGATAAGAGCACCTTTTAAGTGAGAGGTCTCGTTGGCTAGGATCTTTGTAGGTGGCTTTGCATTTGTGAGCCATGTTGATCTATCAACTGATGTGTGTAGCTTTATTTGAGTTGGGATGGGCGTTGGACCCATTTGTGGTACATGAACGGATATTCAAGTGTGGAGCTAACTCAGCAATTAGGTTGTTGTGAATGTCAAGTTTTTGTAAGTTGTGGTTGATCAGCATGTGCGTTTTATTATACCGATGGGTGTAGAATTGGTTGGAGCAAGATGATAGTCTAAGTCTTCTGACGAGTCCTTCAATGGGACATGAAAAAGCAGTGATGGGGTGAAGGTTTGTGGATCATGTGGCAGAAGTTTCGGAATGGAGTGGGTGGGTGGCAAGGCTGTGGTGGCCTGGGAGTGCATTTGGGCTGTCCGTGCGGGTAGTCAGTCTGTTCTTGTGGATCTGTCTGTTGGAAGAGTAGCTAGAGGGCAGGCATGAGAGGTGGTGGGGTATAGGCTCGCTTTGTTCTGGGTAAGAGAACAGTTATTAAGTAAGAGGGTGGGAGTGGGGAAGGGCCCAATTTTGTTAAGGAAGAGGCGGGGCATGGGATAGGGTGCTGAGGTGCACATCGTAGGTGGGCTAGGCCCTTCCCAAGTTCGATAAAGCAGCCTGCAGCGCAAGGCAGATCCTTTAAGGTGGTCATTTCCATTAAAGTTCTAGTGAACAGAGGTTTCTCCCTACAAAGTTCAGATTGGGCTGGCCATTGCAGCACTAGTAACAACAATATAACTAAGAGACCTGACATAGCAGTGGCACTAGTTGTCACAGTGGCGGGAGCTCAGTAATGCCGCTTAAGGGTACAGTTACGCTAAATGCAAGGTAACAATAGCTAGGTGCAGGTAATGAAGTTTACATCACATTGTAAACTTCTTGTAGATGTAATGTTCTTTAAGCATCAATGGAATAACATCTGAATATTGCACACTAAGTGGGTAATTACAAGTTTGCCGGTACCGTAATAAAGTACTGGTAATAATGTTTACTGGCACTTATAGCAGACCGGCAAACTACAAGTTTGCAGTAGGGATGGAGAATTTACCTCCAGCTTTCAACTGGAAGTAATTCCAAACCCTAACGGTAAAAACAGGCAGTTTTTCCGGCATGGTAATACCGTTGCCAGTAAAACCGGCAAAATCCCCCTTTGGTGTCTTATGGGACTCAATGGAATGGGGATTTACAGCTGGCACCTGACCTCTTAAAATGCCAGTATTACAGGCTTGTCAGGCACCAGTAATGTTATTACCATTTGCCAGTATCCTGGCGATAATACCACCAGGATACCGGCAAACTTGTAATGACTCCCTAAGTGCCTCAATTTTACAACAGTGCATTATATTGAAACAATTCTTTGTTTATAATTAATGTGTGCAGATAATTTTGTGGGTTTTTCCATCCTTTATTTAAATATTTACTTAAATATGCTGGATATTTTAACAGATTGCCCACAAAGAAGTGTGTTTTTATCCTGAAACACATTGGTTTGTTACATTGGAAAGTAGAACATTGCAAATTAAATAAGATGATCTTCCTGGAAAAATGTGAGCACTACAAATGATCAATTAATGTGCTTACATGTGAATTGTATGATAGCCATTTCTTGTGAAGTGCACAACTAAAGTTTATAGAAATATTGCCTGTATAGACAGGACAAAGGTGTGCAGGGGACGGGAGTATTCATAGAGTTGGAGATCTTTTCTACTATATCCTTATAATGAAGGAAGCCTACAATATTGGTACACAATCTTGTAAAGAAAGTAATTAACACAGTGAAGTTGTAACATCATTAGTCATATGTTATTTGAAAATGACGGGCCACATTTCCGAAAAAGCGCTAAGTCTGTGTGCTAAGTAGTAAGCACAAGCAAGAACATTGCATGGACCTAATGCACAGCGCTGCGAGCGGATTCATGGAATTAAATGCACGCAGAAAACAGCAGGGCAAAGAAAAACGAGTAGCACCCATAATGCCCAAAACACCCCCCATTGCAAACAGAACATAGCACTGTCTGACAACTTTTGCGCCGGACACATGGAAAAAAGTAACCATTGATTACTTACCAGCAATCACCATTACTTCCACTGCTCTCCTGCAACCGACAAGTTGTTGTTCCAGTGCCCTGACTAATCTGTGTCCTAACCCCCTACATTAAGGCAGCACCCACAAGTCCACCCATTTGACAGTTACCTGACTAATTTGTGCCCCATCCCCCTACATTAAAGCAGCACCCACAAGTCTGCCCTCATCCCAGTACACCAACTAATCTGCCCTCCAATCACCTACATCAAGGTAGCACCTACAAGTCCACCCTCGTCTCAGTACCTCAACTAATCTGAGCGCTATATTGCTCGCCAAGAGTGCAGGGACAGTTATTTATCACCAGTACATTTGCAGAGCAGAGCAAATACTTTGAACGCAGGTAGATGGAACAATAACTCACAACCAGACATGCAGTTAGCGAAATAATGACCACTTATATGGCTATTTATTCATAGCTAAGCCTACATAAGTAACAAGTGATAACACAGAAATAAATCACAGAAAAGATAGTGAATTAAAGAGAATACATCACCGTGGGCGTAACTGAATCCCTCATCTCGCCAGAAGCTGCTGGAAGACCCCGGTAACAGCCAGGCTGAGAGCACAACAGCCCACAGGAAGGTCGGAACAAGGCGTCCCCCCTCCGACTGAGGTCTTTGTGTTTTTTCCACCTGACCTTTCCAGAGCTCCGCATACATGCCCGACTCAAAAAGGGGTGGCAATTTCTTGAACCTTCTGGCATCAGCGCTTGTGCATTGATGAGTGACTGTTGGTTGCCTGCCGGGCCACCGACAGTAACCCCAAGGAGAAAAGCTTCCCTCTTCTAAAGCACCACGGAAAACAATTCCATAACTCATCCTGAGACCTTGGCGCAAGTATAGCAAAGCATAACAAAAACCTTTTTTATATCTGGTACCAGTTGGCACCTATGAATCTATGAACCTATGAATCCCAGCTTTCCCAGAACAGTGCCCTTGACCGAGGCCTGCATACCAGGCTCAGCAATGAATAACGTTGAAAGCATATTTTTTAGCAAAGCAAGTGCAGTTTTCACTGAGGCATGGAATTAATATCCATTATGGCTCTGAGTGCCCCCAGAATGCACTGCGCATCAGCGCCATGTTTTAGCTCAAGCAGCACAATCCACCCTTGGATATTTATCTTTCATAGCCCAGTGGTAGAGGAGCCGGTCTCCGAAACCGCCCAAACATCAGAACTATGTTGGGAATACATTGAATACAACAACCACCAGTTATTATGATAGCCAAAATAATACAAATGCAAGCAAAGGCGGAACGCAGTGTACCCCCAATATCCGGAATCCATGACAATAACCAATCCCACCAATTCCTAGTATGATCTTGAGACACTTGGGGAAATAAGGACCCTCAAATCTCTAACATCAATTAATCGTGAACGGTCACTTAGATTGAAACAACACATACCTTCAACTGTGTTACAGCCCAAATTATGTTTCAGCAAGAGATAATCAACGGCAGCCCTGTTTTGCAAAGTTGCTTTTCTAATAACTTTGCTATCAAGGAGCAACTCTTCTAATGCTTGAAAAGTATGATTAAGTCCCTTTGCCACTAAACATGCTAGTTTAATTAAAGATTTATAACCCGCAGCAGCTAAACCCCAAACTCCCACAAATGAAAGGGCAAATGCTAGAACCTCAGCCTCTGATAACAAATGCACATGGGAATCACAATCTGGGGATAAACCCACAGATTCAAAAGTTGACCTTTTGCTTTCGAGACATTGCTGGGTGTAAAGGGAACATCATTAGCCCTAATCGAGTTAAGGCACATGGACCTCCGGAAATGTTAGCTGGAATTTAAGTGTATGTGATGTTGCCACATGAGAAGAGCCATCCTGTTGGAAGTTTCACATGATTTAGATGACTGGCAGCTACGACTGTATGATTGCAAGACATAGGCCCTCATTGGGACTCCGGCGCTAAACCATGGTGCTATTAGCACCATGGTCCATGCCGGAGTCCGCCATGGAGGAATGGGGAATTACCACCCCATTCCGAGGTTGGTGGGGCGGTAATTCCCCATGTCGCCATGGCCTTTCCCCATTCCCATTTTTGCCCCATAGGGCTCAATCGGGAAGGCGCTAATTACGGTACCGCAAATTGCGGTACCGTAATTAGCACCAAGGTCCCTTTGCGGGTCCCTACTTTAACGGCTGATAAAACCAGCCATTAAGGTCGGGTCCCGCAAAGGGACCTCGTAATTAGGCGCTAGGTGTTTAACGGTGCCGCAGCCTTTTACGGCGCTGATAAACACTTAGCGCCTGGGTCATAATTAGGCCCATAGTATTATTCACACTGGTACATGTGCTTGGAACTCGTGAACACAACCGTTTCTAAAACACAGTTTCATTTTTATGTTTGGTTAAATTCAGCTGTTGGCATTTGCCAATTTCTATTACATTGCAGGTCATAAAGTAACACACATCACCTTGAGTTATATTGTATGTTATAATATGTGTCAAGTTTCTCCACTTGCGATCTGTTTCCTGGTAAAACCTGCAGTACTCATAGACTGAAAAGGATTGTCTGATATAGGAATCTTGAACTGCAGAATCATTGTGCATGACGCCGAAAATATGCCTCAAGATTGGAGCCGGCGTCGGCACCACTACTAAACAGGTAGTCAGCAAAGCTTCTGCATGTTGCACGTCAGTAAGGCAAAAGTGCGTAATGTTGAGTACTTGCTGTGCCAAATATGTCCACATATTCTCCAATCATCGGGGAATATCTTCGCCGTCCAAAAGATATCTCCTGCATAGCTGGCATCAACGTTGTTTGCGCTTGCACCTGACGTGTTTTTCGCCTTCCACAAATCAATTTCTTCGGTCTGGCTGGCTTTTCGGCATCGCAAAAACGAAGAGGTGATGGCTGGAAGGTTTAGAATTAATCTTAACCACTGGCAACGCTCTGGGCAACCCTCCAGACCACCGTTCTTCGCCTGCCAAGCCATTACAGAAGGGAAAGACCATATGCAAATCAGGCTTGGCCCCACCCCAAAAGGGGCAGTCCAGCCCGAACTGCTAGGCCACATCCCCTCTGCACGAGACCACAAGCATCCCCAAACATGTTTCGCCCTTGTTGGGGCTCATCAGTGAGGAGTAGCTTGGGTCTCTAGGCCCAGCAGGCACGGGACCCACGTCTGGGCATACCCGTCCCACTCGGGGTGACATAGCAAAAACAAAGAGGTGATGGCTGGAAGGTTTAGAATTAATCTTAACCACTGGCAACGCTCTGGGCAACCCTCCAGACCACCGTTCTTCGCCTGCCAAGCCATTACAGAAGGGAAAGACCATATGCAAATCAGGCTTGGCCCCACCCCAAAAGGGGCAGTCCAGCCCGAACTGCTAGGCCACATCCCCTCTGCACGAGACCACAAGCATCCCCAAACATGTTTCGCCCTTGTTGGGGCTCATCAGTGAGGAGTAGCTTGGGTCTCTAGGCCCAGCAGGCACGGGACCCACGTCTGGGCATACCCGTCCCACTCGGGGTGACATAGCAAAAACAAAGAGGTGATGGCTGGAAGGTTTAGAATTAATCTTAACCACTGGCAACGCTCTGGGCAACCCTCCAGACCACCGTTCTTCGCCTGCCAAGCCATTACAGAAGGGAAAGACCATATGCAAATCAGGCTTGGCCCCACCCCAAAAGGGGCAGTCCAGCCCGAACTGCTAGGCCACATCCCCTCTGCACGAGACCACAAGCATCCCCAAACATGTTTCGCCCTTGTTGGGGCTCATCAGTGAGGAGTAGCTTGGGTCTCTAGGCCCAGCAGGCACGGGACCCACGTCTGGGCATACCCGTCCCACTCGGGGTGACATAGCAAAAACAAAGAGGTGATGGCTGGAAGGTTTAGAATTAATCTTAACCACTGGCAACGCTCTGGGCAACCCTCCAGACCACCGTTCTTCGCCTGCCAAGCCATTACAGAAGGGAAAGACCATATGCAAATCAGGCTTGGCCCCACCCCAAAAGGGGCAGTCCAGCCCGAACTGCTAGGCCACATCCCCTCTGCACGAGACCACAAGCATCCCCAAACATGTTTCGCCCTTGTTGGGGCTCATCAGTGAGGAGTAGCTTGGGTCTCTAGGCCCAGCAGGCACGGGACCCACGTCTGGGAATACCCGTCCCACTCGGGGTGACATAGCAAAAACAAAGAGGTGATGGCTGGAAGGTTTAGAATTAATCTTAACCACTGGCAACGCTCTGGGCAACCCTCCAGACCACCGTTCTTCGCCTGCCAAGCCATTACAGAAGGGAAAGACCATATGCAAATCAGGCTTGGCCCCACCCCAAAAGGGGCAGTCCAGCCCGAACTGCTAGGCCACATCCCCTCTGCACGAGACCACAAGCATCCCCAAACATGTTTCGCCCTTGTTGGGGCTCATCAGTGAGGAGTAGCTTGGGTCTCTAGGCCCAGCAGGCACGGGACCCACGTCTGGGCATACCCGTCCCACTCGGGGTGACATAGCAAAAACAAAGAGGTGATGGCTGGAAGGTTTAGAATTAATCTTAACCACTGGCAACGCTCTGGGCAACCCTCCAGACCACCGTTCTTCGCCTGCCAAGCCATTACAGAAGGGAAAGACCATATGCAAATCAGGCTTGGCCCCACCCCAAAAGGGGCAGTCCAGCCCGAACTGCTAGGCCACATCCCCTCTGCACGAGACCACAAGCATCCCCAAACATGTTTCGCCCTTGTTGGGGCTCATCAGTGAGGAGTAGCTTGGGTCTCTAGGCCCAGCAGGCACGGGACCCACGTCTGGGCATACCCGTCCCACTCGGCTCGGGGTGACATAGCAAAAACAAAGAGGTGATGGCTGGAAGGTTTAGAATTAATCTTAACCACTGGCAACGCTCTGGGCAACCCTCCAGACCACCGTTCTTCGCCTGCCAAGCCATTACAGAAGGGAAAGACCATATGCAAATCAGGCTTGGCCCCACCCCAAAAGGGGCAGTCCAGCCCGAACTGCTAGGCCACATCCCCTCTGCACGAGACCACAAGCATCCCCAAACATGTTTCGCCCTTGTTGGGGCTCATCAGTGAGGAGTAGCTTGGGTCTCTAGGCCCAGCAGGCACGGGACCCACGTCTGGGCATACCCGTCCCACTCGGGGTGACATAGCAAAATCAAAGAGGTGATGGCTGGAAGGTTTAGAATTAATCTTAACCACTGGCAACGCTCTGGGCAACCCTCCAGACCACCGTTCTTCGCCTGCCAAGCCATTACAGAAGGGAAAGACCATATGCAAATCAGGCTTGGCCCCACCCCAAAAGGGGCAGTCCAGCCCGAACTGCTAGGCCACATCCCCTCTGCACGAGACCACACGCATCCCCAAACATGTTTCGCCCTTGTTGGGGCTCATCAGTGAGGAGTAGCTTGGGTCTCTAGGCCCAGCAGGCACGGGACCCACGTCTGGGCATACCCGTCCCACTCGGGGTGACATAGCAAAAACAAAGAGGTGATGGCTGGAAGGTTTAGAATTAATCTTAATCACTGGCAACGCTCTGGGCAACCCTCCAGACCACCGTTCTTCGCCTGCCAAGCCATTACAGAAGGGAAAGACCATATGCAAATCAGGCTTGGCCCCACCCCAAAAGGGGCAGTCCAGCCCGAACTGCTAGGCCACATCCCCTCTGCACGAGACCACAAGCATCCCCAAACATGTTTCGCCCTTGTTGGGGCTCATCAGTGAGGAGTAGCTTGGGTCTCTAGGCCCAGCAGGCACGGGACCCACGTCTGGGCATCGGCATAGGGCTGCTTTTGGAAATCATTGCTCATCATTATCAGTTTCCCATGGGTCGCTGGCATAGATTTGACACTTTTCATGTGAAGCAGTATGCCGTTTGACTCTCCCAAATGGAGTCCATTTAGTCCCACAATTACACCAGCCAGACACAGGATCTACAAGGCAAACCCAGAAAAGAGATATCAGTGTTGAAAATCACTCTCTTAGGTAACATTTGTCTGCGGGCACATACTGCCATTTTTTCTTTACCGGGTTCCATTACTAAAACTACCTGGTCTTTGCCTGATGCAATAACATCTGCTGGAACTGATGGGCCGCTTGGTCTTTCAACCCACACCTTCGCACCCGGTACCATACTGTCTGAAGAGCCAAAACCACGATCCCCACGGGTAGATAACATTGTGGGAGGCTCCCCCTTTTTAATCATGGAAAACTTAACTGGAACAATAATCAACTGGGCCACCCGATCGCCCTTATGGATCGGTAACACTTGGTCCCCACTATTCATCAAGATGACTTTGATCTCGCCTTGTTAATCAGTGTCAATGACCCCTCCCAGCACTTGAACTCCCTTCAATGCTAGGCCAGATCTAGGAGCAATCCATCCCATATGCTCTGGAGGAATTTGTACCCCAATCCCTGTTTCAATCACAACAATCCCTCTCAGGTCTAATCTGATTTCTTCATGAGAATGCAAGTCTACCCCTGCTGACTCTGGAGTCGCCCGATAGGGAGCTAAAGAACCCGGGGTAATTTCCCAGTACAATAGGGTCTCTCTAGCTGAGTTGGTTTGAATCTGTAAAGCAGGAGTCATTAGCCGTAATAATGGAGTTTCATGATTATTCACAGGCCTATTTTTTAGCACTTTCACTGCATCAAACACACAATCACACCAGCCTGCTAAGCTGCCATCTCCAGATTTGCACAGCTGTTCTTTCAACAAACCATTGATCCTTTCGATGAATCCTGAAGCTGCAGGGTGATAGTGCACATGGTAGAGCCACTCAATACTCTTTTCCTGACAATATTCCTGAATTAATTTGCCTTTGGAGTGTGACCCATTGTCACTTTGAATCTGCAAAGGCACCCCATAATGCAACGTGATCTGATCCAACAACTTAATGGTGTTCAGTTGTGTGGCACGTTTACACGGCAAAACCATCATATATACAGAGTATGTATCCACAATGGTGCATGCATACTGACAGCCTTTACTGATTGGCAGGGGACTGATGTAATCAATCTGCCAATTTTGACCTGGTAATTTTCCTCTTCGCAACGTACCCTGGACAATCTGAGGGATAGGCCTATGCTGTTGGTATTGGCTCGCTGGACATTGCAAAATGATTGTTTTCACTACCTCTAAAGGAATACTGATTCCTTGAGCTTTTGCCCACCTGGTAGTAGCCTTTTCTCCAAAGTGCCCACATTTCTGGTGAGCCCACTTGGCCAAACCCTCCAAATCGTCTTCCTGAGCCTCTGCATCCACAGAAGAAATCTTGGTGTGTTCATCTGCAACAGAATTAAACCAACGTTCTAATGAATCTGTAGCATAATGCGCATCCACATGATACACAGTGACTTCACTTTGTGATAACATTTCTGCAATATCTTGCCACAGTTCTTTTCCCCACAACTCTTTTGAATGAATCATCCACCCATTCTTTTGTCAGGTTGGCAGCCATACCGCCAATCCATTCGCCACTGACCATGAATCTGTGTACAAATGACATCGACCAGGGGTCTCTTGTTTCAATGCTTGGTAAACTGCATAAAGGTCTGCAAACTGACTGCTCTTCCCTTTCCCTGACGTTGCTAAAATCTTTTTAGTCTTGGGATTGTATGACACCGCTTTCCAGTATCGCTCGGTTCCCACATATCGGGCCGAGTCATCTGTAAACCAGGCATGCTCTGTCTGCTCTACCGTCAGATCGCCATAAGGTACTCCCCATTTCACGGGAGACTCATGTTTCTTAGACACTTCCGGTGGTATGTAATCTGAGGGTGGTATGTTGGCTACTTATCATGTAATTTTGCAACCCAACCCTTCCCTGATTTAGCTCTGTCTTGAATGTACCATTTCCATTTGATTATGCTGGCTTCCTGAGTGTGTCCTATTCTGTGTGTTTTAGGAGAGCTCAGTACCCATTGCATAATCGGTATTTCAGGCCTCATCAAAACATCATGCCCCACTGTCATTTGCTCAGTATCGACCAGGGCCCAGTAACATGCCAGCAACTGCTTCTCAAACGGAGTGTATGTGTTACCAGCATCTGGCAATTTACGACTCCAGAACCCCAATGGCACACATTTCCTGTCTTGTTTTTGCCACACACTCCAGTTTGCGTAAATTGTCTTGCACAGACACATTCAATTCTACTTTGCCTTCCTTCAATGGCCATAAATCAAGCACCTCCTGCACAGTGTCTTTCACCAAATCATATGCTTTTTGCTGTTCCTCCCCCCACTGAAACTCATATTTCTTTCGTGTCACTTGGTAGAGTGGAGCCAGTATCTACCCTAAATGGGGAATGTACTGTCCCCAAAACCCAAACAGTCCTATGAACTGCTAAGCTTGCATTTTATTCATTGGAGTGGTGAACTCAAGAATTTTCTGTCGGGCCGTCGGCAGCATCTCTCGATGTCCATTATGCCACTGAATCCCTAGGAATATCACTGTCTCAGCTGGCCCTTGAATTTTGTTCGGTTTAATCTCCCACCCTTCCTTCTTCAATCCTTCCATAATGACTTCTAACTGGTTTTGCACACTGCGCTCATCCTTGCCATGAATCAAAATATCATCAATGTAGTGAGAGATTTCTATGTCAGGTTTACACAGTATCTTGTCTACGTGCTCTGCCACCTGCCGTTGACAGATATTCGGGCTATGTACGTACCCCATAGGTAACCTTGTGAAGGTGTACAGACGCTGGCTCCAAGAACATGCAAACTGCTCTTGGCACCCTTCAGCAATTGGCACAGAGAAAAATGCATTGGCTAAATCTACCACTGCATAACAGGTCCCCTCAAACTTTTGGACATTCTCAATCAGGGTCATGATATCTGGGACTGCAGGCACCAAGGGCGGAGTGTGTTTATTTAAATCATGGTAATCCAAGGTCATCCTCCAAGACCCGTCCTCTTTTTTGACAGGCCAGACTGGGTTGTTCCACGTGTTAGTTATAGGGTGTAACACACCTGCCTTTACGTACTCTTTGATGGTGTCTGAAATTTCCTTGTGTCCCCCGGGAATGCGATATTGCTTCATCGCTACCCGCTTGGTCGCCACAGGCACCTGCATTAGGGACATCTTCAATTTGCCTACGGTAATGGGTGTGCAGGTCAATGCACTCACCCCAAACTGATACATTTTACCTCCAAGTCCCATAGTCATTCCTTCTAGAATGTCAAAGCCAATTATGTACTCAGGTATCGGGAAAATCAACACTTGGTATTTCTGCCTAGTCAAAATGCCTATTTTCATATCCACTTCTGTTTGTACTGTGGGGGTCTCCTTCCCCCCTAGTCCTGTAATGGTAAAGTGTCTGCCTTTGAATCGTGTTGGATTTCCATGAATCAAAGAGGCCTCCGCCCGGTGTCTATCAATGCTCACACCCCTTGCGTATTTCCTGGCCCCCAAAAAATCTAAGCATTAACATGGGGCCGTCTATCAACTTTTATGCGAGCGGACGCGGCCGGAGCTTGGCCGTAACCCTAGTCAAATTTTGAATGAGTGTAACCTGACTCTGCCTCTAACATTGCACTCACCACCTTCCTCAAATCAGCATATGTTGGCTGGTACAGGGAAGGTGTCCCCATAGACCCTTCTTCCCGTTCTTCCTCAGGAGGGGCGGAGGGTGAGGTGTCCCCCTGTGGCTTAGTCACCACCTGTTTCTTAACCTGTTTATAGTGCTCTTTGGCTGCAAGCCCTCTCTTTTTGTATAGTACATACATTACTCTGGTTTCAATGCCATCAATCTCTTCTCGTGGCGCACCATCTTTTAACAAAGCCAAAAACATGTCCTATCTGGACACAAGGAAGTCTCTACTATCTTGCCTCCTGCCTTCAGTTCTTCTCTCACTAAGCCCCTCTCTCTCTCGCGGCTTGTCATCACTCTTGTCCCACTCCCCTAAGTCTGACAATTGCCAGATGGCATCCACTTCTTCATCAGTGGGTTTGCCCGTCATACCTACTAGCAAAGTCATATTGACACTTTTATATGCGGGCGGTGCAGTTCTGATCACCATATTCCTGGTAGAAACTGAGAGCGGCACGGCCCACATGTGTCCTGGTGCATCTACATGAATTGCCTCCTTCATAGAATGCTCGCTGACCTTTTGAATCGCCTCTTTCAAAGTGTACCACTTCTTTTCCTCGCTAGGCTTATCTGTAATAATAGGATACTTACGATTACATGCCTGGGCAGCTAGGTGCAACAAAGACACCTGTGAATCTTGCCCATTTTCATCAGGGGGCGGCCCTGCCCTTTAGACCTCCTGTACATTGGTGTCAGTTGACAAAGGCAAAAAGCACGGTGAGTCTGTGGAATCTACCAACAACTCTGCTGCGCCCCATCTAGCAATCTTACCATCCATGTCAATAAAGGTTCCCCTGACTTTTGCCTCAAACGAGTAATGATTTCCCCAACCTCCTGCTGGGTGTAATCTTCCAGCATGGTTAAATCCACAACCCCGCCTGCAGGATTCTGTGGGTGGGGTCCGGCCTGTTTTCTCCTAACCAGCTTCACTGCCACTGTCTTTTGCTTCAGTTCTGCATTAGAATGTGACTCATGTGCCGAGCTACTCTCTGGGCTTGTTGAGTCAAAAATGTCTCCTTCCCACTTATCAGGGTCCCAATCCACACCTGCGGTAGTGATTACAGTTGCCACTTTCCTTTAGTTGACCCCCCCTCGCCTCTTTTTATACTTGTACTGGGCCACCCTAACTGCGGCCCGCTCTGCCACAGCCTGATATTATCAGCCTTGTCTTTAAAAAGTTTCATCTGAATTTCCTGTATCAATGCTATCTGCTGCTTGGCAGCTAACTCTTTTTCTAATTGCAAAATATGCTCTTTCATTTCTACATTTTTTTGATGTATTCTCCTATAGGCATTCAGGAGGACCCACACCCGCCTGCTCAATGCGGTGCATTCTTTTCCCCTCTCTACTGAAATCTGTTGTAAACAAAACATTACTTCTGACGAAGCAGCTTCTCCCAAATTACGGTCCCATGTTTCACTCAGCCCAGCTCCACACGCCCACACCTAGGCTAGCTTATCATATGGGCTTTTAATCCACCCTGGAATCATAACCTCGGGACATTCACCGCCAGCGGGAACACCCTTTTTCCTGAACAAACTATTCATCATTACAGTAATTTGCAAAACCTCTATTTTTTTCCTTTCCACTCTGCAGTCACTCACGAAAGCACGCACACACAAATAAACCAGATTAACACAGTCCAACACTCACTGCCAAATGAAAAAAAATGTTTGCTTGCAATGTAAGCAAAGCCTAGCCGCGTTCAAACAGATTCTTTAATATTTGGAGCAATTCATCACAAATATTCCATCCTCGTTGCCAAAAATGTATTGCTCGCTAAGAGTGCACGGACAGTTATTTATCACCAGTACATTTGCAGAGCAGAGCAAATACTTTAAACGCAGGTAGACGGAACAATAACTCACAACCAGACACGCAGTTAGCGAAATAATGAGCACTTATACGGCTATTTATTCATAGTTAAGCATACATAAGCACCAAGTGATACCACAGAAATAAATCACAGAAAAGATAGTGAATTAAAGAGAATACATCACCATGGGCGTAACTGAATCCCTCATCTCGCCAGAAGCGGCTGGAAGACCCCGGTAACAGCCAGGCCGAGAGCACAACAGCCCACAGGAAGGTCGGGACAAGGCATCCCCCCTCCGACTGAGGTCTTTGTGTTTTTTCCACCTGACCTTTCCAGAGCTCCGCATATATGCCCTCCTCAAAAAAGGGGTGGCAATTTCTCAAACCTTCTGGCATCAGTGCTTGCGCATTGATGAGTGACCGTTGGTTGCCGGCCGGGCCAACCGACAGTAACCCCAAGGACCAAAGCTTCCCTCTTCTAAAGCACCACGGAAAACAATTCCATAACTCATCCTGAGAACTTGGAGCCAGTATAGCAAGACATAACAAAACCTTTTTTATATTTGTACCAGCCACTTGTGAATCCCAGCTTTCCCAGCACAGTGTCCTTGACTGAGGCCTGCATACCAGGCTCAGCAATGAATAACGTTGAAAGCATGTTTTTTAGCAAAGCAAGTGCAGTTTTCACTGAGGCATGGAATAAATATCCATTATGGCTCTGAGGGCCCCCAGAATGCACTGCGCATCAGCGCCATGTTTTAGCTCAAGCATCACAAGTGCCAAGATCTGTTTCACTTTATGCCCACTCCTCTCCCACACAGTTCTTCTTGCAACAAGGTGCCACATCACAACAATGCACCCGAAACACACATCACTGCAATGCCCACTCTTAATCTTCCAGTGCACAATATTGACACCAGGAGTTGGATGAAATCTGAAATGTCTGACTGAAAATCAAATGAACCATCTTGCATGCAGAGGTCCATGATGAATCCCCAGTCCATCTAAGTAGACCACATACACTCCCATGTAATTTAACTGCAACACTTGCACATAGGGACACAACAATCAGACTCCCACAGATGTACAAATCATGATGCCTGCTGAACACACACAACAGTATGCTGGCACACACTCATGATCTGTTGGGAAATGGGTACAGTTACATACTCAACAGTAATGAATACCCACACACATTCACTGTCCCTACAATGTGACAAACAGGCGAGTGGGCCCTGTACTATAAGATGGTGGTGTTAGCCTTCCAAAATTTGTAAGAGCAGCAACACTTGCCAGCTGTGCATCTTGAACACCCATGGCTCAGTTCACTGTGGAGCACTTGACTACCTAAACTCCTCTGGCCTGTATCTTCCATGAACTTCACCTGACAGATATCCTCCTCCAACTTGATCACTCAGAAGCAGGTGAACACAGGAAGTCACCTCTTCCATGGCTTCCCTTTGGATCACACGCAGCTGCACAACAGCAGCCAACCATATTGTTACTGCACCTACACCCTGGTCTCTTCATGTTCAGGCAACATGGTCCACATGTGAGGCATGCAGCTCAGTGAATTAGAGTGAGACCACATCCCTTCCCCTTACCCCCAATTTGAATATGCAATACCTCTTCATGAAATGTGTGCACATCCACATGGACAAAGACATATCAAAGGGCCACCTAAACAGCTTTGGTAGCATAAAGGAACACAGTGTACAAGAAACTAATCTTGAGATGTGGACAGGCAGAGATGAGTGAGCCATCAACAGACACCTAAAAAAACTCTGCTTTTTGGAACATCTGTCCAGTCAACTAAACAAATGAGTACCCATCCTCAAAAATAGACACAAAACATAAACGTGAAATATAACTGTCATCTCCAAATATCTCCCGACATCACCACCATAATGCACACAATCTAAAACATGCCCAACCAACACTGACTCTGCTGCTCGATGTTGAGATTGGTGAGGTTTTTACACCATACTTAACAGACAGTCCACTTTGCCCTACCACGCCTGAACACTATAGCACACACTGAGACTACGAATATCAAATATAGCCATACCCATATTTCCCCATAGCTCATCTCACTTTAAACATAGTGATGCTAGTTTGGTTACTTATCACTATGTTCCCATGCTGCACTGTCCCAGAAAGCACTCCATGCACAGGCAATCACCATTGATCCTCAGAAACGGACTATCTAGGTTAGCATGTCACAGACACCACCCCATACCCTGCCCATCGCCATTCCTGCCATTCACTCCTCTGTTTGCAACCAGCTTCATCCATGCACTCAATCACCCTTTAAGCTCCCAGCAGACCCTAATATCAACCCTATTGTTGGCAGTGCCAGAACATCTCGCCTCAGATCACGCACCAAAAGACATTGTCATCTCCACCCCTTCCCTATCAAGACGCCCAACCCTCTCAAGTCTAACTACCCTAGACTCATCAAAAAACAAATGTTAACTAACGCCCAGGTCTCTAACAGATCGCCCAAGGAGGTTCAACACCAACCACCTAACAACACCACAATAGTTAAGCCCGAGCCATCATCCAGATTCAAAAGCGCCTTTATCAACGCCCGATCTCTAGGAGCCCATGCCATCAAAATACATAATCTTATCATGGAACAAAATCTGGATCTCTTGATAATCACAGAATCTTGGCTTCACCAAGCTTCAGGCCCTCTACTTCCTTTGGCCTTACCACCTGATTATGACATCTTAAGAATGGATAGATCACATGCCATAGGTGGAGGCGTAGCCATCATAGCCAGGAATAACATACAACTCAGATCAATCTCCATTGAAGATATCTCAGGCTATAAACTGTTGTTAGCAAAGCTTGCCATAAATGAAAAAACTATTATCAATATCATAGTGATATATAGAACTCCCAGTTCAAATAGTCACCCAGAAACAGATATCCCCCTTCTACTCGCAACCCTCATGAAACCTAATACAAAATGCATTATCCTTGGAAACCTGAACTTAGGATATAATGAAAACCAAGACCACAAAGCTGCAATATTACAAGCAGCTCTTAAAGATATGAACTTTACCCAAATGATGAATGAACCCACTCATATCAAGGGCAGAATTCTGGACTGGATTCTGACATTAAACACCAGACTAACCATTGACTCTATCACCCCAATTGGCTGGACGGACCATCACTGTATACAATTTACCATCATGAGTGATGAACCCCCTCCTCCCAAACCTAAACTATTGGACACCATCGAAACCAGATATCACCGCAAGCTCACTGTAGAGTACTTCACCCCCACTCTCAAAAAAAATCTTTTATCCAACCTAGTCACCAGTGAAGATCCTAGTGTCATTGCAGACTATTACCACAATTGCCTCACCCTTACAATCGGCGAAGTAGCGCCTATTAGAAGTAAAACTTGCCACATGGATAAAAGGGCCCACTTCTGGTTCAGCGAAGAACTAGCTTCCTTAAAAAGAACCAAACACTCTCTTGAACATGCCTATAACAAACGTCCCACCCCTGACTCTGCCAAAGCGTTCAAGGACTCAAACAAAATCTATAAATCAGTCATAATATCCCACAAAGCCAACGCATACAATAAACGTATAAACAATGCCTCATCTGATGCCAAAGAACTCTTCTCTATCCTTAGAAAATTAGAAAACCCTAGGCCCAACTCTACCTCAGAGAAGGCCAGCAAAGAATGGTGCATCACCATTCAAGACGCATTTTCCACCAAAATCATGCTGCTACAAAACAAAATTACCAGCAAAAGACAGCTTCTAGCAGACAAAAACACTGTAACCACCAACACCTCACCAACCCCTCTCGAAAAACCCAAGCCTCCTTTCCACCTCAGCCCAGTCTCACAAGAAATAGTACTCAACACTATCACCAAACTTAAAGCCTCTAATTGCAAAGGCGAAAGTGTCCCAGCTAAATTAGTTAAAGCTTGCGCAAGCACCATCACCCCCATCATTACCAACTTTGTCAATTCCTCTTTTAACTCTAACACAGTCCCAGCCAGTATCAAAAAAGCGTGAGTCACCCCACTCCTCAAAAAACCAACATTGGACCCCACAGTACCTACTAATTACTGACCAATAACAACGATTCCGTTCCTACTCAAACTCATTGATAAAATAGCTTACACACAAATCCAAGCTCATCTTGAACAGAACTAACAGTTAGGAACCAGACAATCAGGCTTCAGGCCTAACCACAGTACAGAAACGGCCCTCCTGTACCTCAAAATCCAGATGGACACTATTAGAGATTCAGGCAAACTCTTCATCCTCCTGCTCTTAGACCTCTCTGCAGCTTTTGAACTTGTGGACCACGATAAACTCTGCACCTCTTCAGCCAATGATTTTAACTTTTTCAGTGATGCCACAATGTGGGTGAAATCTTTCCTGGCGGAACGCACTTCCAGAGTGGCCATAGGCAAGGAAGCTGCTGATCCTATACCAGTGCCCAGAGGAGTTCCCCAGGGTTCATGCCTCTCCCCTACAATGTATAATGCATACACTAAACTCATCTTCTCTGCCCTTGATGATGTGGGTGTCATCTATACCAGTTTCGCAGATGACACCCAGAACATCATACCCATCTCTGGTAACTATGATCAGGACACCCTGGTCATTAATAAAATATACACGATCATCCAAACTTGGATGGAATTAAATAGCCTTTGTCTGAATGATGAGAAAACTGAAATTCTCATTGTGGGATCGCCAAACAAAATAGCTGCACTTCACCAGGACTACACCTCTATCAACATAGACGGCTCACCAATCCAAGTACTCATGCAAGTCAAAACACTAGGGGGTCGATTCATGGAATTAATGTGCGCCGAAAATTCCCGCACAGAGGTGCCAAAACGTGCCATTCGCAGTAAAAGTGCGAAAATCGCAGTGCAAGTGCGAAAATCGCAGGGAAACCAGCGCACATCGATTCATGGAAGTCCGTGCGTGAGAAAAACATTGGATGTGCGCTAAAAATAAGTGCCGCGCATGCCGGCGCACAAGTCATCCAACAGCGTGCGCCACGGCCACTGCGAAATCGCACATAACGCGGCGCACATCACAAAAGTAGGCGGAACACGGGGCGTAACACTCGGAATGGGGAACAACGCGTGGAAATATGGGCGTCACGGGGGAAGTACAGGAGGCAAGTGCGCGGAATGCCCACACGCTCGCCTACAACCGGTATTCATGGAATCGAATAGGGCAAACCAGCACACGGTCAAAGACGCGCACAGGGCCAAACAAGTACGCCACAAGAACGCAGGCGGTAGCGCCCCTGCGCCTGAAAAAAATGTGCGCCAAAATGTGCGCTAACAAAAAGCACCCATATACAGCCATGATGAATGGTCCATACAGTGGCCCTCTAGGACAAATGAGGTGCAAAGGGGTACACGGACACCCGCTGTGTGAAAAATAGCGTGTGCGTGTGTTCCTGGGTGCGTGGGAAGTTCCACACGCGATTAGCCTGGGTACGTGTACTACGGGGTGCGCGGGAAGTTCCACACGCAATTAGCCTGGGTACATGTGTTTCGATGTGCGCGGGAAGTTCCACATGCGATTGGCCTGGGTACGTGTACTTCGGGGTGCGTGGGAAGTTCCACACGCGATTGGCCTGGGTATGTGTACTTCGGGGTGCACGGGAAGTTCCTCACGCGATTGGCCTGGGTAGGTGTACTTCGGGGTCCGTGGGAAGTTCCACACGCGATTGGCCTGGGTACGTGTACTTCGGGATGCGCGTGAAGTTCCACACGCAATTGGCCTGGGTACGTGTACTTCGGGTGCGTGGGAAGTTCCACACGCGATTGGCCTGGGTACGTGTATTCCGAGGTGCGCGGGAAGATTCACACGCGATTTCAGCAGGGTACGTATATTTCGGTGGTGCCCGGGAATGCTACACGTGATTTGGCCGTGTGGGTCCTCCGAGGTGTTCCTTCTACACCCTCCACGGCCCCTGCAGGCAGTCCACACCACAGGGGACTACCCTGCACCCCTGCACATGTCCCACAGGCAATCCATCCACCATGGCCATGCCCACCAGCCAACCCACATGTCACCTTGCACTACTGATCACCAACACATGTCTCCCAGCACCCCCCAGCATCCAGGGGCACCCTCCACCAGGCCCCCAAACATGTCTACCACCACCCCCACCCCCCAGCAGTGCAGGGCACCCTCCACCAGGCCCCCACACATTTCTACCACCACCCGCCCAGCATCCAGGGGCACCCTCCACCAGGCCCCCACTCATGTCTCCCTGCACCCCACCCCCAGCAGTGCAGGCGCAGCCTCCACCAGGCCCCCACTCATGTTTCCCTGCACCCTCACCCCCCAGCAGTGCAGGGGCACCCTCCACCAGGCCCCCACTCATGTCTCCTACCACCCCCACCCCCAGCATCCAGGGGCACCCTCCACCAGGCCCCCACTCATGTCTCCCACCACCCCCACCCCCCAGCATCCAGAGGCACCCTCCACCAGGCCCCCACTCATGTCTCCCACCACCCCCACCCCCCAGCAGTGCAGGGGCACCCTCCACCAGGCCCCCACTCATGTCTCCCACCACCCCCACCCCCCAGCATCCAGGGGCACCCTCCACCAGGCCCCCACTCATGTCTCCCAACACCCCCACCATCCAGGGGCACCATCCACCAGGCCCCCACTCATGTCTCCCACCACCCCCACCCCCCAGCATCCAGGGGCAGCCTCCACCAGGCCCCCACTCATGTCTCCCACCACCCCTACCCCCCAGCAGTGCAGGGGCAGCCTCCACCAGGCCCCCACTCATGTCTCCCACCACCCCCACCCCCCAGCATCCAGGGGCACCCTCCACCAGGCCCCCACTCATGTCTACCGCCACCCCCACCCCCAGCATCCAGGGGCACCCTCCACCAGGCCCCCACTCATGTCCAACTCATGTCTCCCTGTGCCCCCACCCCCCAGCAGTGCAGGGGCAGCCTCCACCAGGCCCCCACTCATGTCTCCCACCACCCTACCCCCCAGCATCCAGGGGCACCCTCCACCAGGCCCCCACTCATGTCTACCATCACCCCCCACCCCCCAGCAGTGCAGGGGCAGCGTCCACCAGGCCCCCACTCATGTCTCCCATCACCCCCAACCCCCAGCAGGCAGTGCAGGGGCAGCCTCCACCAGGCCCCCACTCATGTCCCCCTGCACCCTCACCCCCCAGCTGTGAAGGGGCAGCCTCCACCAGGCCCCCACTCATGTCTCCCATCACCCCCAACCCCCAGCAGTGCAGGGGCAGCCTCCACCAGGCCCCCACTCATGTCCCCCTGCACCCCCACCCCCCAGCTGTGCAGGGGCAGCCTCCACCAGGCCCCCACTCATGTCTCCCACCACCCCCACCCCCCAGCATCCAGGGGCACCCTCCACCAGGCCCCCACTCATGTCTACCACCACCCCCACCCCCCAGCAGTGCAGGGGCAGCCTCCACCCGGCCCCCACTCAGGTCTCCCACCAATCCCACCCCCAGCAGTGCAGGGGCACCCTCCACCAGGCCCCTACTCAGGTCTTCCACCACCCCCACCACCCAGCATCCAGGGGCACCCTCCACCAGGCCCCCACTCATGTCTCCCACCACCCCCACCCCCCAGCATCCAGGGGCACCCTCCACCAGGCCCCCACTCATGTCTCCCACCACCCCCATCCCCAGCATCCAGGGGCAGCCTCCACCAGGCCCCCACTCATGTCTCCCACCACCCCCACCCCCCAGCATCCAGGGGCACCCTCCACCAGGCCCCCACTCATGTCTACCACCGCCCCCACCCCCCAGCAGTGCAGGGGCAGCCTCCACCAGGCCCCCACTCATGTCTCCCACCAATCCCACCCCCCGGCAGTGCAGGGGCACCCTCCACCAGGCCCCTACTCAGGTCTTCCACCACCCCCACCACCCAGCATCCAGGGGCACCCTCCACCAGGCCCCCACTCATGTCTCCCACCACCCCCACCCCCCAGCATCCAGGGGCACCCTCCACCAGGCCCCCACTCATGTCTCCCACCACCCCCACCCCCCAGCAGTGCAGGGGCAGCCTCCACCAGGCCCCCACTCATGTCTCCCACTACCCCCACCCCCCAGCATCCAGGGGCACCCTCCACCAGGCCCGCACACATGTCTACCACCACCCCCAACCCCCAGCATCCAGGGGCACCCTCCACCAGGCCCCCACTCATGTCCAACTCATGTCTCCCTGCACCCTCACCCCCCAGCAGTGCAGGGGCAGCCTCCACCAGGCCCCCACTCATGTCTCCCACAACCCCCACCCCCCAGCATCCAGGGGCACCCTCCACCAGGCCCCCAATCATGTCTAACATCACCCCCACCCCCTAGCAGTGCAGGGGCAGCCTCCACCAGGCCCCCACTCATGTCTCCCACCACCCCCACCCCCCAGCAGTGCAGGGGCAGCCTCCACCAGGCCCGCACTCATGTCTCCCACAACCCCACCCCCAGCATCCAGGGGCACCCTCCACCAGGCCCCCACTCATGTGTACAACCACCCCCAGCCCCCAGCATCCAGGGGCACCCTCCACCAGGCCCCCACTCATGTCCAACTCATGTCTCCCTGCACCCCCACCCCCTAGCAGTGCAGGGGCAGCCTCCACCAGGCCCCCACTCATGTCTCCCACCACCCCCACCCCCCAGCATCCAGGGGCACCCTCCACCAGGCCCCCACTCATGTCTACCATCACCCCCACCCCCCAGCAGTGCAGGGGCAGCCTCCACCAGGCCCCCACTCATGTCTCCCACCCCCCAGCATCCAGGGACACCCTCCACCAGGCCCCCACTCATGTCTACCATCACCCCCACCCCCCAGCAGTGCAGGGGCAGCCTCCACCAGGCCCCCACTCATGTCTCCCATCACCCCCACCGCCCAGCATCCAGGGACACCCTCCACCAGGCCCCCACTCATGTCCCACTCATATCTCCCTGCACCCCCACCCCCCAGCAGTGCAGGGGCAGCCTCCACAGCCCCCACTCATGTCTACCATCACCCCCACCCCCCAGCAGTGCACGGGCAGCCTCCACCAGACCCCCACTCATGTCTCCCACCACCCCCACCACCCAGCATCCAGGGGCACCCTCCACCAGGCCCCCAAACATGTCTTCCACGACCCCCACCCCCCAGCAGTGCAGGGCACCCTCCACCAGGCCCCCACACATGTCTACCACCACCCCCACCCCCCAGCATCCAGGGGCACCCTCCACCAGGCCCCCACTCATGTCTCCCTGCACCCCCACCCCCCAGCAGTGCAGGGGCAGCCTCCACCAGTCCCCCAAACATGTCTTCCACGACCCCCACCCCCAGCAGTGCAGGGCACCCTCCACCAGGCCCCCACACATGTCTCCCACCACCCCCACCCACCTAGCATCCAGGGGCACCCTCCACCAGGCCCCCACTCATGTCTCCCACCACCCCCACTGCCCAGCATCCAGGGGCACCCTCCACCAGGCCCCCACTCATGTCTCCCTGCACCCCCACCCCCCAGCAGTGCAGGGGCACCCTCCACCAGGCCCCCACTCATGTCTCCCTGCACCCCCACCCACCAGCAGTGCAGGGGCACCCTCCACCAGGCCCCCACTCATGTCTCCCACCACCCCCACCCCCTAGCATCCAGGGGCACCCTCCACCAGGCCCCCACTCATGTCTCCCACCACCCCCACACCCCAGCATCCAGGGGCACGCTCCACCAGGCCCCCACTCATGTCTACCACCACCCCCACCCCCCAGCAGTGCAGGGGCAGCCTCCACCAGGCCCCCACTCATGTCTCCCACCTTCCCCACCCCCCAGCACTGCAGGGGCACCCTCCACCAGGCCCCCACTCATGTCTCCCACCACCCCCACCCCCCAGCACTGCAGGGGCACCCTCCACCAGGCCCCCACTCATGTCTTCCACCACCCCCACCCCCCAGCATCCAGGGGCACCCTCCACCAGGCCCCCACTCATGTCTACCATCACCCCCACCCCCCAGCAGTGCAGGGGCAGCCTCCACCAGGCCCCCACTCATGTCTCCCATCACCCCCACCGCCCAGCATCCAGGGGCACCCTCCACCAGGCCCCCACTCATGTCCCACTCATGTCTCCCTGCACCCCCACCCCCCAGCAGTGCAGAGGCAGCCTCCACAGCCCCCACTCATGTCTACCATCACCCCCACCCCCCAGCAGTGCAGGGGCAGCCTCCACCAGGCCCCCAAACATGTCTTCCACGACCCCCACCCCCCAGCAGTGCAGGGCACCCTCCACCAGGCCCCCACACATGTCTACCACCACCCCCACCCCCCAGCAGTGCAGGGGCAGCCTCCACCAGGCCCCCACTCATGTCTCCCTGCACCCCCACCCCCCAGCAGTGCAGGGGCACCCTCCACCAGGCCCCCACTCATGTCTCCCACCACCCCCACCCCCTAGCATCCAGGGGCACCCTCCACCAGGCCCCCACTCATGTATCCCACCACCCCACTGCCCAGCATCCAGGGGCACCCTCCACCAGGCCCCCACTCATGTCTCCCTGCACCCCCACCCCCCAGCAGTGCAGGGGCACCCTCCACCAGGCCCCCACTCATGTCTCCCACCACCCCCACACCCCAGCATCCAGGGGCACGCTCCACCAGGCCCCCACTCATGTCTACCACCACCCCCACCCCCCAGCATCCAGGGGCACCCTCCACCAGGCCCCCACTCATGTCTCCCTGCACCCCCACCCCCCAGCAGTGCAGGGGCAGCCTCCACCAGGCCCCCAAACATGTCTTCCACGACCCCCACCCCCCAGCAGTGCAGGGCACCCTCCACCAGGCCCCCACACATGTCTCCCACCACCCCCACCCACCTAGCATCCAGGGGCACCCTCCACCAGGCCCCCACTCATGTCTCCCACCACCCCCACTGCCCAGCATCCAGGGGCACCCTCCACCAGGCCCCCACTCATGTCTCCCTGCACCCCCACCCCCCAGCAGTGCAGGGGCACCCTCCACCAGGCCCCCACTCATGTCTCCCTGCACCCCCACCCACCAGCAGTGCAGGGGCACCCTCCACCAGGCCCCCACTCATGTCTCCCACCACCCCCCACCCCCTAGCATCCAGGGGCACCCTCCACCAGGCCCCCACTCATGTCTCCCACCACCCCCACACCCCAGCATCCAGGGGCACGCTCCACCAGGCCCCCACTCATGTCTACCACCACCCCCACCCCCCAGCAGTGCAGGGGCAGCCTCCACCAGGCCCCCACTCATGTCTCCCACCTTCCCCACCCCCCAGCACTGCAGGGGCACCCTCCACCAGGCCCCCACTCATGTCTCCCACCACCCCCACCCCCCAGCACTGCAGGGGCACCCTCCACCAGGCCCCCACTCATGTCTTCCACCACCCCCACCCCCCAGCATCCAGGGGCACCCTCCACCAGGCCCCCACTCATGTCTACCATCACCCCCACCCCCCAGCAGTGCAGGGGCAGCCTCCACCAGGCCCCCACTCATGTCTCCCATCACCTCCACCGCCCAGCATCCAGGGGCACCCTCCACCAGGCCCCCACTCATGTCCCACTCATGTCTCCCTGCACCCCCACCCCCCAGCAGTGCAGAGGCAGCCTCCACAGCCCCCACTCATGTCTACCATCACCCCCACCCCCCAGCAGTGCAGGGGCAGCCTCCACCAGGCCCCCAAACATGTCTTCCACGACCCCCACCCCCCAGCAGTGCAGGGCACCCTCCACCAGGCCCCCACACATGTCTACCACCACCCCCACCCCCCAGCAGTGCAGGGGCAGCCTCCACCAGGCCCCCACTCATGTCTCCCTGCACCCCCACCGCCCAGCAGTGCAGGGGCACCCTCCACCAGGCCCCCACTCATGTCTCCCACCACCCCCACCCCCTAGCATCCAGGGGCACCCTCCACCAGGCCCCCACTCATGTCTCCCACCACCCCCACTGCCCAGCATCCAGGGGCACCCTCCACCAGGCCCCCACTCATGTCTCCCTGCACCCCCACCCCCCAGCAGTGCAGGGGCACCCTCCACCAGGCCCCCACTCATGTCTCCCACCACCCCCACACCCCAGCATCCAGGGGCACGCTCCACCAGGCCCCCACTCATGTCTACCACCCCCCCCCAGCAGTGCAGGGCACCCTCCACCAGGCCCCCACACATGTCTACCACCACCCCCACCCCCCAGCATCCAGGGGCACCCTCCACCAGGCCCCCACTCATGTCTCCCTGCACCCCCACCCCCCAGCAGTGCAGGGGCAGCCTCCACCAGGCCCCCAAACATGTCTTCCACGACCCCCACCCCCCAGCAGTGCAGGGCACCCTCCACCAGGCCCCCACACATGTCTCCCACCACCCCCACCCACCTAGCATCCAGGGGCACCCTCCACCAGGCCCCCACTCATGTCTCCCACCACCCCCACTGCCCAGCATCCAGGGGCACCCTCCACCAGGCCCCCACTCATGTCTCCCTGCACCCCCACCCCCCAGCAGTGCAGGGGCACCCTCCACCAGGCCCCCACTCATGTCTCCCTGCACCCCCACCCACCAACAGTGCAGGGGCACCCTCCACCAGGCCCCCACTCATGTCTCCCACCACCCCCACCCCCTAGCATCCAGGGGCACCCTCCACCAGGCCCCCACTCATGTCTCCCACCACCCCCACACCCCAGCATCCAGGGGCACGCTCCACCAGGCCCCCACTCATGTCTACCACCACCCCCACCCCCCAGCAGTGCAGGGGCAGCCTCCACCAGGCCCCCACTCATGTCTCCCACCTTCCCCACCCCCCAGCACTGCAGGGGCAACCTCCACCAGGCCCCCACTCATGTCTCCCACCACCCCCACCCCCCAGCACTGCAGGGGCACCCTCCACCAGGCCCCCACTCATGTCTTCCACCACCCCCACCCCCCAGCATCCAGGGGCACCCTCCACCAGGCCCCCACTCATGTCTACCATCACCCCCACCCCCCAGCAGTGCAGGGGCAGCCTCCACCAGGCCCCAACTCATGTCTCCCATCACCCCCACCGCCCAGCATCCAGGGGCACCCTCCACCAGGCCCCCACTCATGTCCCACTCATGTCTCCCTGCACCCCCACCCCCCAGCAGTGCAGAGGCAGCCTCCACAGCCCCCACTCATGTCTACCATCACCCCCACCCCCCAGCAGTACAGGGGCAGCCTCCACCAGGCCCCCAAACATGTCTTCCACGACCCCCACCCCCAGCAGTGCAGGGCACCCTCCACCAGGCCCCCACACATGTCTACCACCACCCCCACCCCCCAGCAGTGCAGGGGCAGCCTCCACCAGGCCCCCACTCATGTCTCCCTGCACCACCACCCCCCAGCAGTGCAGGGGCACCCTCCACCAGGCCCCCACTCATGTCTCCCACCACCCCCACCCCCTAGCATCCAGGGGCACCCTCCACCAGGCCCCCACTCATGTCTCCCACCACCCCCACTGCCCAGCATCCAGGGGCACCCTCCACCAGGCCCCCACTCATGTCTCCCTGCACCCCCACCCCCCAGCAGTGCAGGGGCACCCTCCACCAGGCCCCCACTCATGTCTCCCACCACCCCCACACCCCAGCATCCAGGGGCACGCTCCACCAGGCCCCCACTCATGTCTACCACCACCCCCCCCAGCAGTGCAGGGGCAGCCTCCACCAGGCCCCCACTCATGTCTCCCACCTTCCCCACCCCCCAGCACTGCAGGGGCACCCTCCACCAGGCCCCCACTCATGTCTTCCACCACCCCCACCCCCCAGCATCCAGGGGCACCCTCCACCAGGCCCCCACTCATGTCTCCCACCACCCCCACCCCCAAGCATCCAGGGGCACCCTCCACCAGGCCCCCACTCATGTCTCCCACCACCCCCACCCCCAGCATCCAGGGGCAGCATCCACCAGGCCCCCACTTATGTCTCCCACCACCCCCACCCCCCAGCAGTGCAGGGGCAGCCTCCACCAGGCCCCCACTCATGTCTCCCACCACCCTCACCCCCCAGCATCCAGGGGCACCCTCCACCAGGCCCCCACTCATGTCTACCACCACCCCCACCCCCCAGCATCCAGGGGCACCCTCCACCAGGCCCCCACTCATGTCCAACTCATGTCTCCCTGCACCCCCATCCCCCAGCAGTGCAGGGGAACCCTCCACCAGACCCCCACTCATGTCTCCCACCACCCCCACCCCCCAGCATCCAGGGGCACCCTCCACCAGGCCCCTACTCATGTCTACCATCACCCCCACCCCCCAGCAGTGCAGGGGCAGCCTCCACCAGGCCCCCACTCATGTCTCCCCCCCCACCCCCACCCCCCAGCAGTGCAGGGGCAGCCTCCAATAGGCCCCCACTCATGTCTCCCACCACCCCCACCTCCCAGCAGTGCAGGGGCAGCCTCCACAAGGACCCCACTCATGTCTCCCACCACCCCCACCCCCCAGCATCCAGGGGCACCCTCCACCAGGCTCCCACTCATGTCTACCACCACCCCCACCACCCAGCATCCAGGGCCCCCCAGCAGGCCCCCACTCATGTCCAACTCATGTCTCCCTGCACCCCCACCCCCAGCAGTGCAGGGGCAGCCTCCACCAGGCCCCCACACATGTCTACCACCACCCCCACCCCCCAGCATCCAGGGGCACCCTCCACCAGGCCCCTACTCATGTCTCCCTGCACCCCCACCCCCCAGCAGTGCAGGGGCAGCCTCCACCAGGCCCCCACTCATGTCTCCCTGCACCCCCACCCCCCAGCAGTGCAGGGGCACCCTCCACCAGGCCCCCACTCATGTCTCCCACCACCCCCACCCCCTAGCATCCAGGGGCACCCTCCACCAGGCCCCCACTCATGTCTCCCACCACCCCCACACCCCAGCATCCAGGGGCACGCTCCACCAGGCCCCCACTCATGTCTACCACCACCCCCACCCCCCAGCAGTGCAGGGGCAGCCTCCACCAGGCCCCCACTCATGTCTCCCACCTTCCCCACCCCCCAGCACTGCAGGGGCACCCTCCACCAGGCCCCCACTCATGTCTTCCACCACCCCCACCCCCCAGCATCCAGGGGCACCCTCCACCAGGCCCCCACTCATGTCTCCCACCACCCCCACCCCAAAGCATCCAGGGGCACCCTCCACCAGGCCCCCACTCATGTCTCCCACCACCCCCACCCCCAGCATCCAGGGGCAGCATCCTCCAGGCCCCCACTTATGTCTCCCACCACCCCCACCCCCCAGCAGTGTAGGGGCAGCCTCCACCAGGCCCCCACTCATGTCTCCCACCACCCTCACCCCCCAGCATCCAGGGGCACCCTCCACCAGGCCCCCACTCATGTCTACCACCACCCCCACCCCCCAGCATCCAGGGGCACCCTCCACCAGGCCCCCACTCATGTCCAACTCATGTCTCCCTGCACCCCCATCCCCCAGCAGTGCAGGGGAACCCTCCACCAGGCCCCCACTTATGTCTCCCACCACCCCCACCCCCCAGCATCCAGGGGCACCCTCCACCAGGCCCCTACTCATGTCTACCACCACCCCCACCCCCCAGCAGTGCAGGGGCAGCCTCCACCAGGCCCCCACTCATGTCTCCCCCCCACCCCCACCCCCCAGCAGTGCAGGGGCAGCCTCCACCAGGCCCCCACTCATGTCTCCCACCACCCCCACCTCCCAGCAGTGCAGGGGCAGCCTCCACAAGGACCCCACTCATGTCTCCCACCACCCCCACCCCCCAGCATCCAGGGGCACCCTCCACCAGGCTCCCACTCATGTCTACCACCACCCCCACCACCCAGGGCCCCCCCAGCAGGCCCCCACTCATGTCCAACTCATGTCTCCCTGCACCCCCACCCCAGCAGTGCAGGGGCAGCCTCCACCAGGCCCCCAGCATCCAGGGGCACCCTCCACCAGGCCCCCACTCATGTCCAACTCATGTCTCCCTGCACCCCCCAGCAGTGCAGGGGCAGCCTCCACCAGGCCCCCACTCATGTCTCCCATCACCCCCACCCCCCAGCAGTGCAGGGGCAGCCTCCACCAGGCCCCCAAACATGTCTTCCACGACCCCCACCCCCCAGCAGTGCAGGGCACCCTCCACCAGGCCCCCACACATGTCTACCACCACCCCCACCCCCCAGCAGTGCAGGGGCAGCCTCCACCAGGCCCCCACTCATGTCTCCCTGCACCCCCACCCCCCAGCAGTGCAGGGGCACCCTCCACCAGGCCCCCACTCATGTCTCCCACCACCCCCACCCCCTAGCATCCAGGGGCACCCTCCACCAGGCCCCCACTCATGTCTCCCACCACCCCCACTGCCCAGCATCCAGGGGCACCCTCCACCAGGCCCCCACTCATGTCTCCCTGCACCCCCACCCCCCAGCAGTGCAGGGGCACCCTCCACCAGGCCCCCACTCATGTCTCCCACCACCCCCACACCCCAGCATCCAGGGGCACGCTCCACCAGGCCCCCACTCATGTCTACCACCCCCCCCCCCCCCAGCAGTGCAGGGCACCCTCCACCAGGCCCCCACACATGTCTACCACCACCCCCACCCCCCAGCATCCGGGGCACCCTCCACCAGGCCCCCACTCATGTCTCCCTGCACCCCCACCCCCCAGCAGTGCAGGGGCAGCCTCCACCAGGCCCCCAAACATGTCTTCCACGACCCCCACCCCCCAGCAGTGCAGGGCACCCTCCACCAGGCCCCCACACATGTCTCCCACCACCCCCACCCACCTAGCATCCAGGGGCACCCTCCACCAGGCCCCCACTCATGTCTCCCACCACCCCCACTGCCCAGCATCCAGGGGCACCCTCCACCAGGCCCCCACTCATGTCTCCCTGCACCCCCACCCCCCAGCAGTGCAGGGGCACCCTCCACCAGGCCCCCACTCATGTCTCCCTGCACCCCCACCCACCAACAGTGCAGGGGCACCCTCCACCAGGCCCCCACTCATGTCTCCCACCACCCCCACCCCCTAGCATCCAGGGGCACCCTCCACCAGGCCCCCACTCATGTCTCCCACCACCTCCACACCCCAGCATCCAGGGGCACGCTCCACCAGGCCCCCACTCATGTCTACCACCACCCCCACCCCCCAGCAGTGCAGGGGCAGCCTCTACCAGGCCCCCACTCATGTCTCCCACCTTCCCCACCCCCCAGCACTGCAGGGGCACCCTCCACCAGGCCCCCACTCATGTCTCCCACCACCCCCACCCCCCAGCACTGCAGGGGCACCCTCCACCAGGCCCCCACTCATGTCTTCCACCACCCCCACCCCCCAGCATCCAGGGGCACCCTCCACCAGGCCCCCACTCATGTCTACCATCACCCCCACCCCCCAGCAGTGCAGGGGCAGCCTCCACCAGGCCCCAACTCATGTCTCCCATCACCCCCACCGCCCAGCATCCAGGGGCACCCTCCACCAGGCCCCCACTCATGTCCCACTCATGTCTCCCTGCACCCCCACCCCCCAGCAGTGCAGAGGCAGCCTCCACAGCCCCCACTCATGTCTACCATCACCCCCACCCCCCAACAGTGCAGGGGCAGCCTCCACCAGGCCCCCAAACATGTCTTCCACGACCCCCACCCCCCAGCAGTGCAGGGCACCCTCCACCAGGCCCCCACACATGTCTACCACCACCCCCACCCCCCAGCAGTGCAGGGGCAGCCTCCACCAGGCCCCCACTCATGTCTCCCTGCACCCCCACCCCCCAGCAGTGCAGGGGCACCCTCCACCAGGCCCCCACTCATGTCTCCCACCACCCCCACCCCCTAGCATCCAGGGGCACCCTCCACCAGGCCCCCACTCATGTCTCCCACCACCCCCACTGCCCAGCATCCAGGGGCACCCTCCACCAGGCCCCCACTCATGTCTCCCTGCACCCCCACCCCCCAGCAGTGCAGGGGCACCCTCCACCAGGCCCCCACTCATGTCTCCCACCACCCCCACACCCCAGCATCCAGGGGCACGCTCCACCAGGCCCCCACTCATGTCTACCACCCCCCCCCCCCAGCAGTGCAGGGCACCCTCCACCAGGCCCCCACACATGTCTACCACCACCCCCACCCCCCAGCATCCGGGGCACCCTCCACCAGGCCCCCACTCATGTCTCCCTGCACCCCCACCCCCCAGCAGTGCAGGGGCAGCCTCCACCAGGCCCCCAAACATGTCTTCCACGACCCCCACCCCCCAGCAGTGCAGGGCACCCTCCACCAGGCCCCCACACATGTCTCCCACCACCCCCACCCACCTAGCATCCAGGGGCACCCTCCACCAGGCCCCCACTCATGTCTCCCACCACCCCCACTGCCCAGCATCCAGGGGCACCCTCCACCAGGCCCCCACTCATGTCTCCCTGCACCCCCACCCCCCAGCAGTGCAGGGGCACCCTCCACCAGGCCCCCACTCATGTCTCCCTGCACCCCCACCCACCAACAGTGCAGGGGCACCCTCCACCAGGCCCCCACTCATGTCTCCCACCACCCCCACCCCCTAGCATCCAGGGGCACCCTCCACCAGGCCCCCACTCATGTCTCCCACCACCTCCACACCCCAGCATCCAGGGGCACGCTCCACCAGGCCCCCACTCATGTCTACCACCACCCCCACCCCCCAGCAGTGCAGGGGCAGCCTCTACCAGGCCCCCACTCATGTCTCCCACCTTCCCCACCCCCCAGCACTGCAGGGGCACCCTCCACCAGGCCCCCACTCATGTCTCCCACCACCCCCACCCCCCAGCACTGCAGGGGCACCCTCCACCAGGCCCCCACTCATGTCTTCCACCACCCCCACCCCCCAGCATCCAGGGGCACCCTCCACCAGGCCCCCACTCATGTCTACCATCACCCCCACCCCCCAGCAGTGCAGGGGCAGCCTCCACCAGGCCCCAACTCATGTCTCCCATCACCCCCACCGCCCAGCATCCAGGGGCACCCTCCACCAGGCCCCCACTCATGTCCCACTCATGTCTCCCTGCACCCCCACCCCCCAGCAGTGCAGAGGCAGCCTCCACAGCCCCCACTCATGTCTACCATCACCCCCACCCCCCAACAGTGCAGGGGCAGCCTCCACCAGGCCCCCAAACATGTCTTCCACGACCCCCACCCCCCAGCAGTGCAGGGCACCCTCCACCAGGCCCCCACACATGTCTACCACCACCCCCACCCCCCAGCAGTGCAGGGGCAGCCTCCACCAGGCCCCCACTCATGTCTCCCTGCACCCCCACCCCCCAGCAGTGCAGGGGCACCCTCCACCAGGCCCCCACTCATGTCTCCCACCACCCCCACCCCCTAGCATCCAGGGGCACCCTCCACCAGGCCCCCACTCATGTCTCCCACCACCCCCACTGCCCAGCATCCAGGGGCACCCTCCACCAGGCCCCCACTCATGTCTCCCTGCACCCCCACCCCCCAGCAGTGCAGGGGCACCCTCCACCAGGCCCCCACTCATGTCTCCCACCACCCCCACACCCCAGCATCCAGGGGCACGCTCCACCAGGCCCCCACTCATGTCTACCACCACCCCCCCCAGCAGTGCAGGGGCAGCCTCCACCAGGCCCCCACTCATGTCTCCCACCTTCCCCACCCCCCAGCACTGCAGGGGCACCCTCCACCAGGCCCCCACTCATGTCTTCCACCACCCCCACCCCCCAGCATCCAGGGGCCCCCTCCACCAGGCCCCCACTCATGTCTCCCACCACCCCCACCCCCAAGCATCCAGGGGCACCCTCCACCAGGCCCCCACTCATGTCTCCCACCACCCCCACCCCCAGCATCCAGGGGCAGCATCCACCAGGCCCCCACTTATGTCTCCCACCACCCCCACCCCCCAGCAGTGCAGGGGCAGCCTCCACCAGGCCCCCACTCATGTCTCCCACCACCCTCACCCCCCAGCATCCAGGGGCACCCTCCACCAGGCCCCCACTCATGTCTACCACCACCCCACCCCCCAGCATCCAGGGGCACCCTCCACCAGGCCCCCACTCATGTCCAACTCATGTCTCCCTGCACCCCCATCCCCCAGCAGTGCAGGGGAACCCTCCACCAGACCCCCACTCATGTCTCCCACCACCCCCACCCCCCAGCATCCAGGGGCACCCTCCACCAGGCCCCTACTCATGTCTACCATCACCCCCACCCCCCAGCAGTGCAGGGGCAGCCTCCACCAGGCCCCCACTCATGTCTCCCCCCCCACCCCCACCCCCCAGCAGTGCAGGGGCAGCCTCCAATAGGCCCCCACTCATGTCTCCCACCACCCCCACCTCCCAGCAGTGCAGGGGCAGCCTCCACAAGGACCCCACTCATGTCTCCCACCACCCCCACCCCCCAGCATCCAGGGGCACCCTCCACCAGGCTCCCACTCATGTCTACCACCACCCCCACCACCCAGCATCCAGGGCCCCCCAGCAGGCCCCCACTCATGTCCAACTCATGTCTCCCTGCACCCCCACCCCCAGCAGTGCAGGGGCAGCCTCCACCAGGCCCCCACACATGTCTACCACCACCCCCACCCCCCAGCAGTGCAGGGGCACCCTCCACCAGGCCCCCACTCATGTCTCCCACCACCCCCACCCCCTAGCATCCAGGGGCACCCTCCACCAGGCCCCCACTCATGTCTCCCACCACCCCCACACCCCAGCATCCAGGGGCACGCTCCACCAGGCCCCCACTCATGTCTACCACCACCCCCACCCCCCAGCAGTGCAGGGGCAGCCTCCACCAGGCCCCCACTCATGTCTCCCACCTTCCCCACCCCCCAGCACTGCAGGGGCACCCTCCACCAGGCCCCCACTCATGTCTTCCACCACCCCCACCCCCCAGCATCCAGGGGCACCCTCCACCAGGCCCCCACTCATGTCTCCCACCACCCCCACCCCCAAGCATCCAGGGGCACCCTCCACCAGGCCCCCACTCATGTCTCCCACCACCCCCACCCCCAGCATCCAGGGGCAGCATCCTCCAGGCCCCCACTTATGTCTCCCACCACCCCCACCCCCCAGCAGTGTAGGGGCAGCCTCCACCAGGCCCCCACTCATGTCTCCCACCACCCTCACCCCCCAGCATCCAGGGGCACCCTCCACCAGGCCCCCACTCATGTCTACCACCACCCCCACCCCCCAGCATCCAGGGGCACCCTCCACCAGGCCCCCACTCATGTCCAACTCATGTCTCCCTGCACCCCCATCCCCCGGCAGTGCAGGGGAACCCTCCACCAGGCCCCCACTTATGTCTCCCACCACCCCCACCCCCCAGCATCCAGGGGCACCCTCCACCAGGCCCCTACTCATGTCTACCACCACCCCCACCCCCCAGCAGTGCAGGGGCAGCCTCCACCAGGCCCCCACTCATGTCTCCCCCCCACCCCCACCCCCCAGCAGTGCAGGGGCAGCCTCCACCAGGCCCCCACTCATGTCTCCCACCACCCCCACCTCCCAGCAGTGCAGGGGCAGCCTCCACAAGGACCCCACTCATGTCTCCCACCACCCCCAACCCCCAGCATCCAGGGGCACCCTCCACCAGGCTCCCACTCATGTCTACCACCACCCCCACCACCCAGGGCCCCCCCAGCAGGCCCCCACTCATGTCCAACTCATGTCTCCCTGCACCCCCACCCCAGCAGTGCAGGGGCAGCCTCCACCAGGCCCCCAGCATCCAGGGGCACCCTCCACCAGGCCCCCACTCATGTCCAACTCATGTCTCCCTGCACCCCCCAGCAGTGCAGGGGCAGCCTCCACCAGGCCCCCACTCATGTCTCCCATCACCCCCACCCCCCAGCAGTGCAGGGGCACCCTCCACCAGGCTCCCACTCATGTCTACCACCACCCCCACCACCCAGCATCCAGGGCCACCCTCCACCAGGCCCCCAATCATGTCCAATTCATGTCTCCTTGCACCCCCACCCCCCAGCATCCAGGGGCACCCTCCATCAGGCCCCCATTCATGTCTCCCACCACCCCAAGCCCCCAGCATCCAGGGGCACCCTCCACCAGGCCCCCACTCATGTCCAACTCATGTCTCCCTGCACCCCCCAGCAGTGCAGGGGCAGCCTCCACCAGGCCCCCACTCATGTCTCCCACCACCCCCACCCCCCAGCATCCAGGGGCACCCTCCACCAGGCCCCCACTCATGTCTACCATCACCCCCACCCCCCAGCAGTGCAGGGGCAGCCTCCACCAGGCCCCCACTCAAGCCCCCTGTACCCCCACCCCCCAGCCATGCGATTTGCCTGTGTATGTTTATTCATGGGGTGCACGGGTAGTCTCCCATGCGATACCATCAGGGTATGTGTATTATGGGTCTGCGTGAACTTCCACACGCGATACCAGCAGGCTACGTGTTTTACGGGGTTCGCGGGAAGTTCCACACGCGATTTCCCTGGGTACGTGTATTTCGGGGTGCGCGTGAACTTCCACACGCGACTGGGCCTGTGAGAGTGGGGTACGTGTATTCCAGGGGTGGGCGGGAATATTCACTCGCGACTCGGCCTGGGAGAGCGTGTTACGTGTATTCCTGGGGTGGGCAGGAAGATTCACACATTCGCCTACGACGCGCCGAAAAATAAATGGTCCAATCCTGAAACACGTACGCCAGCATGAAGCAGGCATACGTCGACCCGCGCAGCATAAAAGTGCACGCAAACAACAAACAAGCTCAGACGCCAGGATGAATATACCGTTCCTAGCAGCAGTGGCCGTGGGTTACCAAAGGAGGAGGAGGAGGATAGTGAGGGCCCGAATTTTCACTCCCAGAACCAGCCTTTTTGGGATGCCTGATGACCAGGTGTACGGGATGTACAGGTTTCCACCACACATAATGCTGGACCTGGTCAGTGAGTGGGAGGATGACCTCACATCACCCAACCTGTGCTCCCAAGCACTCAGCCCCCTGGAGAAGGTCCTCAATGTACTGCACTTCTTGGCCACTGGATCATTTCAGCGGACAAGTGCCATAGTGGGTGGGGTGTCACAGGCCACGCAGTCACGCTGCCTACACCAGGTCTTGAACATCATCACTGCATGCCCATCAGTCCGTAAGCACATATACCTGCCCAGGACACCTGCAGAAAGGCAGGCTGCCGCCCTCGATTTCTACGGTGTGGCACAATTCCCCAAAGTGCTAGGTGCCATTGACTGCACCCAGGTGGCACTACGTCCCCCCAGGGCATCTGAGCACATCTATAGGAACCGCAAGCACTGGCATTCCATCAATGTGCAGGTAGTATGTAATGCCAAGGGAATCATCACCTGTCATGATCTCTGCTTCCAAAAGGTCAGGGTTTTCCCAACTCCCTTGGAAGCAGATCCATAACCCAGGTTCCGAGTGCCAACCAGTCCCAATTGGGACCTTTTGGACCCAGTCCTGGCGCCAGTGGCACCAGGCTCATAAATATGCCCAGTCCCAGCGCTGGAAGCGCCGGGCTCATAATGCTTGGGTGGACTTACCTGCAGCAGACCATGCTGCTTACTTGCCTGCCAGTTGAGCCTCTGATCCTCTTCTGTTTGGAACTACTTTTCCTGTTGGGTGGGGCAGGAGCCACTCCCTAGATTCAGAACACTGGAACTCTTCTGGAAAGCAGGAACTCTTTTCTTACCTAGGCGTGGCTGTGGAAGGAGACACCTAAGCACTACAGGAGGCTATTTAAACCACACCCGATGGAGGAATCTTGCTTTGCGTTATTCTGCATCCTCTGCAGCAGAATGCTCATCGTGTCTTCTGCATCTGATCCTGGGCCTAAGGAAAAAGGCTTAACATCCTGAATCCAGTCTTCAGCAACACCTATAAAGACAAGAAAGAACAGGTTAGCATTACGGTCTTCAGTGACAGCTCTTCACTTACCTGGTCCATCGGCTGTCACCAACGCCTCGCGCTGCATTCCGGCATCTGAAAGAAAAAGGCTTACCTACTCTTCGTGCGCTCCGGAGGTCTTCACACTGCATTCCGGCATCTGAAAGACAAAATCTTACCAACTCTTCGCACGCTCCGGAGGCCTTCGGCGCTGCATCCCGCATCTGAAAGACAAAACAAGGTGCGTTTAAAGACATTGGGGAACTTTAATACTCACGTGCCATTACTCCTTTCCACATCTAACCCAGTGGGTATTCCGGCACCCTGCAGCCGCTCCGAACTTGTACCTGCAAAATAAAAAGACAGTTAGAGCGCATCGTGAAGCAAGCAACAAGCGCTTACTTACGTGCTTCCAGGCGCTTCTATTATTCACACGGGCTCCATCTTCAACTCACTTCAGCCCGTCATCCACCATCGCCGGAACCCTGCAAAACAAGAGACATCATTACTAAAGACTTTAAAGACATTAGAATTACTCGAAACTTACCGTTCGTGCAGTAAACGACGGACAGCAGTCCTCTGAAGTCAAGAGGCCTGCTCCCCTTATCCAGTGAAGAAACTGGTTACAGCACCCTGCCCCGAGGCAGATGGAGAGCACAGCGTTCACTTACCTAAGGTGAGAGCGTTAACCTTTGGGGTTCTACAGGAGAAGAGAAAGGGAAGAAGAGAGAGACATTCAATAACCCAGTTCCTTAATCCTATATTTTCTATCTGCACACATTTTACCCTTCGAGTCAGACATACAGTGCACAGAGGTCCAGCCCAAAGAGCCAGCCGTGTGTTACACATCACCTTTGAAGATACGGTATACGCCCAGTCAAGACCGGCGCCTCTACGGGAATCAGGTGAGCGTTACATCACCTCAGTATATGCCAACTATCCAGGGTCCACCCATGACAGCTTCATTTACCGAATGTCTACCCTAAACCGGGACCTAGAAGCTGGGCGGCATGGCGATACATGGCTGCTTGGTGAGTATGAATGCCACTGCACATGCATGCATGTCAGATGCAGAGTTATGTCACTACCCTACTAATGATACCCATCACCTCCTCACCAGGGGACAGTGCCTACCCTCTGAGCACCCACATGATAACGCCAATTCGGAACCCCATCACGCCTCCCGAGGTAAGATACAACACAGCCCATATTGCAACCCGGGGCATAGTGGAGCGCACATTCGGAGTGCTCAAGTCACGCTTTTGCTCCCTTGACCGTTCTGGCGGGCAGCTGTTATATGCGCCCCCAGTAGTGTGCAGGATCATAGTGGCAGCATGTCTCCTGCACAATGTTGCAACACGCCGGGGGCCTGGCTGTGGACATGGTGGTGCCCCCACATCCCCAACCACATGCACGCCTGCTGCGCATGGGAGGGGAGAGGGCACGGGGTGAGGCAGCCCGTACGCAGCTGGTGGCTAATTACTTCACATAGAAATCACACCCCTGTGGAGTGCACACAGCCCTGGCACATACCATCTGATAAGCAATAATGACTCGACCTGACAATTATGACCAACAAAGGGACAGTCAACTGTCAGAACCATAGCAGCCTGAGATTGTTCATGTGGAAGTGTCACAATGTGTGCATCCCTACCTACACAAACACCACCAATGCAGTGTCATCAAAAGACACACTTCCATGCTGCAGAAATGAATACCCACTTGCAAAATACTACATGAAAACAGTGCCATGTCACCCAAACCCTCCCCGGCACGGCCACACAACACACCATGGCATGTCATGCAATGTGAGAGCAAACAAATTAATCCCCACAACATGCCCCAAGTGTCACCAGCTACAGTGTCCCTAATGGAAACATGGCCACACATGAAATGCTCACAGTAATGCAGGACTTACAACCCACATTACCAAATACTTACCAAGAATACCAATCACCTACACAACCTCCAACCTACCTTAAACATGACATTACAGACTTAAAAAATTGCTAGCCTCACTACCTGATGATGCCAGCACTTCGAACACTTCCAAGTATACAGTGTTAGCGCCACACAAGAGTGTAGGTGCACTGCTTACAACATGGACTCCAGTTCCAAGGAGGACCGCCTGGTGAAGACATGAGAAATGGACCTGCAAATTAGGAGGATGAGATGGATGCAGAGGCACATATCAATACACCATGCAGTGTACAATACAACAACAATTTGCACTATGAATGTATACACAGTATTGACTACAGACTGCCCACACATCGAATGGGAGTCCAATGTCACCATGTACGTCAATGTCACTTGGGCACACCCTTTGCAAGCCCATGGAAACAGGAAGCAGGAGGGTTGTGTGTCACAAAAACCCAAGCATCTGAACCAAATTCATGACAAGCCTGCATGTGCCCATCCACAATGCAGCGTATGCCCACGGGAGCCACACAAGGGAACACACTGAAGAAAAAAAAAAAAAAAAAAATCTAAAATGGCCATTAATGGGCCCGGGGGGGTGGGGGAGGCCACCCAGGAGGTCCGAGGACAGGGTGCACACCAAAACCCACCTGTGTGGATCTTGCGTAAAAAAAAACACCTCCATGGGCTCATGGCCTACACGGCTACCCTATTGTGGGAGAATCACTGCTGTCGCTCTCCTCACCCTCTGCAGCTGCATCAGGAGGTGGTGGCACTATGGGAGGCAGCCCACGCAAAGCCCTAGTCTGTTCCTCCATGGCAGCAAGCATGCGGGTGTGGTAGGTCTCGTTCTGGAGGATAATTGTGCGGAGGTCCCCTTGCAACAACTCACAGGATGCCCGGACCTCCGCCCTAGTTGCCTGCATCTCAGCTGAGAGCGTACGTGTGAGACGCTCCAGCTGCTGTTCTGTCCTTCTGTTTGTTGAAGCCTCAAGCTCAACAAGAGTCGTCCTGAGGTGAAAGAGTTCCACCCTCAGGGCTTCCCTGTGGCCCTGGGACTCTATGGAAATGGCTTCCCGCAGAGTCGCCAGTGCCGCCCGCCTGTCCCTGTCGGACGCCAACATGTCCTCCCGGTGTGATTGGCAGATGGAGTCTGTTGCCTGCTGTAGTCACTCCATCAGCCTTTCGGGGGGGACAATGGAAGTGGCCACCCTATCCAAGGCCTGAGCCATCATCTCTGATGATGCTGCCTGTTGGGTTGCCATACCGTATATGGATTGCTCCCATGCTGTATTGCCAGGTTGCGTACGGCCACCACGTCGGCGGGTACCATACCTGTCTGGGGCAAGGCGAACTGCGCCTTGCTGTGCTGGCACTGCCTGAGGCTGCAGGACTGCATTCCCCCTCTGATCTGCGGGCCCAGGAACAGGATCAGATGTCGCAGAGTGTGACCCTGCATCCGTAACCACCAAAGGCGTACCTGCCAACACTGACATCCCCATTGAGGGTTCTAACCCTGGTGCAGGTGGGTCGGACAGAACGCAATCCCTCCCAGGAACACTCACCTGCGACGGCACATAGGTCTCATCATCCGAATCGACACCTGAATACAGCTCGGGGGAGGTGCAGCCAGAGACACCCCTTGAGAGCACGACCTGCAACAGTTGTGGGTTCTCACCCACCACCACACCACGTCCCTCACTGGTGGTCGGTCGGGCCTCAGACCCCTCCTGGGTCTGCACCATCTCCACAACCCCAGCAGTATCAAGTGCGTCATCCCCTGCAAAGACATAAAAGAAAACAAATGGAAACAGGCATTAGCACTATGGCACACAATTTGGGCTGAGAGGCTACATAAACAGTACTTGATTGACACATGTCCCACATGACTAAAACCCTCCCATGCATGCACCGTCACTGCGTGTAAAGGGTAGGCAGATGGCACACATTGATGACACCAAGATGGAAGATGAACACATTTGCTGCATGCTGCCTAGCAGTGGCATCACACATTGGCCAGTGATTGGCAGGTCAAATACACATGCCATCACACAGATGGCATGTACCCCAGCCATAAAGTGAAGAGGGAGAGGAGGGCACCAATTGTTCATTCAGTCCAGTTTGCTCATGAAATTGATTTTTTTATTGAAATGGTTCAAATGTTTAACCTGGAGCTGCCAGTCCAATATGGTCCTATAGCACAGGGACATGTCTAAACAAATCATGTCCAGGAAACAAAGCCAGTCCACTGTACCATAGCCATGTCAGACATGCGACAATAGGACTGAGAAATCCCGAGTAGAAGTGGTGGTATGCAAACAATCTGCCTGAATAAACAGAGGTAAATAAGCAACAATGTTGTGGCAAGATGACACTTCAAGGGCAACTGGCGTGGTGTTGGGCTGGATGTCTAATGTTGGCAGAAGGGATGCTGCTATACCCAAATGCTGGTGCGCAGAATGTATAGGATGAGGCACATGGGTGACTCAGACCACTCTGGCACACACACTCTCACCTGGCACCCAAACAGAAGCCCTCCCACACACACCATGCACATGGATGACACACACATGCATGTGCACTCACCGGACAATGCCTTGTAATCTGCCAGTTCTCCCACGCCTTGGATCTGTTCCTCCGTGACATAGGTCCCAGCAACCTGCTCATGTGGAGTGAGTTCTATGTCCTCTGCTGGAGACCCACCTCCAGTCACTAGAGTTGCGGCATGACTTGAGGCCAGCTTATTCTTTGCCCTGCGCTTCAGGTCATTCCAGCGCTTGTAGCATTCAGTAGCTGTGCGCCTCACGATTCCGAGGGCACTTATGATGTCCGCAATGGTCTGCCAGTGTGCCTGACGTTGTGCAGGTGTGGTCTTGGATCCTGCAACAATCACCATTTCGCGGTCATGTGCAGACACATACTCTACAAGTGCATTCAGTTCGGCCTCATTGAAGCTGGGCTTCCTTGTCGGGCCGGACTGTGTAGCCGTGTCTGGGGCATCAGCCTCTACTGGACGAGCACTCTTCCTCTTCCGCTTGGAAGGTGGTGGGGATCCTGAGTGTCCTACGCCACTCTGGACACTAGGGGCAGGAGCCACGGTGGACTCTGTACTAGAAATGTGGGATTGCACACTCAGCATGGGAGTTGGTGCAGGCATTAGCTCAAGTGTGATGGTGTCAGGGGGAATGTCAGCATGATGGACTTGGACCGACACTGTCCTGGGTGGGTGTGTGAGAGGGTGGGGCAGCAGATGACCTAGCTGCCCCTGATCCAATGTTCACCGGCGCACGTGGCCTAGACCTGCTGACCTGGAAGTCAGCCATGGAGTCACCCTGTGCCAGGTCTGGTTCCACAGTGGGCTGGTGCAACAAGGGCTGAGCATGGATGGTGTCAGCCACGTTAACCTCAACCAGGGCGGGGGGCATGGGTGTCCCTGACTGCTCCTCCACACATGGGGGGCTAGGGGCACCCTGCAAGTCACGGCCATGTCCCCTACCGGATCCACCACGGCCACCACTTGGGGCTCAGCCACCTTTGCCACCCTTACGGCTTGTTCGCCTCCCAGCCATGGCACTGATGTTATTGTGCGTATGGGAGTCGATGTGAACTATTGTCCTGGGCAATTGGAGGTCAAAGGGGTTGGGTACCAGATGGTAATCATACCCTAGTGCTCTAGCAAGGCTGTATGTCACCCCTGGGGAAAGATGACGGTCACGCAACGCACAGGTACCCCAAAAAAGGGAAGTAAGGTGCACGCAACCCCTCCTAGACCACGTGCTTGGAAAAATAAACCTGCACTACGCTGCGGCACCCAGAAACACAAGAATGAACGTATGTGTGTCACACGCAGCCTAGAATGACCTCTGAAGGGGTACGCGACACACGGGCAAGCACAGATGTTAAATACGTGCGCGACTCACCGTCTGCCAGGAACAAAAGCATGAAAAATATGCGCGTGTGCACGTTGGCAACACCCCCGCCAAAAGAAGAATTGTACGCTGTCTGAGGAGACAGGACAACAGTAGAAGGGAATGCTGTTTGAGGAAACAGGCCCAGGAAAAAGAGGAAAAGAGAAAAAGCTGTCAGAGGTAACAGGGAGTACGAACTTGAAACGCTGTGAAGTAAATCGCGTGTGAACCGACAAGAAGTACAGATTTCACCCACTCGCTCTCCACGAAAAGCACGTACAAGGAAATGGCGCTCTACACGTACCTTTTATACACACGTCACAGACGCGCATACGCGATGAGGCCATTTCCACCAATTACACGCTTTGACACTCGGACGTGTATCTTTTTTTTTACACGCGCCATTCTCTACGGCCATGCGCGTGACGTCATCGCTGCGCATGAGGGCCTTTGGGCCAATGAAATCGCGTATGCGTGCAGACGCGCTTACGCGCTAAGGGCCTTTCCTCGAATTACACGCAGACGTGCAGGACTTTTCACGTGCCAAATCACTCCGTATCAAGCTGGCCACGCGTAAGCACACAGAAGACCACGCTCCTGCCCAGAAAGCCGATTTACTGCCCCCCAGAGCCCCGAGCACGCTCCCACCTGCCATCTGCTGCTGCCTGACTGCCTGCTGCCCACGTGCCCTGCACATCAGCCAGGGGTGCTGTTGCTGTGACCACCCCTGCTGGAACCGAAGACTCCCGACTGGGATTCCATTGCTCCACAGCCCAGCCCCAGGACCCAGTTACCCACCCACTCCTGCCTCTGGGGTTGTCATGTCGGGCACTGCAACATCTGGCACCACTGACAACCCCTGGCCAGAGAGGCAGAGGGGCACCAGCTTCAGTGCCAGGGAAGTTGATGTCCTGGTGGAGCAAGTCCTGGGGCAGTATGATGCCCTCTATGGAAGTGTGCGCGCCGACAAGGAAGGACAGACTCGGATCTGGACGGACATCGTGACTGCCATCAACACGGAGGGGGTGGCAGTCCGCGACTTCCAACATGTCAAGAAGCGCTGGGAGGACTTCAGGTCCAGGACCCTGAACAAGGCCCGGCGCCTCTTGAAGGCAGCGGATGCTAAGGGGCGCCGGGGCCACTTGTCGGAAGATCAGATGAGGGTCCTGGAACACATATCCCTAGCGCTCCACGTCCAGGTCCTTGAGAGGCAGACCCATCTGGAGTCGAGCGGTAAGTGTACATGCATCATGATTGTAAGCTGTGCGTGTGGTGATGTGCCAGTAGTGTGCCGGTTGCACATCTGTTTGTATGGGGCCGAGTATGGGTGGGGGTGTACAAGACCATGAGGCTAACACATGCGAGGGCTGTCATGTGTGAGACATGGATGGTGCTTGTGTGTGTAGGCTTGCATGCCAAATGCAGTTGTGTGGGCACACATGTTTGGATGAATGTGTATGTAAGTAGGCATGTTCGTGATGTCACGCATGTATGTTGTTTTCAGCTGCATGTATCAGCACTGTGTACAAGTGCATGTGTGTGTATTTGACAAGGGTGCAACAGTGATGCAACATGGATGCATGTGACAGAGGGATGTGGAAGCCTGAATGGCAGATGTGACAGGGATGCCCATCGGAACACTGCGACAGTTGGCTGAGGTGTACACATGCATGCAAGTGTGGTGGTGTGCGTGCATGTGTAGTGCACTCCCTGTGTTGCATGTGATGTCTGGCTCACCTTTGCCTGCTCATGCTGTTGTGTGTGTATGGATGGTGCTGGCAGTTGCGATGAGGCTGTGGTATGGCTCATGTGTGCATGTTGAAATGACATGTGTGTTGACAATTGTGATGCCATGTCTGAGGTTTGCCAATGGCACTCATGTGCAACTGTCATGTGTGTATGTGTCCATTGTACAGTTCCCTGATGCCTGTGTTTTATTTCTCCCTGTCTGCAGCGTCAACTGATGAAGAGGGCGGAGAAGGTGCTGTGGAGTACAGCGGCGGGGATCGCACCGCCAGCCGGACACGCAAGGCGCAGCTCCCCTCCCAGGTTGTGATCTCGTCGGGGAGTGAGGAGTCCGGTGCCGCGTCCCAGGCCGCAGCTGCCGGGGGGAGGTCCAAGAGGCGGAGGTCGGAGTTGGACTCCTCGGCAGCAGAAGGGGCAGCTGGGACCCCACAGGGCCCAACGGGGGAAGATGGCACAGAGTCATCCAGGTTGGTGGGGGGTTTGGTGGAGAAGTAGGCCGTGCAAGCAACAGAGATGGGGTCTGAAGGTGGGGATTCCATTGGTGCTAGTGGTGCAGTGCAGCACCAGGGACAGGAGGCAGCACAGGTCACCGCGGAGGTGCCTGTGTGCAATCCTGTCCGTGATCCTGTCACTGCATCATCTTGCACCAGCAGGGATGCCTACGTCCAGACCCGTTTTCAGGCAGGGGATGAGCTCACGACAACTGGCCTTCCTCTGCCTGCGGACGTGGCTATCCGGGTCCGGGTTGAGCCTGTCCTGACTGGCGTGGCGTTGCGTCAATGGGCCATGCGAGGTGACCTGCAGTCTTTTCATGAGGAGACTGCACGTCATCTCGAATGGCTTGTTGACTGCGTCGGCCTACTGGGACAGGTCACCCAGGCTGGATTCCTCCGTTTGATGGGGCTTGCTCAGACCCCCTCCTCAACTGAACCTCCTATGCGCCAGTCGTCCTCCGTGCCATCTTCCCACCCATCAGTCACCTGGGTGCCCTGTGGAGCTGCCTCTGACGGTGCGGCCAGGCTGGTGGAGGAGGCATCCCTGCCACAGCCGGGAGTCGGACGTCCAGCAGGGGTGGCATCATCAACGACTGCACCCCAGCCATCGGAGGATGTGCAGGCAGCAGGAGGCAGTGCACGGGCAGAGGCGCAGCAGCAAAGTGGTGGGAGCCATGATGGCTCGGGGCCTTCGACATCGGAGGGGCAGGCATCGGCGGGAGGGCAGGAGGACCCAGGACGGGAAGTGTCTTCCGTGTGGCAGCGGTTGGGCCACGCCATAGATGCGGAGCGGCAGCGGGCGGAAGAGGCACGGCTCACGATGGTCAGGGCGGAGAACACCATGCGGAGGGCCCTGATGCGGGCCGAGTGCCTCGAGGCAATCCGCAGGGAGTTTGGGGTGAAAATGTGGACGGCCCTGCGGACCCTCGGGGCCATGGAGGAGGACCGCCTCCGGAACATTGAGCAGGAGTTCGATGATGCCCTGGCCCGGAACATCCCGAAGTGAGCCGTCGGACTAGCCCGCTGCCCTTATAGTTCTGTAGTTAGTGTTAGGTTTCCTTTGGTTTTGCATTTTGTTTGGACCTTTTGGACAATGGGCCACATTTTTGTATATATTTTCTTTTTTTTTTAGGTACTGTTATTAGATAGGTTTCATTTCTTCGGTTGGGATCATGGACCCTGGATTGTTTATCTGTATATAGTTGACTTTTGGATTTTCATTTTTTTTATGATTTCCCCATGGAGCAATGGTTTTAGATTTTATTTTTCCATTGGATTTACTTTTGTGGACTGTGACTTTGGACACCTTTCCTTTGCATTATGATTTGTGGTTTTGCATGATTTCACGTACCTGCTGGTTTATTTGTTTTTAAATTTCCATTATTGTTAGTTTATTTTTGATTCAATTTATGTTGCTTTTAATACATATTTTTTCTTCAAACTTCAATGTGTAGTATCATCTCATTGGTTTCATGCTTATCATGATATGGGTTTGACATTCACTGACACCCATTGGGTGTATGTGAGGGACATGTGTTCATTTCCAAACCTGCAATTGGGGTTCTATCATGTTTTTGCCATTTATAAGTGGGTGGATGCAATACTCAGGTGGGTGTTTGGCATTTGGAGGCTGACCATAAGGGCCAGGGATCTAGATTGTGGTGACATGTTGGCTGGGGGACATGAGTGGGGGCCTGGTTGAGGGTGCCCCTGCACTGCTGGGGGTGGGGGTGGTGGGAGAAATGAGTGGGGGCCTGTTGGAGGGTGCCCCTGGTGGCTGGGGTGGTGGTAGACATGAGTGGGGGCCTGGTGGAGGGTGCCCCTGGTGGCTGGGGGGTGGGGGTGGTGGTAGACATGAGTGGGGGCCTGGTGGAGGGTGCCCCTGGATGCTGGGGGTGGGGGTGGTGGAAGACATGAGTGGGGGCCTGGTGGAGGCTGCCCCTGCACTGCTGGGGGAGGTGGGGGTGATGGGAGACATGAGTGGGGGCCTGGTGGAGGGTGCCCCTGCACTGCTGGGGGGTGGGGGTGATGGTAGATATGAGTGGGGGCCTAGTGGAGGCTGCCCCTGGATGCTGGGGGGTGGGGGTGCAGGGGGACATGAGTGGGGGCCTGGTGGATGCTGCCCCTGCACTGCTGGGGGGTGGGGGTGATAGGGGACATGAGTGGGGGCCTGGTGGAGGCTGCCCCTGCACTGCTGGGGGGTGGGTGATGGTAGACATGAGTGGGGGCCTGGTGCAGGCTGCCCCTGCACTGCTGGGGGTAGGGGTGGTGGGAGACATGAGTGGGGGCCTGGTGGAGGGTGCTCCTGGTGGCTGGGGGTGGTGGTAGACATGAGTGGGGGCCTGGTGGAGGGTGCCCCTGGATGCTGGGGGGTGGGGGTGCAGGGGATATGAGTGGGGGCCTTGTGGAGGCTGCCCTGCACTGCTGGGGGGTGGGGGTGGTGGGACACATGAGTGGGAGCCTGGTGGAGGGTGCCACTGATGGCTGGGGGGTGGGGGTGGTGGGAGACATGAGTGGGGGCCTGGTGGAGGCTGCCCCTGGATGCTGGGGGGTGGGGGTGCAGGGGGGCATGAGTGGGGGCCTGGTGGAGGCTGCCCCTGCACTTCTGGGGGGTGGGGGTGATGGTAGACATGAGTGGCGGCCTGGTGGAGGCTGCCCCTGCACTGCTGGGGGGTGGGGGCGGTGGGAGACATGAGAGGGGGCCTGGTGGAGGGTGCCCTTGGTGGCTGGGGGGTAGGGTTGGTGGTAGACATGAGTGGGGGCCTGGTGGAGGGTGCCCCTGGTGGCTGGGGGGTGGGGGTGGTGGTAGACATGAGTGGGGGCCTGGTGGAGGCTGCCCCTGCACTGCTGGGGGGTGGGGGTGATGGGAGACATAAGTGAGGGCCTGGTGGAGGCTGCCCCTGCACTGCTGGGGGGTGGGGGTGGTGGGAGACATGAGTGGGGGCCTGGTGGAGGGTGTCCCTGGATGCTGGGGGGTGGGGGTGGGGCTGCAGGGGGACATGAGTGGGGGCCTGGTGGAGGGTGCCCCTGGTGGCTGGGGGGTGGGGGTGGTGGTAGACATGAGTGGGGGCCTGGTGGAGGCTGCCCCTGCACTGCTGGGGGGTGGGGGTGATGGTAGACATGAGTGGGGGCCTGGTGGAGGCTGCCCCTACACTGCTGGGGGGTGGTGGGAGACATGAGTGTGGGCCTGGTGGAGGGTGCCCCTGGTGGCTGGGGGGTGGGGGTGCAGGGGGACATGAGTGGGGGCCTAGTGGAGGGTGCCCCTGGTGGCTGGGGGGTGGGGGTGGTGGTAGACATGAGTGGGGGCCTGGTGGAGGCTGCCCCTGCACTGCTGGGGGGTGGGGGTGGTGGGAGACATGAGTGGGGGCCTGGTGGAGGGTGTCCCTGGATGCTGGGGGGTGGGGCTGCAGGGGGACATGAGTGGGGGCCTGGTGGAGGGTGCCCCTGGTGGCTGGGGGGTGGGGGTGGTGGTAGACATGAGTGGGGGCCTGGTGGAGGCTGCCCCTGCACTGCTGGGGGGTGGGGGTGATGGTAGACATGAGTGGGGGCCTGGTGGAGGCTGCCCCTACACTGCTGGGGGGTGGTGGGAGACATGAGTGTGGGCCTGGTGGAGGGTGCCCCTGGTGGCTGGGGGTGGGGGTGCAGGGGGACATGAGTGGGGGCCTAGTGGAGGGTGCCCCTGGTGGCTGGGGGGTGGGGGTGGTGGTAGACATGAGTGGGGGCCTGGTGGAGGCTGCCCCTGCACTGCTGGGGGGTGGGGTTGATGGGAGACATGAGTGGGGGCCTGGTGGAGGGTGCCCCTGGATGCTGGGTGGTGGGGGTGCAGGAGGACATGAGTGGGGGCCTGGTGGAGGCTGCCCCTGGTGGCTGGGGGATGGGGGTGGTGGTAGACATGAGTGGGGGCCTGGTGGAGGCTGCCCCTGCACTGCTGGGGGGTGGGGGTGATGGTAGACATGAGTGGGGGCCTGGTGGAGGCTACCCCTGCACTGCTGGGGGGTGGGGGCGGTGGGAGACATGAGTGGGGGCCTGGTGGAGGGTGCCCCTGGTGGCTGGGGGGTGGGGGTGGTGGTAGACATGAGTGGGGGCCTGGTGGAGGGTGCCCCTGGATGCTGGGGTGTGGGGGTGCAGGGGGACATGAGTGGGGGCCTGGTGGAGGCTGCCCCTGCACTGCTGGGGGGTGGGAGACATGAGTGGGGGCCTGGTGGAGGGTGCCCCTGGTGGCTGGGGGTGGGGGTGGTGGGAGACATGAGTGGGGGCCTAGTGGAGGCTGCCCCTGGATGCTGGGGGGTGGGGGTGCAGGGGGACATGAGTGGGGGCCTGGTGGAGGCTGCCCCTGGATGCTGGGGGGTGGGGGTGCAGGGGGACATGAGTGGGGGCCTGGTGGAGGCTGCCCCTGGTGGCTGGGGGATGGGGGTGGTGGTAGACATGAGTGGGGGCCTGGTGGAGGCTGCCCCTGCACTGCTGGGGGGTGGGGGTGATGGTAGACATGAGTGGGGGCCTGGTGGAGGCTGCCCCTGCACTGCTGGGGGGTGGGAGACATGAGTGGGGGCCTGGTGGAGGGTGCCCCTGGTGGCTGGGGGGTGGGGGTGGTGGGAGACATGAGTGGGGGCCTGGTGGAGGCTGCCCCTGGATGCTGGGGGGTGGGGGTGCAGGGGGACATGAGTGGGGGCCTGGTGGAGGCTGCCCCTGGATGCTGGGGGGTGGGGGTGCAGGGGGACATGAGTGGGGGCCTGGTGGAGGCTGCCCCTGGTGGCTGGGGGATGGGGGTGGTGGTAGACATGAGTGGGGGCCTGGTGGAGGCTGCCCCTGCACTGCTGGAGGGTGGGGGTGATGGTAGACATGAGTGGGGGCCTGGTGGAGGCTACCCCTGCACTGCTGGGAGGTGGGGGTGGTGGGAGACATGAGTGGGGCCTGGTGGAGGGTGCCCCTGGTGGCTGGGGGGGGTGGTGGTAGCCATGAGTGGGGGCCTGGTGGAGGGTGCCCCTGGATGCTGGGGGGTGGGGGTACAGGGGGACATGAGTGGGGCCTGGTGGAGGCTGCCCCAGCACTGCTGGGGGGTGGGGGTGCAGGGGGACATGAGTGGGGCCCGGTGGAGGCTGCCCCTGCACTGCTGGGGGGTGGGGTGATGGGAGACATGAGTGGGGGCCTGGTGGAGGTTGCCCCTGCACTGCTGGGGGGTGGGGGTGATGGGAGACATGAGTGGGGGCCTGGTGGAGGCTGCTCCTGCACTGCTGTGGGTGGGGGTGATGGTCGACATGAGTTGGGGCCTGGTGGAGGCTGCCCCTGCACTGCTGGGGGGTGGGGGTGATAGGGGACATGAGTAGGGGCCTGGTGGAGGCTGCCCCTGCACTGCTGGGGGGTGTGGGTGATGGTAGACATGAGTGGGGGCCTGGTGGAGGGTGCCCCTGGATGCTGGGGGGTGGGGGTGCAGGGAGACATGAGTTGGACATGAGTGGGGGCCTGGTGGAGGCTGTCGCTGCACTGCTGGGGGGTGGGGGTGGTGGGAGACATGAGTGGGGGGCCTGGTGGAGGGTGCCCCTGGATGCTGGGGGGTGGGGGTGCAGGGGGACATGAGTGGGGGCCTGGTGGAGGGTGCCCCTGGTGGCTGGGGGGTGGGGGTGGTGGTAGACATGAGTGGGGGCCTGGTGGAGGCTGCCCCTGCACTGCTGGGGGGGTGATGGTAGACATGAGTGGGGGCCTGGTGGAGGCTGCCCCTACACTGCTGGGGGTGGGGGTGGTGGGAGACATGAGTGGGGGCCTGGTGGAGGGTGCCCCTGGTGGCTGGGCGGTGGGGGTGCAGGGGGACATGAGTGGGGGCCTGGTGGAGGCTGCCCCTGCACTGCTGGGGGGTGGGGGTGATAGGTGACATGAGTGGGGGCCTGGTGGAGGCTGCCCCTGCACTGCTGGGGGGTGGCGGTGATGGGAGACATGAGTGGGGGCCTGGTGGAGGCTGCCCCTGCACTGCCGGGGGGTGTGGGGTGATGGTAGACATGAGTGGGGGCCTGGTGGAGGCTGCCCCTGGATGCTGGGGGGTGGGGGTGCAGGGGGACATGAGTGCGGGCCTGGTGGAGGCTGCCCCTGGTGGCTGGGGGGTGGGGATGGTGGTAGACATGAGTGGGGGCCTGGTGGAGGCTGCCCCTGCACTGCTGAGGGTGATGGTAGACATGAGTGGGGGCCTGGTGGAGGCTGCCCTGCACTGTTGGGGTGTGGGGGTGATGGTAGACATGTGTGGGAGCCTGGTGGAGGCTGCCCCTGCACTGCTGGGGGGTGGGGGTGATGGGAGACATGAGTGGGGGCCTGGTGGTGGCTGCCCCTGCATTGCTGGGAGGTGGGGGTGATGGTAGACATGAGTGGGGGCCTGGTGGAGGCTGCCCCTGCACTGCTGGGGGGTGGGGGTGATAGGAGACATGAGTTGTGGCCTGGTGGAGGCTGCCCCTGCACTGCTGGGGGTGGGGTGATGGTAGACATGAGTGGGGGCCTGGTGAAGGCTGCCCCTGCACTGCTGGGGGGTGGGGGTGATGGTAGACATGAGTGGGGGCCTGGTGGAGGGTGCCCCTGGATGCTGGGGGGTGGGGGTGCAGGGGGACATGAGTGGGGGCCTGGTAGAGGGTGCCCCTGCACTGCTGGGGGGTGGGGGTGATGGTAGACATGAGTGGGGGCCTGGTGGATGCTGCCCCTGCACTGCTGGGGGGTGGGGGTGATAGGGGACATGAGTGGGGGCCTGGTGGAGGCTGCCCCTGCACTGCTTGGGGGTGGGGGTGATGGTAGACATGAGTGGGGGCCTGGTGGAGGGTGCCCCTGGATGCTGGGGGGTGGGGGTGGTCGGAGACATGAGTGGGGGCCTGGTGGAGGCTGCTCCAGCACTGCTGGGGGGTGGGGGTGATGGTAGACATGAGTGGGGGCCTGGTGGAGGTGAGGCTGCCCCTGCACTGCTGGGGGGTGGGGGTGATGGTAGACATGAGAGGGGGGCCTGGTGGAGGCTGCTCCTGCACTGCTGGGGGGTGGGGGTGATAGGGGACATGAGTGGGGGCCTGGTGGAGGCTGCCCCTGCACTGCTGGGGGCTGGGGGTGGGAGACATGAGTGGGGGCCTGGTGGAGGGTGCCCCTGGTGGCTGGGGGTGGTGGTAGACATGAGTGGGGGCCTGGTGGAGGCTGCCCCTGGTGGCTGTGGGTGGTGGTAGACATGAGTGGGGGCCTGGTGGAGGCTGCCCCTGCACTGCTGGGGGGTGGGGGTGATGGGAGACATGAGTGGGGGCCTGGTGGAGGCTGCTCCTGCACTGCTGGGGGTGGGGGTGATGGTAGACATGAGTGGGGGCCTGGTGGAGGCTGCCCCTGGATGCTGGGGGGAGGGGGTGCAGGGGGACATGAGTGGGTGCCTGGTGGAGGCTGCCCCTGCACTGCTGGGGGGTGAGGTGATGGTAGACATGAGTGGGGGCCTGGTGGAGGCTGCCCCTGCACTGCTGGGGGGTGGGGGTGGTGGGAGACATGAGTGGGGGCCTGGTGGAGGGTGCCCCTGGTGGCTGGGGGTGGGGGTGGTGGTAGACATGAGTGGGGGCCTGGTGGAGGGTGCCCTTGGTGTCTAGGGGGTGGGGGTGTTGGTAGACATGAGTGGGGGCCTGGTGGAGGCTGCCCCTGCACTGCTGGGGGGTGGGGGTGTTGGGAGACATGAGTGGGGGCCTGGTGGAGGGTGCCCCTGGATGCTGGGGGGTGAGGGTCCAGGGGGACATGAGTGGGGGCCTGGTGGAGGCTGCCCCTGCACTGCTGGGGGGTGGGGGTGATAGGGGACATGAGTGGGGGCCTGGTGGAGGCTGCCCCTGCACTGCTGGGGGGTGGGGTGATGGTAGACATGAGTGGGGGCCTGGTGGAGGGTGCCTCTGGATGCTGGGGGGTGGAGGTGGTGGTAGACATGAGTGGGGGCCTGGTGGAGGCTGCCCCAGCACTGCTGGGGGGTAGGGGTGATGGTAGACATGAGTGGGGGCCTGGTGGAGGGTGCCCCTGGATGCTGGGGGGTGGGGGTGGTGGGAGACATGAGTGGGGGCCTGGTGGAGGCTGCCCCTGCACTGCTGGGGGGTGGGGGTGATGGGAGACATGAGTGGGGCCTGGTGGAGGCTGCCCCTGCACTCCTGGGGGGTGGGGGTGATGGTAGACATGAGTGGGGGCCTGGTGGAGGCTGCCCCTGCACTGCTGGGGGGTGGGGGTGATAAGGGACATGAGTGGGGGCCTGGTGGAGGCTGCCCCTGCACTGCTGGGGGGTGGGGGTGATGGTAGACATGAGTGGGGGCCTGGTGGAGGGTGCCCCTGGTGGCTGGGGGGTGGGGGTGGTGGTAGACATGAGAGGGGGCCTGGTGGAGGGTGCCCCTGGATGCTGGGGGTGGGGGTGGGGGTGGTGGAAGACATGAGTGGGGGCCTGGTGGAGGCTGCCCCTGCACTGCTGGGGGAGGTGGGGGTGATGGGAGACATGAGTGGGGGCCTGGTGGAGGGTGCCCCTGCACTGCTGGGGGGTGGGGGTGATGGTAGACATGAGTGGGGGCCTAGTGGTGGCTGCCCCTGGATGCTGGGGGGTGGGGGTGCAGGGGGACATGAGTGGGGGCCTGGTGGAGGCTGCCCCTGCACTGCTGGGGGTGGGGGTGATAGGGGACATGAGTGGGGGCCTGGTGGAGGCTGCCCCTGCACTGCTGGGGGGTGGGGTGATGGTAGACATGAGTGGGGGCCTGGTGCAGGCTGCCCCTGCACTGCTGGGGGGTAGGGGTGGTGGGAGACATGAGTGGGGGCCTGGTGGAGGGTGCTCCTGGTGGCTGGGGGGTGGGGGTGGTGGTAGACATGAGTGGGGGCCTGGTGGAGGGTGCCCCTGGATGCTGGGGGGTGGGGGTGCAGGGGGATATGAGTGGGGGCCTTGTGGAGGCTGCCCCTGCACTGCTGGGGGTGGGGGTGGTGGGACACATGAGTGGGGGCCTGGTGGATGGTGCCCCTGATGGCTGGGGGGTGGGGGTGGTGGGAGACATGAGTGGGGGCCTGGTGGAGGCTGCCCCTGGATGCTGGGGGGTGGGGGTGCAGGGGGGCATGAGTGGGGGCCTGGTGGAGGCTGCCCCTGCACTGCTGGGGGGTGGGGGTGATGGTAGACATGAGTGGCGGCCTGGTGGAGGCTGCCCCTGCACTGCTGGGGGGTGGGGGTGGTGGGAGACATGAGAGGGGGCCTGGTGGAGGGTGCCCCTGGTGGCTGGGGGGTGGGGCTGCAGGGGGACATGAGTGGGGGCCTGGTGGAGGGTGCCCCTGGTGGCTAGGGGGTGGGGGTGGTGGTAGACATGAGTGGGGGCCTGGTGGAGGCTGCCCCTGCACTGCTGGGGGGTGGGGGTGATGGTAGACATGAGTGGGGGCCTGGTGGAGGCTGCCCCTACACTGCTGGGGGGTGGTGGGAGACATGAGTGTGGGCCTGGCGGAGGGTGCCCCTGGTGGCTGGGGGGTGGGGGTGCAGGGGGACATGAGTGGGGGCCTAGTGGAGGGTGCCCCTGGTGGCTGGGGGGTGGGGTGGTGGTAGACATGAGTGGGGGCCTGGTGGAGGCTGCCCCTGCACTGCTGGGGGGTGGGGTTGATGGGAGACATGAGTGGGGGCCTGGTGGAGGGTGCCCCTGGATGCTGGGGGGTGGGGGTGCAGGAGGACATGAGTGGGGGCCTGGTGGAGGCTGCCCCTGGTGGCTGGGGGATGGGGGTGGTGGTAGACATGAGTGGGGGCCTGGTGGAGGCTGCCCCTGCACTGCTGGGGGGTGGGGGTGATGGTAGACATGAGTGGGGGCCTGGTGGAGGCTACCCCAGCACTGCTGGGGGGTGGGGGTGGTGGGAGACATGAGTGGGGACCTGGTGGAGGGTGCCCCTGGTGGCTGGGGGGTGGGGGTGGTGGTAGACATGAGTGGGGGCCTGGTGGAGGGTGCCCCTGGATGCTGGGGTGTGGGGGTGCAGGGGGACATGAGTGGGGCCTGGTGGAGGCTGCCCCTGCACTGCTGGGGGGTGGGAGACATGAGTGGGGGCCTGGTGGAGGGTGCCCCTGGTGGCTGGGGGGTGGGGGTGGTGGGAGACATGAGTGGGGGCCTGGTGGAGGCTGCCCCTGGATGCTGGGGGGTGGGGGTGCAGGGGGACATGAGTGGGGGCCTGGTGGAGGCTGCCCCTGCACTGCTGGGGGGTGAGGTGATGGTAGACATGAGTGGGGGCCTGGTGGAGGCTGCCCCTGCAATGCTGGGGGGTGGGGGTGGTGTGAGACATGAGTGGGGGCCTGGTGGAGGGCGCCCCTGGTGGCTGGGGGTGGGGGTGGTGGTAGACATGAGTGGGGGCCTGGTGGAGGGTGCCCCTGGTGTCTAGGGGGTGGGGGTGTTGGTAGACATGAGTGGGGGCCTGGTGGAGGCTGCCCCTGCACTGCTGGGGGTGGGGGTGTTGGGAGACATGAGTGGGGGCCTGGTGGAGGGTGCCCCTGGATGCTGGGGGGTGAGGGTCCAGGGGGACATGAGTGGGGGCCTGGTGGAGGCTGCCCCTGCTCTGCTGGGGGGTGGGGGTGATAGGGGACATGAGTGGGGGCCTGGTGGAGGCTGCCCTGCACTGCTGGGGGGTGGGGGTGTTGGGAGACATGAGTGGGGGCCTGGTGGAGGGTGCCCCTGGATGCTGGGGGGTGAGGGTCCAGGGGGACATGAGTGGGGGCCTGGTGGAGGCTGCCCCTGCACTGCTGGGGGGTGGGGGTGATAGGGGACATGAGTGGGGGCCTGGTGGAGGCTGCCCCTGCACTGCTGGGGGGGTGGGGTGATGGTAGACATGAGTGGGGGCCTGGTGGAGGGTGCCTCTGGATGCTGGGGGGTGGAGGTGGTGGTAGACATGAGTGGGGGCCTGGTGGAGGCTGCCCCTGCACTGCTGGGGGGTGGGGGTGATGGTAGACATGAGTGGGGGCCTGGTGGAGGGTGCCCCTGGATGCTGGGGGGTGGGGGTGGTGGGAGACATGAGTGGGGGCCTGGTGGAGGCTGCCCCTGCACTGCTGGGGGGTGGGGGTGGTGGGAGACATGAGTGGGGCCTGGTGGAGGCTGCCCCTGCACTGCTGGGGGGTGGGGGTGATGGTAGACATGAGTGGGGGCCTGGTGGAGGCTGCCCCTGCACTGCTGGGGGGTGGGGGTCATAGGGGACATGAGTGGGGGCCTGGTGGAGGCTGCCCCTGCACTGCTGGAGGGTGGGGGTGATGGTAGACATGAGTGGGGGCCTGGTGGAGGGTGCCCCTGGTGGCTGGGGGGTGGGGGTGGTCGTAGACATGAGTGGGAGCCTGGTGGAGGGTGCCCCTGGATGCTGGGGGTGGGGGTGGTGGAAGACATGAGTGGGGGCCTGGTGGAGGCTGCCCCTGCACTGCTGGGGGAGGTGGGGGTGATGGGAGACATGAGTGGGGGCCTGGTGGAGGGTGCCCCTGCACTGCTGGGGGGTGGGGTGATGGTAGACATGAGTGGGGGCCTAGTGGAGGCTGCCCCTGGATGCTGGGGGTGGGGGCGCAGGGGGACATGAGTGGGGGCCTGGTGGAGGCTGCCCCTGCACTGCTGGGGGGTGGGGGTGATAGGGGACATGAGTGGGGGCCTGGTGGAGGCTGCCCCTGCACTGCTGGGGGGTGGGGTGATGGTAGACATGAGTGGGGGCCTGGTGCAGGCTGCCCCTGCACTGCTGGGGGGTAGGGGTGGTGGGAGACATGAGTGGGGGGCTGGTGGAGGGTGCTCCTGGTGGCTGGGGGGTGGGGGTGGTGGTAGACATGATTGGGGGCCTGGTGGAGGGTGCCCCTGGATGCTGGGGGGTGGGGGTGCAGGGGGATATGAGTGGGGGCCTTGTGGAGGCTGCCCCTGCACTGCTGGGGGGTGGGGGTGGTGGGACACATGAGTGGGGGCCTGGTGGAGGGTGCCCCTGATGGCTGGGGGGTGGGGGTGGTGGTAGACATGAGTGGGGGCCTGGTGGAGGCTGCACCTGGATGCTGGGGGGTGGGGGTGCAGGGGGGCATGAGTGGGGGCCTGGTGGAGGCTGCCCCTGCACTGCTGGGGGGTGGGGGTGATGGTAGACATGAGTGGCGGCCTGGTGGAGGCTGCCCCTGCACTGCTGGGGGGTGGGGGTGGTGGGAGACATGAGAGGGGGCCTGGTGGAGGGTGCCCCTGGTGGCTGGGGGGTGGGGGTTGGTGGTAGACATGAGTGGGGGCCTGGTGGAGGCTGCACCTGCACTGCTGGGGGTGGGGGTGATGGTAGACATGAGTGGGGGCCTGGTGGAGGCTGCCCCTACACTGCTGGGGGGTGGTGGGAGACATGAGTGTGGGCCTGGCGGAGGGTGCCCCTGGTGGCTGGGGGGTGGGGATGCAGGGGGACATGAGTGGGGGCCTAGTGGAGGGTGCCCCTGGTGGCTGGGGGGTGTGGGTGGTGGTAGACATGAGTGGGGGCCTGGTGGAGGCTGCCCCTGCACTGCTGGGGGGTGGGGTTGATGGGAGACATGAGTGGGGGCCTGGTGGAGGGTGTGCCTGGATGCTGGGGGGTGGGGGTGCAGGAGGATATGAGTGGGGGCCTGGTGGAGGCTGCCCCTGGTGGCTGGGGGATGGGGGTGGTGGTAGACATGAGTGGGGGCCTGGTGGAGGCTGCCCCTGCACTGCTGGGGGGTGGGGGTGATGGTAGACATGAGTGGGGGCCTGGTGGAGGTTACCCCTGCACTGCTGGGGGGTGGGGGTGGTGGGAGACATGAGTGGGGGCCTGGTGGAGGGTGCCCCTGGATGCTGGGGTGTGGGGGTGCAGGGGGACATGAGTGGGGGCCTGGTGGAGGCTGCCCCTGCACTGCTGGGGGGTGGGAGACATGAGTGGGGGCCTGGTGGAGGGTGCCCCTGGTGGGAGACATGAGTGGGGGCCAGGTGGAGGCTGCCCCTGGATGCTGGGGGGTGGGGGTGCAGAGGGACATGAGTGGGGGCCTGGTGGAGGCTGCCCCTGGTGGCTGGGGGATGGGGGTGGTGGTAGACATGAGTGGGGGCCTGGTGGAGGCTGCCCCTGCACTGCTGGGGGGTGGGGGTGATGGTAGACATGAGTGGGGGCCTGGTGGAGGCTGCCCCTGCACTGCTGGGGGGTGGGAGACATGAGTGGGGGCCTGGTGGAGGGTGCCCCTGGTGGCTGGGGGGTGGGGGTGGTGGGAGACATGAGTGGGGGCCTGGTGGAGGCTGCCCCTGGATCCTGGGGGGTGGGGGTGCAGGGGGACATGAGTGGGGGCCTGGTGGAGGCTGCCCCTGGTGGCTGGGGGATGGGGGTGGTGGTAGACATGAGTGGGGGCCTGGTGGAGGCTGCCCCTGCACTGCTGGGGGGTGGGGGTGATGGTAGACATGAGTGGGGGCCTGGTGGAGGCTACCCCTGCACTGCTGGGAGGTGGGGGTGGTGGGAGACATGAGTGGGGGCCTGGTGGAGGGTGCCCCTGGTGGCTGGGGGGGGTGGTGGTAGCCATGAGTGGGGGCCTGGTGGAGGGTGCCCCTGGATGCTGGGGGGTGGGGGTACAGGGGGACATGAGTGGGGCCTGGTGAAGGCTACCCCTGCACTGCTGGGGGGTGGGAGACATGAGTGGGGGCCTGGTGGAGGATGCCCCTGGTGGCTGGGGATTGGGGGTGGTGGGAGACATGAGTGGGGGCCTGGTGGAGGCTGCCCCTGGATGCTGGGGGGTGGGGGTGCAGGGGGACATGAGTGGGGGCCTGGTGGAGGCTGCCCCTGCACTGCTGGGGGGTGGGGTGATGGTAGACATGAGTGGGGGCCTGGTGGAGGTTGCCCCTGCACTGCTGGGGGGTGGGGGTGATGGGAGACATGAGTGGGGGCCTGGTGGAGGCTGCTCCTGCACTGCTGTAGGGTGGGGGTGATGGTCGACATGAGTGGGGGCCTGGTGGAGGCTGCCCCTGGATGCTGGGGGGTGGGGGTGCAGGGGGACATGAGTGGGGGCCTGGTGGAGGCTGCCCCTGGTGGCTGGGGGTGGTGGTAGACATGAGTGGGGGCCTGGTGGAGGCTGCCCCTGCACTGCTGGGGGGTGGGAGACATGAGTGGGGGCCTGGTGGAGGGTGCCCCTGGTGGCTGGGGGGTGGGGGTGGTGGGAGACATGAGTGGGGGCCTGGTGGAGGCTGCCCCTGGATGCTGGGGGGTGGGGGTGCAGGGGGACATGAGTGGGGGCCTGGTGGAGGCTGCCCCTGGATGCTGGGGGTGGGGGTGCAGGGGGACATGAGTGGGGGCCTGGTGGAGGCTGCCCCTGGTGGCTGGGGGATGGGGGTGGTGGTAGACATGAGTGGGGGCCTGGTGGAGGCTGCCCCTGCACTGCTGGGGGGTGGGGGTGATGGTAGACATGAGTGGGGGCCTGGTGGAGGCTACCCCTGCACTGCTGGGAGGTGGGGGTGGTGGGAGACATGAGTGGGGGCCTGGTGGAGGGTGCCCCTGGTGGCTGGGGGGGTGGTGGTAGCCATGAGTGGGGGCCTGGTGGAGGGTGCCCCTGGATGCTGGGGGGTGGGGGTACAGGGGGACATGAGTGGGGCCTGGTGGAGGCTGCCCCTGCACTGCTGGGGGGTGGGAGACATGAGTGGGTTCCTGGTGGAGGGTGCCCCTGGTGGCTGGGGGGTGGGGGTGGTGGGAGACATGAGTGGGGGCCTGGTGGAGGCTGCCCCTGCACTGCTGGGGTGTGGGGGTGATAGGGGACATGAGTTGTGGCCTGGTGGAGGCTGCCCCTGCACTGCTGGGGGGTGGGGGTGATGGTAGACATGAGTGGGGGCCTGGTGAAGGCTGCCCCTGCACTGCTGGGGAGTGGGGGTGATGGTAGACATGAGTGGGGGCCTGGTGGAGGGTGCCCCTGGATGCAGGGGGCTGGGGGTGCAGGGGGACATGAGTGGGGGCCTGGTAGAGGGTGCCCTTGCACTGCTGGGGGGTGGGGGTGATGGTAGACATGAGTGGGGGCCTGGTGGATGCTGCCCCTGCACTGCTGGGGGGTGGGGGTGATAGGTGACATGAGTGGGGCCTGGTGGAGGCTGCCCCTGCACTGCTGCGGGGTGGGGGTGATGGTAGACATGAGTGGGGGCCTGGTGGAGGGTGCCCCTGGATGCTGGGGGGTGGGGGTGATGGTAGACATGAGTGGGGGCCTGGTGGAGGTGAGGCTGCCCCTGCACTGCTGGGGGGTGGGGGTGATGGTAGACATGAGAGGGGGCCTGGTGGAGGCTGCCCCTGCACTGCTGGGGGGTGGGGGTGATAGGGGACATGAGTGGGGGCCTGGTGGAGGCTGCCCCTGCACTGCTGGGGGGTGGGGGTGGGAGACATGAGTGGGGGCCTGGTGGAGGGTGCCCCTGGTGGCTGGGGGTGGTGGTAGACATGAGTGGGGGCCTGGTGGAGGCTGCCCCTGGTGGCTGTGGGTGGTGGTAGACATGAGTGGGGGCCTGGTGGAGGCTGCCCCTGCACTGCTGGGGGGTGGGGGTGATGGGAGACATGAGTGGGGGCCTGGTGGAGGCTGCTCCTGCACTGCTGGGGGTGGGGGTGATGGTAGACATGAGTGGGGGCCTGGTGGAGGCTGCCCCTGGATGCTGGGGGGTGGGGGTGCAGGGGGACATGAGTGGGTGCCTGGTGGAGGCTGCCCCTGCACTGCTGGGGGGTGAGGTGATGGTAGACATGAGTGGGGGCCTGGTGGAGGCTGCCCCTGCACTGCTGGGGGGTGGGGGTGGTGGGAGACATGAGTGGGGGCCTGGTGGAGGGTGCCCCTGGTGGCTGGGGGTGGGGGTGGTGGTAGACATGAGTGGGGGCCTGGTGGAGGGTGCCCCTGGTGTCTAGGGGGTGGGGGTGTTGGTAGACATGAGTGGGGGCCTGGTGCAGGCTGCCCCTGCACTGCTGGGGGGTGGGGGTGTTGGGAGACATGAGTGGGGGCCTGGTGGAGGGTGCCCCTGGATGCTTGGGGGTGAGGGTCCAGGGGGACATGAGTGGGGGCCTGGTGGAGGCTGCCCCTGCACTGCTGGGGGGTGGGGGTGATAGGGGACATGAGTGGGGGCCTGGTGGAGGCTGCCCCTGCACTGCTGGGGGGTGGGGTGATGGTAGACATGAGTGGGGGCCTGGTGGAGGGTGCCTCTGGATGCTGGGGGGTGGAGGTGGTGGTAGACATGAGTGGGGGCCTGGTGGAGGCTGCCCCTGCACTGCTGGGGGGTAGGGGTGATGGTAGACATGAGTGGGGGCCTGGTGGAGGGTGCCCCTGGATGCTGGGGGGTGGGGGTGGTGGGAGACATGAGTGGGGGCCTGGTGGAGGCTGCCCCTGCACTGCTGGGGGGTGGGGGTGATGGGAGACATGAGTGGGGCCTGGTGGAGGCTGCCCCTGCACTGCTGGGGGGTGGGGGTGATAGGGGACATGAGTGGGGGCCTGGTGGAGGCTGCCCCTGCACTGCTGGGGGGTGGGGGTGATGGTAGACATGAGTGGGGGCCTGGTGGAGGGTGCCCCTGGTGGCTGGGGGGTGGGGGTGGTGGTAGACATGAGTGGGGGCCTGGTGGAGGGTGCCCCTGGATGCTGGGGGTGGGGGTGGGGGTGGTGGAAGACATGAGTGGGGGCCTGGTGGAGGCTGCCCCTGCACTGCTGGGGGAGGTGGGGGTGATGGGAGACATGAGTGGGGGCCTGGTGGAGGGTGCCCCTGCACTGCTGGGGGGTGGGGGTGATGGTAGACATGAGTGGGGGCCTAGTGGAGGCTGCTCCTGGATGCTGGGGGGTGGGGGTGCGCTGGGACATGAGTGGGGGCCTGGTGGAGGCTGCCCCTGCACTGCTGTGGGGTGGGGGTGATAGGGGACATGAGTGGGGGCCTGGTGGAGGCTGCCCCTGCACTGCTGGGGGATGGGGTGATGGTAGACATGAGTGGGGGCCTGGTGCAGGCTGCCCCTGCACTGCTGGGGGGTAGGGGTGATGGGAGACATGAGTGGGGGCCTGGTGGAGGGTGCTCCTGGTGGCTGGGGGGTAGGGGTGGTGGTAGACATGAGTGGGGGCCTGGTGGAGGGTGCCCCTGGATGCTGGGGGGTGGGGGTGCAGGGGGATATGAGTGGGGGCCTTGTGGAGGCTGCCCCTGCACTGCTGGGGGGTGGGGGTGGTGGGACACATGAGTGGGGGCCTGGTGGAGGGTGCCCCTGATGGCTGGGGGGTGGGGGTGGTGAGAGACATGAGTGGGGGCCTGGTGGAGGTTGCCCCTGGATGCTGGGGGGTGGGGGTGCAGGGGGGCATGAGTGGGGGCCTGGTGGAGGCTGCCCCTGCACTGCTGGGGGGTGGGGCTGATGGTAGACATGAGTGGCGGCCTGGTGGAGGATGCCCCTGCACTACTGGGGGGTGGGGGTGGTGGGAGACATGAGAGGGGGCCTGGTGGAGGGTGCCCTTGGTGGCTGGGGGGTAGGGTTGGTGGTAGACATGAGTGGGGGCCTGGTGGAGGGTGCCCCTGGTGGCTGGGGGGTGGGGGTGGTGGTAGACATGAGTGGGGGCCTGGTGGAGGCTGCCCCTGCACTGCTGGGGGGTGGGGGTGGTGGGAGACATGAGTGGGGGCCTGGTGGAGGGTACCCCTGGATGCTGGGGGGTTGGGCTGCAGGGGGACATGAGTGGGGGCCTGGTGGAGGGTGCCCCTGGTGGCTGGGGGGTGGGGGTGGTGGTAGACATGAGTGGGGGCCTGGTGCAGGCTGCCCCTGCACTGCTGGGGGATGGGGGTGATGGTAGACATGAGTGGGGGCCTGGTGGAGGCTGCCCCTACACTGCTGGGGGGTGGTGGGAGACATGAGTGTGGGCCTGGCGGAGGGTGCCCCTGGTGGCTGGGGGGTGGGGGTGCAGGGGGACATGAGTGGGCGCCTAGTGGAGGGTGCCCCTGGTGGCTGGGGGGTGGGGGTGGTGGTAGACATGAGTGGGGGCCTGGTGGAGGCTGCCCCTGCACTGCTGGGGGGTGGGGTTGATGGGAGACATGAGTGGGGGCCTGGTGGAGGGTGCCCCTGGATGCTGGGGGGTGGGGGTGCAGGAGGACATGAGTGGGGGCCTGGTGGAGGCTGCCCCTGGTGGCTGGGGGATGGGGGTGGTGGTAGACATGAGTGGGGGCCTGGTGGAGGCTGCCCCTGCACTGCTGGGAGGTGGGGGTGATGGTAGACATGAGTGGGGGCCTGGTGGAGGCTACCCCTGCACTGCTGGGGGGTGGGGGTGGTGGGAGACATGAGTGGGGGCCTGGTGGAGGGTGCCCCTGGTGGCTGGGGGGTGGGGGTGGTGGTAGACATGAGTGGGGGCCTGGTGGAGGGTGCCCCTGGATGCTGGGGTGTGGGGGTGCAGGGGGACATGAGTGGGGGCCTGGTGGAGGCTGCCCCTGCACTGCTGGGGGGTGGGAGACATGAGTGGGGGCCTGGTGGAGGGTGCCCCTGGTGGCTGGGGGGTGGGGGTGGTGGGAGACATGAGTGGGGGCCTGTTGGAGGCTGCCCCTGGATGCTGGGGGGTGAGGGTGCAGGGGGACATGAGTGGGGGCCTGGTGGAGGCTGCCCCTGCACTGCTGGGGGGTGAGGTGATGTAGACATGAGTGGGGGCCTGGTGGAGGCTGCCCCTGCACTGCTGGGGGGTGGGGGAGGTGGGAGACATGAGTGGGGGCCTGGTGGAGGGCGCCCCTGGTGGCTGGGGGTGGGGGTGGTGGTAGACATGAGTGGGGGCCTGGTGGAGGGTGCCCCTGGTGTCTAGGGGGTGGGGGTGTTGGTAGACATGAGTGGGGGCCTGGTGGAGGCTGCCCCCGCACTGCTGGGGGGTGGGGGTGTTGGGAGACATAAGTGGGGGCCTGGTGGAGGGTGCCCCTGGATGCTGGGGGTTGAGGGTCCAGGGGGACATGAGTGGGGGCCTGGTGGAGGCTGCCCCTGCACTGCTGGGGTGTGGGGGTGATAGGGGACATGAGTGGGGGCCTGGTGGAGGCTGCCCCTGCACTGCTGGGGGGTGGGGTGATGGTAGACATGAGTGGGGGCCTGGTGGAGGGTGCCTCTGGATGCTGGGGGGTGGAGGTGGTGGTAGACATGAGTGGGGGCCTGGTGGAGGCTGCCCCTGCACTGCTGGGAGGTGGGGGTGATGGTAGACATGAGTGGGGGCCTGGTGGAGGGTGCCCCTGGATGCTGGGGGCTGGGGGTGGTGGGAGACATGAGTGGGGGCCTGGTGGAGGCTGCCCCTGCACTGCTGGGGGGTGGGGGTGATGGGAGACATGAGTGGGGCCTGGTGGAGGCTGCCCCTGCACTGCTGGGGGGTGGGGGTGATGGTAGACATGAGTGGGGGCCTGGTGGAGGCTGCCCCTGCACTGCTGGGGGGTGGGGGTGATAGGGGACATGAGTGGGGGCCTGGTGGAGGCTGCCCCTGCACTGCTGGAGGGTGGGGGTGATGGTAGACATGAGTGGGGGCCTGGTGGAGGGTGCCCCTGGTGGCTGGGGGGTGGGGGTGGTGGTAGACATGAGTGGGGGCCTGGTGGAGGGTGCCCCTGGATGCTGGGGGTGGGGGTGGTGGAAGACATGAGTGGGGGCCTGGTGGAGGCTGCCCCTGCACTGCTGGGGGAGGTGGGGGTGATGGGAGACATGAGTGGGGGCCTGGTGGAGGGTGCCCCTGCACTGCTGGGGGGTGGGGGTGATGGTAGACATGAGTGGGGGCAGAGTGGAGGCTGCCCCTGGATGCTGGGGGGTGGGGGTGCAGGGGGACATGAGTGGGGGCCTGGTGGAGGCTGCCCCTGCACTGCTGGGGGGTGGGGGTGATAGGGGACATGAGTGGGGGCCTGGTGGAGGCTGCCCCTGCACTGCTGGGGGGTGGGGTGATGGTAGACATGAGTGGGGGCCTGGTGCAGGCTGCCCCTGCTCTGCTGGGGGGTAGGGGTGGTGGGAGACATGAGTGGGGGCCTGGTGGAGGGTGCTCCTGGTGGCTGGGGGGTGGGGGTGGTGGTAGACATGAGTGGGGGCCTGGTGGAGGGTGCCCCTGGATGCTGGGGGGTGGGGGTGCAGGGGGATATGAGTGGGGGCCTTGTGGAGGCTGCCCCCGCACTGCTGGGGGGTGGGGGTGGTGGGACACATGAGTGGGGGCCTGGTGGAGGGTGCCCCTGATGGCTGGGGGGTGGGGGTGGTGGGAGACATGAGTGGGGGCCTGGTGGAGGCTGCCCCTGGATGCTGGGGGGTGGGGGTGCAGGGGGGCATGAGTGGGGGCCTGGTGGAGGCTGCCCCTGCACTGCTGGGGGGTGGGGGTGATGGTAGACATGAGTGGCGGCCTGGTGGAGGCTGCCCCTGCACTGCTGGGGGGTGGGGGTGGTGGGAGACATGAGAGGGGGCCTGGTGGAGGGTGCCCTTGGTGGCTGGGGGGTAGGGTTGGTGGTAGACATGAGTGGGGGCCTGGTGGAGGGTGCCCCTGGTGGCTGGGGGGTGGGGGTGGTGGTAGACATGAGTGGGGGCCTGGTGGAGGCTGCCCCTGCACTGCTGGGGGGTGGGGGTGATGGGAGACATAAGTGAGGGCCTGGTGGAGGCTGCCCCTGCACTGCTGGGGGGTGGGGGTGGTGGGAGACATGAGTGGGGGCCTGGTGGAGGGTGCCCCTGGTGGCTGGGGGATGGGGGTGGTGGTAGACATGAGTGGGGGCCTGGTGGAGGCTGCCCCTGCACTGCTGGGGGGTGGGGGTGATGGGAGACATAAGTGAGGGGCCTGGTGGAGGCTGCCCCTGCACTGCTGGGGGGTGGGGGTGGTGGGAGACATGAGTGGGGGCCTGGTGGAGGCTGCCCCTGGTGGCTGGGGGATAGGGGTGGTGGTAGACATGAGTGGGGGCCTGGTGGAGGCTGCCCCTGCACTGCTGGGGGGTGGGGGTGATGGTAGACATGAGTGGGGGCCTGGTGGAGGCTGCCCCTGCACTGCTGGGGGGTGGGAGACATGAGTGGGGGGCCTGGTGGAGGGTGCCCCTGGTGGCTGGGGGGTGGGGGTGGTGGGAGACATGAGTGGGGGCCTGGTGGAGGCTGCCCCTGGATGCTGGGGGGTGGGGGTGCAGGGGGACATGAGTGGGGGCCTGGTGGAGGCTGCCCCTGGATCCTGGGGGGTGGGGGTGCAGGGGGACATGAGTGGGGGCCTGGTGGAGGCTGCCCCTGGTGGCTGGGGGATGGGGGTGGTGGTAGACATAAGTGGGGGCCTGTGGAGGCTTGCCCCTGCACTGCTGGGGGGTGGGGGCGATGGTAGACATGAGTGGGGGCCTGGTGGAGGCTACCCCTGCACTGCTGGGAGGTGGGGGTGGTGGGAGACATGAGTGGGGGCCTGGTGGAGGGTGCCCCTGGTGGCTGGGGGGGTGGTGGTAGCCATGAGTGGGGGCCTGGTGGAGGGTGCCCCTGGATGCTGGGGGGTGGGGGTACAGGGGGCATGAGTGGGGCTGGTGGAGGCTGCCCCTGCACTGCTGGGGGTGGGAGACATGAGTGGGGGCCTGGTGGAGGGTGCCCCTGGTGGCTGGGGGGTGGGGGTGGTGGGAGACATGAGTGGGGCCTGGTGGAGGCTGCCCCTGGATGCTGGGGGGTGGGGGTGCAGGGGGACATGAGTGGGGCCTGGTGGAGGCTGCCCCTGCACTGCTGGGGGTGGGGTGATGGTAGACATGAGTGGGGGCCTGGTGGAGGTTGCCCTGCACTGCTGGGGGGTGGGGGTGATGGGAGACATGAGTGGGGGCCTGGTGGAGGCTGCTCCTGCACTGCTGTGGGTGGGGTGATGGTCGACATGAGTGGGGGCCTGGTGGAGGCTGCCCCTGGATGCTGGGGGGTGGGGGTGCAGGGGGACATGAGTGGGGGCCTGGTGGAGGCTGCCCCTGGTGGCTGGGGGTGGTGGTAGACATGAGTGGGGGCCTGGTGGAGGCTGCCCCTGCACTGCTGGGGGGTGGGGGTGATGGTAGACATGAGTGGGGGCCTGGTGGAGGCTGCCCTGCACTGCTGGGGGGTGGGAGACATGAGTGGGGGCCTGGTGGAGGGTGCCCCTGGTGGCTGGGGGGGTGGGGGTGGTGGGAGACATGAGTGGGGGCCTGGTGGAGGCTGCCCCTGGATGCTGGGGGGTGGGGGTGCAGGGGGACATGAGTGGGGGCCTGGTGGAGGCTGCCCCTGGATGCTGGGGGGTGGGGTGCAGGGGGACATGAGTGTGGGCCTGGTGGAGGCTGCCCCTGTGGCTGGGGGATGGAGGTGGTGGTAGACATGAGTGGGGGCCTGGTGGAGGCTGCCCCTGCACTGCTGGGGGGTGGAGGTGATGGTAGACATGAGTGGGGGCCTGGTGGAGGCACCCCTGCACTGCTGGGAGGTGGGGGTGGTGGGAGACATGAGTGGGGGCCTGGTGGAGGGTGCCCCTGGTGGCTGGGGGGGGTGGTGGTAGCCATGAGTGGGGGCCTGGTGGAGGGTGCCCCTGGATGCTGGGGGGTGGGGGTACAGGGGGACATGAGTGGGGCCTGGTGGAGGCTGCCCCTGCACTGCTGGGGGGTGGGAGACATGAGTGGGGGCCTGGTGGAGGGTGCCCCTGGTGGCTGGGGGGTGGGGGTGGTGGGAGACATGAGTGGGTGCCTGTGGAGGCTGCCCCTGGATGCTGGGGGTGGGGCTGCAGGGGGACATGAGTGGGGGCCTGGTGGAGGCTGCCCCTGCACTGCTGGGGGGTGGGGTGATGGTAGACATGAGTGGGGGCCTGGTGGAGGTTGCCCCTGCACTGCTGGGGGGTGGGGGTGATGGGAGACATGAGTGGGGGCCTGGTGGAGGCTGCTCCCTGCACTGCTGTGGGGTGGGGGTGATGGTCGACATGAGTGGGGGCCTGGTGGAGGCTGCCCCTGCACTGCTGGGGAGTTGGGGGTGATAGGGGACATGAGTAGGGGCCTGGGTGGAGGCTGCCCCTGCACTGCTGGGGGGTGGGGGTGATGGTAGACATGAGTGGGGGCCTGGTGGAGGGTGCCCCTGGATGCTGGGGGGTGGGGGTGCAGGGTGACATGAGTTTGGACATGAGCGGGGGCCGGGTGGAGGCTGCCGCTGCACTGCTGGGGGGTGGGGGTGGTGGGAGACATGAGTGGGGGCCTGGTGGAGGGTGCCCCTGGATGCTGGGGGGGTGGGGGTGCAGGGGGACAGGAGTGGGGGCCTGGTGGAGGGTGCCCCTGGTGGCTGGGGGGTGGGGGTGGTGGTAGACATGAGTGGGGGCCTGGTGGAGGCTGCCCCTACACTGCTGGGGGTGGGGGTGGTGGGAGACATGAGTGGGGGCCTGGTGGAGGGTGCCCCTGGTGGCTGGGCGGTGGGGGTGCAGGGGGACATGAGTGGGGGCCTGGTGGAGGGTGCCCCTGGTGGCTGGGGGGTGGGGGTGGTGGTAGACATGAGTGGGGGCCTGGTGGAGGCTGCCCCTGCACTGCTGGGGGGTGGCGGTGATGGGAGACATGAGTGGGGGCCTGGTGGAGGCTGCCCCTGCACTGCCGGGGGGTGGGGGTGATGGTAGACATGAGTGGGGGCCTGGTGGAGGCTGCCCCTGGATGCTGGGGGGTGGGGGTGCAGGGGGGCATTAGTGCGGGCCTGGTGGAGGCTGCCCCTGGTGGCTGGGGGGTGGGGATGGTGGTAGACATGAGTGGGGGCCTGGTGGAGGCTGCCCCTGCACTGCTGAGGGTGATGGTAGACATGAGTGGGGGCCTGGTGGAGGCTGCCCTGCACTGTTGGGGTGTGGGGTGATGGTAGACATGTGTGGGGGCCTGGTGGAGGCTGCCCCTGCACTGCTTGGGGGTGGGGGTGATGGGAGACATGAGTGGGGGCCTGGTGGTGGCTGCCCTGCACTGCTGGGAGGTGGGGGGTGATGGTAGACATGAGTGGGGGCCTGGTGGAGGCTGCCCCTGCACTGCTGGGGTGTGGGGGTGATAGGGGACATGCGTTGTGGCCTGGTGGAGGCTGCCCCTGCACTGCTGGGGGGTGGGGGTGATAGTAGACATGAGTGGGGGCCTGGTGAAGGCTGCCCCTGCACTGCTGGGGAGTGGGGGTGATGGTAGACATGAGTGGGGGCCTGGTGGAGGGTGCCCCTGGATGCAGGGGGGTGGGGGTGCAGGGGGACATGAGTGGGGGCCTGGTAGAGGGTGCCCCTGCACTGCTGGGGGGTGGGGGTGATGGTAGACATGAGTGGGGGCCTGGTGGATGCTGCCCCTGCACTGCTGGGGGTGGGGGTGATAGGGGACATGAGTGGGGGCCTGGTGAGGCTGCCCCTGCACTGCTGCGGGGTGGGGGTGATGGTAGACATGAGTGGGGGCCTGGTGGAGGGTGCCCTGGATGCTGGGGGGTGGGGGTGGTCGGAGACATGAGTGGGGGCCTGGTGGAGGCTGCTCCAGCACTGCTGGGGGGTGGGGGTGATGGTAGACATGAGTGGGGGCCTGGTGGAGGTGAGGCTGCCCCTGCACTGCTGGGGGGTGGGGGTGATGGTAGACATGAGAGGGGGCCTGGTGGAGGCTGCCCCTGCACTGCTGGGGGGTGGGGGTGATAGGGGACATGAGTGGGGGCCTGGTGGAGGCTGCCCCTGCAATGCTGGGGGGTGGGGGTGGGAGACATGAGTGGGGGCCTGGTGGAGGGTGCCCCTGGTGGCTGGGGGTGGTGGTAGACATGGAGTGGGGGCCTGGTGGAGGCTGCCCCTGGTGGCTGTGGGTGGTGGTAGACATGAGTGGGGGCCTGGTGGAGGCTGCCCCTGCACTGCTGGGGGGTGGGGGTGATGGGAGACATGAGTGGGGGCCTGGTGGAGGCTGCTCCTGTACTGCTGGGGGTGGGGGTGATGGTACACATGAGTGGGGGCCTGGTGGAGGCTGCCCCTGGATGCTGGGGGGTGGGGGTGCAGGGGGACATGAGTGGGTGCCTGGTGGAGGCTGCCCCTGCACTGCTGGTGGGTGAGGTGATGGTAGACATGAGTGGGGGCCTGGTGGAGGCTGCCCCTGCACTGCTGGGGGGTGGGGGTGGTGGGAGACATGAGTGGGGGCCTGGTGGAGGGTGCCCCTGGTGGCTGGGGGTGGGGGTGGTGGTAGACTGAGTGGGGGCCTGGTGGAGGGTGCCCCTGGTGTCTAGGGGGTGGGGGTGTTGGTAGACATGAGTGGGGGCCTGGTGCAGGCTGCCCCTGCACTGCTGGGGGTGGGGGTGTTGGGAGACATGAGTGGGGGCCTGGTGGAGGGTGCCCCTGGATGCTGGGGGGTGAGGGTCCAGGGGGACATGAGTGGGGGCCTGGTGGAGGCTGCCCCTGCACTGCTGGGGGGTGGGGTGATAGGGGACATGAGTGGGGGCCTGGTGGAGGCTGCCCCTGCACTGCTGGGGGGGTGGGGTGATGGTAGACATGAGTGGGGGCCTGGTGGAGGGTGCCTCTGGATGCTGGGGGGTGGAGGTGGTGGTAGACATGAGTGGGGGCCTGGTGAGGCCTGCCCCTGCACTGCTGGGGGGTAGGGGTGATGGTAGACATGAGTGGGGGCCTGGTGGAGGGTGCCCCTGGATTCTGGGGGGGTGGGTAGTGGGAGACATGAGTGGGGGCCTGGTGGAGGCTGCCCCTGCACTGCTGGGGGGTGGGGGTGATGGGAGACATGAGTGGGGCCTGGTGGAGGCTGCCCCTGCACTGCTGGGGGGTGGGGGTGATGGTAGACATGAGTGGGGGCCTGGTGGAGGATGCCCCTGCACTGCTGGGGGATGGGGGTGATAGGGGACATGAGTGGGGGCCTGGTGGAGGCTGCCCCTGCACTGCTGGGGGGTGGGGGTGATGGTAGACATGAGTGGGGGCCTGGTGGAGGGTGCCCCTGGTGGCTGGGGGGTGGGGGTGGTGGTAGACATGAGTGGGGGCCTGGTGGAGGGTGCCCCTGGATGCTGGGGGTGGGGGTGGGGGTGGTGGAAGACATGAGTGGGGGCCTGGTGGAGGCTGAACCCGGCACTGCTGGGGGAGGTGGGGGTGATGGGAGACATGAGTGGGGGCCTGGTGGAGGGTGCCCCTGCACTGCTGGGGGGTGGGGGTGATGGTAGACATGAGTGGGGGCCTAGTGGAGGCTGCCCCTGGATGCTGGGGGGTGGGGGTGCAGGGGGACATGAGTGGGGGCCTAGTGGAGGCTGCCCCTGCACTGCTGGGGGGTGGGGGTGATAGGGGACATGAGTGGGGGCCTGGTGGAGGCTGCCTCTGCACTGCTGGGGGGTGGGGTGATGGTAGACATGAGTGGGGGCCTGGTGCAGGCTGCCCCTGCACTGCTGGGGGGTAGGGGTGGTGGGAGACATGAGTGGGGGCCTGGTGGAGGGTGCTCGTGGTGGCTGGGGGGTGGGGGTGGTGGTAGACATGAGTGGGGGCCTGGTGGAGGGTGCCCCTGGATGCTGGGGGGTGGGGGTGCAGGGGGATATGAGTGGGGGCCTTGTGGAGGCTGCCCCTGCACTGCTGGGGGGTGGGGGTGGTGGGACACATGAGTGGGGGCCTGGTGGAGGGTGCCCCTGATGGCTGGGGGGTGGGGGTGGTGAGAGACATGAGTGGGGGCCTGTTGGAGGCTGCCCCTGGATGCTGGGGGGTGGGGGTGCAGGGGGGCATGAGTGGGGGCCTGGTGGAGGCTGCCCCTGCACTGCTGGGGGGTGGGGGTGATGGGTAGACATGAGTGGCGGCCTGGTGGAGGCTGCCCCTGCACTGCTGGGGGGTGGGGGTGGTGGGAGACATGAGAGGGGGCCTGGTGGAGGGTGCCCTTGGTGGCTGGGGGGTAGGGTTGGTGGTAGACATGAGTGGGGGCCTGGTGGAGGGTGCCCCTGGTGGCTGGGGGGTGGGGGTGGTGGTAGACATGAGTGGGGGCCTGGTGGAGGCTGCCCCTGCACTGCTGGGGGGTGGGGGTGATGGGAGACATAAGTGAGGGCCTGGTGGAGGCTGCCCCTGCACTGCTGGGGGGGTGGGGTGGTGGGAGACATGAGTGGGGGCCTGGTGGAGGGTGCCCCTGGATGCTGGGGGGTGGGGCTGCAGGGGGACATGAGTGGGGGCCTGGTGGAGGGTGCCCCTGGTGGCTGGGGGTGGGGGTGGTGGTAGACATGAGTGGGGGCCTGGTGCAGGCTGCCCCTGCACTGCTGGGGGATGGGGGTGATGGTAGACATGAGTGGGGGCCTGGTGGAGGCTGCCCCTACACTGCTGGGGGGTGGTGGGAGACATGAGTGTGGGCCTGGCGGAGGGTGCCCCTGGTGGCTGGGGGTGCAGGGGGACATGAGTGGGGGCTTAGTGGAGGGTGCCCCTGGTGGCTGGGGGGTGGGGGTGGTGGTAGACATGAGTGGGGGCCTGGTGGAGGCTGCCCCTGCACTGCTGGGGGGTGGGGTTGATGGGAGACATGAGTGGGGGCCTGGTGGAGGGTGCCCCTGGATGCTGGGGGGTAGGGGTGCAGGAGGACATGAGTGGGGGCCTGGTGGAGGCTGCCCCTGGTGGCTGGGGGATGGGGGTGGTGGTAGACATGAGTGGGGGCCTGGTGGAGGCTGCCCCTGCACTGCTGGGAGGTGGGGGTGATGGTAGACATGAGTGGGGGCCTGGTGGAGGCTACCCCTGCACTGCTGGGGGGTGGGGGTGGTGGGAGACATGAGTGGGGGCCTGGTGGAGGGTGCCCCTGGTGGCTGGGGGGTGGGGGGGGTGGTAGACATGAGTGGGGGCCTGGTAGAGGGTGCCCCTGGATGCTGGGGTGTGGGGGTGCAGGGGGACATGAGTGGGGGCCTGGTGGAGGCTGCCCCTGCACTGCTGGGGGGTGGGAGACATGAGTGGGGGCCTGGTGGAGGGTGCCCCTGGTGGCTGGGGGGTGGGGGTGGTGGGAGACATGAGTGGGGGCCTGGTGGAGGCTGCCCCTGGATGCTGGGGGGTGAGGGTCCAGGGGGACATGAGTGGGGGCCTGGTGGAGGCTGCCCCTGCACTGCTGGGGGGTGAGGTGATGGTACACATGTAGTGGGGGCCTGGTGGAGGCTGCCC